>NC_140622.1:32811803-33159303 GCF_057382275.1 Copadichromis virginalis
CTGCACAAACTGTAATACCACAACAGAAAGGGCCAAACGGAAAAGCAAAATTATCTGTCTTGTAAATTTCATCTCCTACAAACAAAACAGGCGACTCGAATTTTATGGCTCAGTATAAATATGAGAATTTCCACTCAGCAGAATTAGATGAGCGCCATTGTTGTTAGTGTGGCTGTCAACTGAACACTGATGACAATGAATGGCCAAACTAATGAAGAGATAAATCCACACTGTTTTCATAGACATGTTTGGCATAGCTAGGCTAATTTCCTAGGCAGTAGTATGTCCATTAATTTCCGAAAAGAGCCCGTCTGTTCTTGTTAACTAAACCAATAAGACATGGCATCAGCTTACATTAACACAAATAAACAATTTAGAGTTGTTTCACATTCCACGCGGTGAATTAAATGCCTTTGAAAACTGGCTGATTGCAGCTGATGAATGAATGCCATTTGTAGTTGTCTAACATGGTGATACTAACTGAAGCCGGGGGAGTACATAGCGAATAGAGATAAGACGCTGAGGGGGAAAAAAGATGATACGATAGCTTTAACATCGTTTGCAGTATACTTTTCGCAAAATAATCACTTGGTACACATTTGGTTGCCTGGAGTTCAGCCCCAGTTTTAATCCTTGCCAACGTGACCCTTGCCTGATTCTTTGATTCTCTGTACAACAAATAGTATTTTCATGTTTACGCATTCAGCTGTAGAAGCTGTAGAAGACGCTATAATTTCATTCATCAATTCATTTTATATATTTCTTTTTATTTTAAATATTTCTTTTTAAAAAAAACAAAAAAACCAACTAAAACAACGTGATTTAGCGATCAACACATATTGAAATTACACGGGACAGTGTAACATAGCAGACAATAAATAAACAACATGGACTATTGAGAAATAAATGCATTTGACATGTTTTTCCCCGTTTACTGAAAAAAAAAAATAAATAAAAATTGTGTCCCGGTCAAAATGGTTCACTGGAGGGATTTCTTCTGTTGCATGCTAGGATGGGGCTCTTTTTTTTTTTTTTTTTTTTGGGATTAGAGCTGCAGTGACCTCTTTTTCAACTCTTTATTTTACCTACGTAAACCATTCTTGCAACTTCATTGGACAGTCAGCTAGGGTGATTCAAGGGATAAAATGGAGGGTGGCGGTGAAGGGGGGGCTGCTTCGGCTTGTGATGCGACTAGCTGGTTTCCACATCAAAACTGAAGTACCACAGTCCCAAACGGTACTTGCAACATGAATGTTGTATTTACCGTAAGTACTATCAAGAAATATTAACAGCATCATTCTTGGGGAAATCGCATAATTGCACAGCAATGGCTGTTTGAAGGACGTGCAAACTGCTTTTTGAGGCAATACACGCTGTCTACTTTCACATATTTTTCACATTAAATTTTACAAGTAGAGAAACAGTATCCATGGACATGTTTGTTTTTTAGAGAAAATGAGAAGACAAGAGGAAGTGGAACACTCTGTAGTGTGAATTTGATGTTATTTTTGGCATTTGTCATATCCTGTGTTACCCCTCACTCATCGACAGAATAGAGCAGATAAAAATCAAACAATAAATAAGCATTATGAAAGCAATCAAGCACTCATAATAAGTCATTGAACAAAAGCAAACCTAAAATTACGTACATAAATACAGTATTTAGTTTTACAGTAAATTGTTTTATTGAATATAGTCTACATAAAATAACTATCTGGTAAATTTATATACATATATATATATATATATATATATATATATATATATATATATATATATATATATATATATATATATATATATATATATATATATATTATAAATATATTATTAAAAATGAATTTGGGACATGAAGTTTTAATCTGCACAGTTTTAATGTGAACATATCTAAGCGTTTTTATATTGTTCATAAGAGAAAAAAATATATATAAGTAAAAACAAAAATGCAATGTATGTATTGTATGAAATACGGGTTGCACATCATTTCCAGTATTTTTGTAATGCTGAGTGCACTGCATCTCTAACTTACCTAAGTAACAAGGTTGATGAAACCTTAAATTGAAAAAAAAAAAAAAAATCAAATAAAAATTAAATTAAAGCTAACAAATGTTCAACCTGCCAATAGGAAATGTAATGTAAGCTGTTGAGATCTCTCTTTTTTAGGTCTTGGATATGTTAACTACATTGAAACCATAAACTGGAACAGTCAGTAGTAGTCTGCATAAATACGCATGACATCTGTCAAAGTCTGTGCCAGTCCTACAGTGAACCTGGCACGTCCTCCAAACTTTCTGCACATATCTGGCATCCTGTTACATATGCACAAGTGATGTGAATATTTTTCCATGTTTTTCTTTTTCTTGTTGTTTCATCCTGCTCTAACATTCAGCTGACTTTCCAAATAGTTTCTTTTCGCCACCTGTAATTATGAGGTTTAGTTAAACTGACCAGAGGAGGAAGATGCATTTGTTCTCTGAGAGCATCCTCAAAATAGACTGAATAAATAACTGGGCTTTCCATTCTTCAGTGCTGAGTCTCCTAACCTGTCACAAAGCAACCTGAATCCATCAAATCAAAAACAACTGAAAATTACAATTTAAATCAAGACTGGAATTCTTAAATTAAAAGGAAACATGGTTTCCTGATGTTTAGGTCTGCTTATTTTTATTTAAGTTTAAAGAATCTAACATTAATACAGTCTTTCTCTGCTGCAGCACTTGTATATTATGCTGCATAATATGTGGGGAAACCTTACTTTGGAGCATCACTCACATACAACAGTAAACACACATTACGGGGATTATTTTCACCATTCAACCTGTTTCATTATGCGCTGAGCCACGATGACTCTTACCCTTTCCTGCTTAGCCAGGCTTTGCGTACAAATGACTGCATAGTGACCAGGCAGAGCCCTTTTGTGAGTCTGACAACAGGATGTTCAATGCTTATGTTTGTAATTGTTTTCCGGCAGCCTAAAAAACAAACAAATAAATAATTTAAGCAGAAGTCCTTGTTTGTCGTTTGTTTTGTTTGTTACGCTTTTGTCACCAACTGTTGGACAACTAACAGTGACACACCTCCACGGACAAAACGGATGCGCCTTACCTGAATGGGATCTCATGTTTTATATTCTGCTGGAGCTACCTGTGCAACACAAAAGGCTGTATGTTTCCTCTCTTTATTAAGGCTATTAGCGCTTGATAACATCCGCAGCGCACCTGCGAGATGCGGGAACATATGTTTTATGCCCCACGGCCATCCCTCTGCATGAACCGACTCTGTCTTTGCTAGAATTAAGTACTAGAAATGCAATACTACTAAAATTTACACATATGAAGGCAGGAGGATGGAAATTTAGTCCGAAAATTAAATCGTGAAATCACGCGCTTTGCTTCAAACTCGAAGCCGGTAAGATGATGCGGCTTTACGCGTTGGGATGAAAACACTAGCTTACCTTCAATAGCTATTACGGCCGGTAAGGTCCATAATATCCATAGAATATCCATTATTGGTTACTTAAAAGTCCCAGACATTCAAATAAAATATGTTCCGAAAGCCATTGACAGCAAAGGCAGAGAGGGGACAGGCAGTCCTTCTCCTCCAATAGAGCGATCCCAGATTGCAGAGACTACGAACTCAAATCTGAACCAAGTTTGGGCGAAACCAAACAACCGACAGACAGAGGGGAGTACTGAGCAACATAGAAACACGGCTCTGTCTTTCAGGAAAATATTAGTCCAGTAAGTGCTATATACTCTAGAAACAGCAATGTAAATAATCAAGGTTAAAACATTCAAATTTGTAGTTTCGTCATTGTAAACGCTCATCAACACGTTTGTTCATCCCCGTCAAATCTACTTCAATTTACCCGGCTGTCAGTCATCGACAGAAGGACGGTCCACAGTACCTTACCTAGCGATAATTAAGTTTTTGTGGGGCATTTATAAAAGATGGAGCAACTTATTTTCACTGCCTCGCTGCTCGAAGTGGAAATAGTCGTTTTTGCTTTATCAGTCCAGGCTTGAATATGTATTTGGGGTACACTTCGAGGCTCTTATAGGGAAGTAAGAACAGCTTCACCGCAGCTTTCTGGCGCTGGAACAGGTGACCAACAGGAGAGAAAAATGTGAAGTAAGTTTAACATTTTCATGTCCTCTTTATTAATATATTTTCTTTCCAAGACGTTTGATTGCGTTCAAATGTATACTTTTCCACAACCTTGTACTTCAGGCGGTTTCAGCGAAAAGTGATTCATAATGTTAAGTCACCGTGTAAGCATTAGTAATATTTTAATTACAAGCAAATGCTCGCATTGAGTGCAATTATAGTTCGTTTTTTGTGTTTCCAGATTTAAGAAAAAGTGTTATTTATATTAATCAATGTAACGATGTAATACAAGCATATTATAATCCAAATTATGAGTAGTACCATTTGAGTAACAGTGTTTTAAAAACTTTATATTACTTCCCCTCCCTTTGTTAAGGAAAATATATGTGTGTGTGTGTGTGTGTGTGTGTGTGTGTGTTAATCACTTTCATACTTTATGTAAAATTAATAATTTGATTTGAACATGTCATATGAACATACAGTAGTCTTTTAAAAACTTGCCAAAGAGTCAAATATGTATAATAAAATGTGACTCCAATCATTTAAAAATCAGATGATGTAAATCATCATAAAAAGAAAATCAGCTGATGTGATGCTGGCTCAGTGTTTCAGTACTTCAAAAATATGACACAATTAATCTTCCACAATTATTAACTTTGAGCTGTGTTTGCACTAAATTGATTTAAGTTGGCACAACAGAATCTGGCAGCCCTGTTCCTGGCAATCATTGCCATCTATCAATAAAAATGCTATACATAAAATAAATACACGTATCAAAAATCATACTGCCTTCAACTTTGAATTTTCTGCTGTTTTAATGGGATTACGCTTTGCCAAGCAGGTCCGAGTTGCCAGTCATAGTTGGCACCAAGTCAAAATTTATTGAGCATCTTGTGAGATATAGTTACAGTTTTTTAATTTCTTGAGAGTAGTATAAAACTTATTTCCTGTTCTAGGAGTTGGTAGTAAAAATTCCAGTGTCTTTGTAGGTACTGTGTAAAAACTAAAACACAGACTGGTTTTATATGACACAATGACAGGCATGGGGACTGACAGCGATACATTAAAACAGCTGCAGAAACGACAGAAAAGTAAAAAAAATGATCGCTTTGCTTTAAAAGCAACATAACGATATACACTGAAATGCATTCAGAGAGAGAGAAAGCCAGGCAAAAAATGTATAATTTTAATTTGCTCTTTGTATAAAGAAAGTACCAAACATTGTAGGACAAACAAAAGCGGTCTTGCAGATGTCCTCATGACATTTCCAGTCGAAAGTAAACATGCATGAGGAGGATATGTCCTAGATACTAAGTATGAAGTTACTAAAGCTGGCTGAGGAACAAGAATTTATAATAAATTGTTTGTCATCAAACATACCTTTTTTTTATTACATTCCACAATCCTGCAGCTATGCAGCAGGACTCTCATGGGTTAAATGAGCCAGGCTGATTTATTTGCCTCCACTGAGCTCAACTATATTGATTCCAGGTCACTTGACTGGCTGACTTCAGATCATGTTCAGGTGACTACAAAACAGATGGAACACAACGGCAAGGCACCGAGAAAGCAGCTTTTCCTTATAATGAATTCCATACAAGCTCAATATTGACTTAAGCCAGGAAAGAAGTGAAAGATGTTGAAGGAATGATATTAATACTTCTCTAATATTACACAGAGATCTCTCTTCCACGCTATGTTATGATGACTACAATGTCTGTAATATATTGTAATGCAGAGCAGAGAGGTTTAACATTAGCCAGAAATACTCTTATGGTTGTTTACATCTTTGTTATCCACAAAAACGCAACATACAAGTGCTACAGCTAAAACAACACTGACCACAGCAGATGATATTAAATAAAAGCTACAGTATAACTCATATGCAACAAATTATGTACAACTATTCTCTTAACAATGCATAAAAGGTGCACTGAGAAATTAATTTGAAGTTCCTTCAGCTTGCTAAGGTGCAGCCACTGAATACATATTATGTGCGGGCAATTTGTGTGTTTTTAACAATTAAATATTCATCAGAATGATATTTTGGCATTGCTTAACATTATATGTATGAATTATAAACATATTTTTTATTTATTAATATATTTCCTATAGAATTCACTGATTTAATTTAACACTAATATTTTACTTTATTCTATTCTATGTGATTGTGCTTTTTTTGGCATTTGTTACATATTTAATATCACCAAATAACTATTCCTTTCTTCATTTAATATTAAATATTTTATCAATGCGGTTATAGAAATAGAAAGTCTAGGATTAAATAATATTTAATATAGAGTGTAAAAAACTGTAATTTAAATATAGATTTCTGAGCATCCTTTGTATGACATTAACAGTTGCATTTATATTTATAGTAAATAATTAACAGAACTTTAAGTAAAAAAGTTTAACTTTTTTATTTTATTTTAATTTTCTAATTTTACTTAAAACTAGGAGAACATTTCACTTTTATTTGTAAATTTCATATATTTTTTCTTTTTTGGCAATTTCTTATATTCATCAAAATGTACGGTGCTTTTTATGTGCTATTTTTTTAAAATTAAATATACATACTGATTATGAACAATATATTCATATTTATTAATTCAATATAATTTTGTATATTGATGAGAATGTAAATAATATTCATATGAGGGATCTCAGATTTAGAGACACAATATGCAGGCATTCATATTTTGTGTATACATTTATAAGGAAGGGATTAAAGGAATTAAAATGTTTTAAAGGTCATAATATAGAAAAAATAATTTTATACAGAATAACAGAACAAAAGAATATATTATATTTTTGGCCAGCAGTAGTGGATGTCTTTTCCAATGATATGAAACGTCATTGCATCGACACTGCCACCTAGAGTTTAAAAGCTCACACCATTGACAAATGCCTTGTTATTGAATACACCACAAATGTATACCAAAAAAGTGTCTAAGGTAGTAATGTGAGTTGAGTCTAGTTCAACCTTTTTTTTCGCACTTGCCTGAAAGTGCAGCTTCTATTGTAATTACAGTTATAAAATTTTGCTATTGTGATAATTAGACTCATAAATTAAAAAAAAAAGTTTCATGGTCTTAAAACAAGATTTTTTGAAATCAGAAATTCAAACCTCACTTGCATGATTATTTACACTAAATATCCAAACAACCTCTGGAATAAAAAGAAAGATTTGTTTGTTATTTGTGTTTTAAGTTCAATTAGTTCAGTTTTAAATCACGTTTTCAGTCAAATTTCAATTATTGTCATTGACTTTGTTTTGTTGACATATGATAATAATAATAATCAAATTTTACTGTATATTTTTACCAAAGAAAATTTTTTAGCTTAAATTTCATTTGACCTCAGCCTATCACAGAACCCGTTAATGTTTAAAGACATGCTATTTTTCATTGGTGAAAATGAAATAAACTTCATGGGGGTGAGAATGAGTTTCTGCAATTCATAAGCTGATTTTATCCTTTGGAATATTTAATTCAATTCAATTCAATTCTTTATTTATTTGTCACATGTAGTTATAACTAGTACAACACACAGTGAAATGTTTTTTCCGGCTAAAAAGTACTCCCCCCCCGACTGTGCTTCTTACTAGACTTATAATAAAAAATATCTATATAAAAGTATAAAAATGTATAATATCGTGCAAAATATTACGCTGTAATAGTTAAGAGCTATAGTGTACGTATTTACATACTTGCGCTTAGGTTCATTCAAAACAGCCACACTGCACTGGAATCGATTTCACCTGGAGCCTTAAAGGGCTTACAGGGAAGTACTGCGACCAGTCAGCGTTAGCAGCTGGATAAGGACCGAGGAAATAAAATGCTCTCCATAAAAGTTGGTGTGTGATCCCTGACCCTGTGCCGAGAAAAAGCTGCGAACTCCTCTAATCTCGGGAGACCTTTTGCATGTGGATTAACCTTAGTTAAGACAAGGCCAGGCGGTGGAGAGTTGGCTGGAATGAACTCTGACAAGCAGGGAAACCAAAATTAATGTGGATCGTTCAGGATTTTAAATGTTATTTTTTAAATTGTCAGAGCAGTGAAGACAATTTTTGTTGTTTTGTTAAAAAAAGAAAAGAAGAAATAACACAGTCACAGAGGATCTAAATATACCGTAGTTGTTTTGAAAAGAAAGTATTTGTTTAGTGGAGTCGAAAAAAAGATAGTCTTATTGCTTATCTTTCCTCCCCCCCCACTGCACTCCTACCACCCGCCACCACCTTCCCAGCGCATTGGTTTACCCCTGCCAAAAATTTAATTCAATCCAGCTAAGTTGCTCCAGCTTTAATTAAATAGACCAAAAGCCTTGGCAGGGTTTAATTTACTTTCTCGTTAAGTGAACTTTACAGAAACTGTATAACTTTCACTAGTATACTGCCGGGACCTGATAGAAGGTTTTCTTTATTATTATTAAACTTTTTAAAATCAAATCACACCATTTCCAACAACTGAGTTGAGTTTTGAGGTGAAGTGAAGGCTGAAGTCTGGTTTATGTTGGTCCACTGGCTTATAGTCAGATGGAAATGTGCTTGAATGGTGTATGCCTGTCAGAGGGCAGACAACACTTTTTATCATCATAATAAATCTTAGATCTATTGCTGTAAAGCAGAGACCCAGTAAAAAGTGATTCAGCTGACAGTCATGATGAAATGAATGCCTTGATAAAATGGCAGTCATCAATCATGACTTTGGTTTTGGATGCTAACGTCCCCTCTAAGCTCTCTGCTAATTGATATGAACCATTCACATAAATCAGCGGCTGTGTACTGATACTGCATGCTGTTGACACTGTGGTTTGCATTTCGGAACTAAAGATTTTATTTTTCCCATAACACATACTAAGTTGGAGTCCATGTGTGTTGTAGTTATTCTCCTGTAATGTGGATAGTTTTGTTGTATTGGAAACAAACTAGAACGTTTTCCTAAATTTAAGGATGCATACTTTCACTTATATCTTCACTTCTACTAACTTGACATTGTTTTGTGGACTGTCTAAAAATAGCCGAGGTCTGACTGCAGATGAGTCCAGACTTCAAACACTATTCGAAATGACCATTAGCAGCATATAGAGCTGAATACACATGCAGATCTGCACCATTAAATGAACTGCTTTCTTTCTTAAGGAAAAACTAAAATTGTTCTTAGGAATATATTTAAATAAAGTCTCAATTAAAAAATAAACAATAAAGGTAACTTCTTTAGTGTACAGCGGTCGTATCACTGTTGCCTAGTTAGAGTGACTTCTATATAACACCTTTAAATTTTCATAGCGTAAAGAAGGAAAAAGTCAAGAAGCAAAAATGTTCCTTCTTTTTTCGCTCACTTCTCTTGGTGTACAGACAGTCAATTTGTTTGTCTTCAAGATAGCTTTAAATAAATACAAGATTACATGTATATATAAATATATACTAGTATTAAACTTGATGCTTTGGGGACTATTTGTAAAATATCTGAAAAAAGTGGTACTGGGTACATTTTAGTAGTTGTTGTCTCAATCACTAAATAATATGTTTTATTTATCTCATACGAGTGGCATGATGTAACAGAGAGAATATGTTATGGGAATTATCACACAACACGTAAAAAATATGTATCCGTAATAAATGACATTTACACAACTACATTATTTATATAGCATGTTTTATTGACTTTGGATGTTGCAAGCTGAGCAAGCTTAAATAAAAACCAGACAACTGTATGTCTTATCTTTTTCTCTTTTCTCTCCATCTAGACTGTCAGCCATCACAGAACAACAGATGGAGGTGCACGACAGGATATTGCTTCTAAGAGGATTCCTGTTTCTTTCCCTGTCACTCTGGACATTTTTGTGGGGACAGACTCTTTCATCGTGACCCAGCTCAAATGGCTTACTGGAACTGGTGTAGAGTTGATGGTTAAGCCCTCTAAAAGCCACCACTACCCGTGTTGACCTGCTTGGCAAACAGAATTTCCCGATCATATCTGCTGTGAATAACATTTAAATAAGTAACCGGGTGGGATTAGAAAGTACTGGTGTTCTCCTAAGTCTCTGAACTCTGACGTTACCCGAATAACTCTAAGGTATGTTCCAGCTCTTTGCATGTTAATGGCCCGGTATCAAATTTTCTCGTCTCTTTAGGACTACCATAACATCCTTACAAGAAGCAGTGGTTCCCTCACATCAGCTTGTAGTTAGAATATCAAATGCAGGAATATTTGCTCCTGCATGTGAACAAATATGCAGGCAGACATTATGATATTCACATTTCTACAAAGAATCATTTCTAGAAAGAAGTTTAAAAGATAAATATTTGGTCATTGACTCTTATTAGCATTACAACACAATTAGCATTTTTTTACTGTTATGGATGCACCACCATTATCATTAATAGTAACTTTTTTAATTAGGAAAATAAAATATTAGTTGTTTACCGTCTCAATAGCATGACAGCAACCGAGTGATGTAAATCAGAAAAAAAACTGAAAAATCATCAAAAATAATTTATGACAAATTTGAGGTAATATGTGCTGTTTCGAGCTCTACTAATGACATAATGTACGATTTCTAAGACAGTGAGACGCTGTAACATATTTACTATATATGGATTAATTTTATCATTTTGGAATGTAAAGTATTTTATTACTTCAGTCATACAGATATTCCGAAAGTTTGTATTTAAAAAAAGGCAACTGAGGGCAGACGCTTGATTTCTTCTTGTGTTCTGGCCGCATTTTTATTGCAGAAGCCCTCTCTCGTGGCACACAGAGCATGCTGACGTGCTGAGCCTGTAATCTGTTTTATCTCCATGCACCGAAAAACGAGCTGTTTTTTTCACTTGCACAGAAAGCTATATAGTTACATACAGGTGAAGCTAGAACTTTATTAATCATAGTGACTGAATAGTGAGTTTTAACTTTTTTTTTTTTTTTAATTCAAAGTGGTGTTTACATGCTGCATGATTATGGTAACCTGGTATGTAAATCGGCATAAATAGAGGAGATGTATATACTTACACATCATCTTGTGTCTTTATGAGGAAATATCCAGCATTTTGTATGATTATCGGGATCGTCCCGAGTTATTAGGGTCACATTAAAAGTTTTACCAACTGTCCAGAGTAATGTAGCAGTTCAGTTTATCACAGTAGTAACATAAATGTCTTTATTAGCTTTTGTAATACTATTTTTGACTAAATTTAAGTTAAAAGCATTATATCTTATACCTTATATCTGTACTTTTTTAGGCCATGTCGCATTAGTGATTTCACACAACTGACTGACCTCCTAAGGCGAATGTAGGTTTTCACACTTGCACAGTTCAATGAATATCTAATAAAAGTTCTACAGTCATGTAATGACTTCATGGGGATCTAGATATAGATGCTTTTCCTGTCGGAAAACATAAAAATGGTTAATTTAACTTGGTTGCTGCTCTGAGGGATATTACCTCTTTACTGTATTTCCTTTGTATTTAACCTAGACCCTAAGAGGAAGGAGGGAAACTCAGAATCTCCTGGGGGACCCAATTATATTTTCTCCTGTGTTCTCTGCAATATAATGACTTTGCAGCAAGATCATTTTTCCTGCTTCTGTTTTATTTTCTTCTGATTTTATCTCAGTAGACATAAGAAATTAAGCTTATTTCACTCAAGGATCATTTCTCTGGTCCCCTTATCCTGTTTCATTTTATAGTTTTTACCTAACGACCACTATAACAGGCTATGAGGGACTGTCCTGCTGCCTGTGGTAGCAGGTCAGTGCTCGAGGTAAATTATTCTATTTCGCAAACTGTTATTCAATTCATGCTATAAACAATGATCGCTGTCTTTTAAGGTTGGCCCGGAGCAACTCCAAATTCAGTGGTGAACAGTTCCCCTGCAGATCATCATGCTGAATTCAGCCATAACTTTTCATGCAGTCAGTCATAAAGTTTCAGCTTGAACAGACGTGGTAGGTTTCCAAACCCAATAGCTTGTGGCTAGATTTTTCTTTGCAGTCTAGCACAAATCGCTGACCACAGACCAGACCAGAATTTGTCTGGAGGCTTTAAGGATCCTCAGATGTTCAACAGAGTTAACTTGCCAAATATATAGGAATTATATTTAATGCTTATGAAGTCTATAAAAAGCAACATACAATTTAAAATGTATGTGATTACAACAAATTGGACATGTACTTGATTTAACAAGCCAATACACAAACATGTCCTGGTTATATGAAGAATAAGTACAAACAGTGACGTATTCAAATGTGGGTGGTGGCGCTGCACTGTGTATTAGTGTCTAGGCATACACATTTATGCGTTGTATAAGCATGTACGCAAGTGTCCCAATGCCACTCCATGTAAACGTCTGTATTTGGAGAGGGAACAGAGAGAGCTGAAGTACAGAGCAGAGTGAGGAAATAGAGCAGAAGAATACAGGCCTGACGTAAAGAAATCCTGGATAATTCTGCCCTAAGATGTGTGAGGGCTACAAAGAGCAGAACGCAACATCCAGAGGTTGTTCCCATGGCAACCTTTGCCCAGGGAGATCACTGACCCTCCCGCCCTGCAGTGCAAGCGGGGGCACAGATTGTAGGTCACATATGGCACCAGTGATCCAATCAGGTCTAATCTGGCTTGACTTTTAGGTCATAAATTATACTGGCAAGCTGGTATATATTCAGGCTTCAGTCAGCTTAGCTGTCTAACAATGGTTGCTTTAAAAGACAAGTTGATGAACTGACCCGTTAAGTAGGCATGTAAACAAATGTACATTTCGTCCGTCATTATGGAACACATACAGATCGAGAGCATAAGCAAAGCATAAAAAGCACCATCATATTGATCTGTTGGGTTGGCTAAATGCAATACAATAAAAGAGCAATTCAGCAAAAGAATGGCTTTGCATTGTTACACATGCTGATTACGTCTATTAAACAATATACACATGTACCAAAAATGTAATATGTCCAACATTGCAGAAATGATCACATGCACAGTATTTTCACATTAAAATATAAATGTGAATGTCAGTTTCTAGGTCATGTCAGTAATGTTAAATTGTCTTTTCTGCAATATTGTATAAAAAATAAGGTTTTTTAAGTATTTAAAAGATATAATGCTGGTAAAAGGTTACCTTGAAATATTTTTTTTAAATCTTTTTTCAAGCCAAAATACACACTTTTTTTTTCTTTTTTCTTTTGCACAACAGCAGAGTTAACAGTTATTTGGTATTTGTGACAGCTAGTGCCATTTCTTAGCTTAGCTTATCTACTTAGTACTTTTAATTTTTATTTTTAGGTTTATTTAAGCATTGTCTGACAGTATGTTTGTACTAAGTACCGCAGCAATTTCCTAATGTTGTAAACCTGCTCAACATTTGGCAATAAAACCCTTTCTGATTCTGATTTAAAGTAGTCAACACCAAATGTGGATAAAAAGCATTTTTTAACACTTGTGATATCTGAAAATTCAATAAGAAGCAATGTGTTTGCAAAATTCTATTTAAGTATGAATAAATTTAGGACATGTAACATTACTAGTCTGGGATGTGGAAACCCCACAAAGGGAAATGAGAAATGCCCGATTGCACAGGAATTGCGTGTTGGTATTTCACAATGTTTAAATGAATTATAATGCCCCTACCAAAGTTCTTGTATCATCTGCACACATATGTAATTCATGATGACCTCAATATCACCAGTGTGAGAAACTCTGAGGGAAGCTTTTTTTCTGGATGTGGATGTTAGATGCCGGTGGTCATGCAGCAGAAACACAGATATGATATGAATGATTCATACACCATGTTCCTGGAATATTGGGATAGGGAACCTGGCCATCATCAAATGGGCCTTGTAGTTATATGTGCCTTTGCAAATAGTTTCCAGACACAAGAAAAAACACCCACACCCACAGATACATCATTGTGAACTAAGCTTTTAAATCCTAGCTTAAGTTGGGGTTGTTTCATGGTCTGGATCATCTGAATTTTCTTTGCACTCACTTATGCATTAATAAAGCAGATGTTATGTGTGGTATCTTTGCTGCATATTTAATGGATGCTTTTTGTTGCCTCAGGTTGTATATTTTGCTTATATTTATTGTGTCTAATGTATGTCCCCCCATGTTTATGGATATCTTTTTCTGTTTTTCAGTTTAAATCATTTTAAGTTAAATGAAATGAAATGTGCAACATAAATAGCACTTCTATCTGATTACACTTTATGCATTCAGGTCAAACTCAGTCTGATAGAAAACTGCTCCTGATCTCAAACCATCTCTACTCACTCACTGCCCCGTGGTTTGTGATTTCATGAGTGAGCTGGTAATAATCACGGGTGACTGGATTTTCACCTTTTTGCTGAGATCTATACATGAAGGCACAGCTCAACTGTGAGACCTTGAGCGGCCATATGGGAATGCCTGAATTCTGAAGTCAGACAAGTCTTTACATCTGCTTCTCATTGCCTTATCTGCATCTTATATGCACCCAAGTAAAGGAAACCAGTGTATATTTAGCAGAATTGCTGTAATTATTTTTAAAAAGCCAAATATGACAAATTATTGCAGTATGAAGAGTGTTTATATGTTCTTTTTGGTGATGGATCTGTTACAGTGTTAGAAATAAATGGAAATGGAATGTAATTTTAGACAGCTCAACATATTCAAGAACAGCACCTGCAGGTGTTAATAAAATTATACCAGTTCAGCGGTCTAGAATGAAGCATGACTTATTTGTTTTTTGTTTTTTCTCTTGGCTTTTTCGCCCTAACTCTGTCTCTCTGTGCTCTATTTTTCTTTATTTCTTTTCTCGTTCTCTTCAACCAGTCGCAGCAAACAGATGCCCCTGCCTGAGGCTTCTTCCTCTTAAAACTGAGTTTTTCTTTCCCATTGTCACATGGTGCTTACTCATTGCTTGTAGGTTTTTCTTCAACAATATTACAGGGTCCTTTACCTTGGTGGATAACAGGCCTTGAGGCAACTGTTGTGATTTGGCACTATATAAATAAACCTGAATGAATTGAACTGGAGGGAGTATGTTATGAATAACAGAAAACATTCAGTAAATATTCAGAAAATTTCAGCAATGAAATTATTGTACATTCTGATTTCAGTTGAACATATTGAGAGGATTACTTGTGAATGTTACTCTTATTTTTTGGGCTCAGTCTTTCTTTTAGTGGAAACTGGTCACTGGTCTTGATGTCTGCCTGCACAATTATGACTCATGACTGCATCTAGTCAGAGTCAACTGTCTTATCTCTTTTCCCTCCTACAACGACTTCCTACATTTCTTCTGTCCTTAAGTCATTTCAATTTGGCTGATACACTAAGTTAAATATATCTTAACAAATATTACTCCTTTAGGTTGATCTGATGAATTATTTCCTTAAGAAACACAACAGATTGTCAAAATTGGCTTGGCTGATTGGCAAACAGTACAAAGATAAGAAAACCAAACTGAATGAGGAATTAATTATTAAAACCAAAACTGGGAAAACACTAGGAAACCTGAACAGGAGCATGGAGACACAGGAGTGGGTAAACAGACCCTCTGAAAAAGGACCAGGGAAAACAGAGACAATATATACACTGAGGGATGATCAGGGAAGTGGAAACACATGGGAACACATCAGGGACAAATTAGCACATAGCAAAACAGGGAAGCAAAACTGAACACAATGTACATGAGATGAGGGATTGACAAAATAAAACAGTAAGAAGCACTCACACCAAGATTCAGACAAGGACACACAAGCTTGACACCAGGACGGGGATAAACAAACATGGGAACACAAGAGAGACTGGGGAGACAAGGACAAAACATGAAGAAGAACATGGGAATAAACAGGTAAGGGGGACAGAACACTGAGACATGACTGGATGAGAGAGAGAGGGTGAGAGACACTGCAAGAGTAGATATTCAATAAGGGAAATCAATACAATACAGTGTTATCACAGTCATTTCACATTATTCACCAAAATAAATCTAAACTAAATAAAATAAAATAAAATAAAATAAATGGAAAACATAAGAGCTTAGTGAAAACTAAAGGCAACGATGTCTGTCTGCAGAGGATGAGTAGCTTTATTGTTGCATTATATTCCAAATTATATTGCTATGTTACAATGCTGATTGACAGCCTATAATTATATTGTTCATTGTGATTGTTCTGCATAAATAAAAAGAGAAAATATTGTGGCAGTGTGCTAATCCTATGACTAATGTTGTGAGTATAAGGCTGACTCATACCAAGTCTGTATGAACTGTTTCTAGCTGTACTGTTCCAAACTCTGCATCTGTGTCTTTAAAATGTCTTCAAGGGGAACTTGATGGAACATGGCTTGATGGAACTTTCTGGTACAGCGAAGTGCACACAAAGTGAGTGATCTGACCTTTTCTTGTTACTGAATCATGCAATGTTCAACCTCTCAGACTGCTTGTTTTAGGAAACCCGTCCGAACGCATGGAAGAGAAGTAAGACAGGATGGAGGAGCAAAAGGTGACAAGAGCAGAACTCTGACACTAATGCAATCTGAAGTGGCCTGTAATGCGGTGTTTATAAATTGAAAAAATTGACCTTCCTTGGAGAGGTGACACAAGCCTGCACTCCGAGATGTTTCAGGGGCTAAGTGGAAGTTTCAGAGCAAGCTGCAGTGGAGCCTGAAGGCCGAGCAAATTTTTCATGAGTAATTTAATATCTGGAACATGAGAGCGTGCTCCACTCAGAATCCTGGCCCGGATACGGACAGTGATCTGTCAAGGGGGAGGGGGAGAAAGTCAAAAGGGAAAACCAACGAGTAGCCAAGACTGTACATCAACTTTCATCCAAGGATGCTTAGGAATGATGCATTGCCACCAACCTCAAAACATGTCTTTACCAGGAAATGCTTCTGGGAGACCAGTTTTGGGGGATTATTCTTCATTTTGTTTAAACGTGAATCTCTCGGTTCTTAAAAATGATCCAAAATTGGGTTTCGGTTCATTAGCACCATGCAACACAAGTGTTAGTTCACATAATGTGTTACTCTTTTTTTTTTTTTTTTTTTTGGCCTGTCCCGTTTGGCTCTTTTGCCATCAGAATTATTGTCTAAAGGCAAAGAAAGATGCCCAACGGATTTGCTTTACCAAACTGACCATCCCAGCCTTGCCGTAATGGTCCATTTGATTCACCTTTTATTGTTTATTTTATTTTCACTTACTGAATACGGGACAGACTTGACTGGGGGAAAGAAGGGGAGAAAGAAAGAGGGAAAGAGAAACAGCTGAGAAGAGGGACGGGGGAGAAGGGCAAAAGACAAAAACCAACAGAACGGGCAGAGAAAAAAAAATGCATATATCAATCACCTGGATCACCTGCTGAGAAAGAAAAAAGAAAGCAAGCAGAAGAGAACAAGAGTAATAGAATAAACAACATCACAATGATATATGGGAATATGACAGTAAATACTAAATGTTAAACATTATTGTGCAGCACATAAGATCAACAGAACACAGTGTGCTTTGAGGTAGGAGCCAAAAAGGGTGTAGTTTGTGGGTGTGATCACCCGTGTGTACACCTGTGAGCATGGACGCGCTTGTTTTTTGTTTTTTAAATCAAATTCAAATTCAAATTCAAATTTTATTTGTCACGTACACAGTCATACACAGTACGATATGTAGTGAAATGCTTGGACAACTGCTCGTGACCTAAAGAAAACAAAAAAGGAAAAGGCTATGAATAAGATAGGAAATAAATATGAAAAATTAAAAAGGGTAAATTTAACTAGGAAGGAATAAAATATAAATTAAGGTTAAAAATGAAATAACTGTACAACACAAATTAGAATGAAGGGTAAATTTAACTGGGAAGAATAAGATAAAATATATAAATTAAAGTTGAAAATAAAATAACTGTACAACAAAATACACAATACACAATATAGAACTATATAAGAATGTATGAAGAAATCTAAATATAAATAAATATATACACAATAACAGCAGCTGTACAAGTATTAACTGGAAATGAAGAATATAGTGGCCAGTGTTGTGCAAAAACAATGTCCAGAAAGTCCAGTGTGTGTGTAAGAACCATATGTGTGGGTCAGTACTGTGTGGTGGTGTGATTGAGAGACCGTATCGCCTGCGGGAAGAAGCTCCTCCTCAGTCTCTCTGTGTTGGTCTTCAGGGAGCGGAATCGCTTTCCTGACCTCAACAGAGAGAACAGTCTGTTGTTGGGATGGCTGAGGTCCTTCACGATCTTCCTGGCCTTGGTCCGGCACCGCCTGCTGTAGATTGAGTGCAGGTCAGGGAGCTCGGAGCGGATGGTGCGCTCAGCTGACCGCACAACCCTCTGTAGAGCTCGTCTGTCCTGCATGGTGCTGTTCCCGAACCAGGTTAAGATGTTTCCCGCCAGGATGCTCTCTATGGTGCACGAGTAAAAGTTCCTGAGCACCTTGGAGGGCAGTTGGAAGTCTCTCAAGCGTCTGAGGTGGTAGAGACGCTGTCGGGCCTTTTTCACCACGGTGTTGATGTGACAGGACCATGACAGGTCCTGCGTGATGTGAACTCCGAGGTATTTGAAGCTGTCCACTCTCTCCACTGGGCACTCGTTGATGACGGGGGTCTGGTAGTTCCTCTCCTGCTTAGTGCTGAAGTCCACTATCAGCTCCTTTGTCTTACTGACGTTTAGAAGGAGGTTGTTCCTTCATGTAATAATCTGCTAGAGGGTGTGGGGGGGCCACAGCCCCGTCCTCCAGGGCGTGAAGCAGGTGTGGAGGAGATCAAAACTCCAGACATCCAGAGGCCCCCAGAACACAAGAGACCAAGGAAGACCAACAGAGGGGCAGCTGCGCCACTGTCCCGGAAAGAGCTGAGGAGAGTCCCAGATGAGGGCTCACTCAGCAGCCGCGGAGCAGAAGCCAGGGGGAGTTGCAGTGACGCGCCCGTGAGCTCCGCCGGCAGCCAGCTGCGCCTGAGTGACCGAGCCCCAGGCCGAAAGGCCAGGGGCACCCCACCTCCGAAGATAGGCCTCCAAACCTTGGAGGGCCTAAGATGTCCCCAGAGAGGTGGCGTCTGATACCCAACCTGACATATAGACACAGACATACAGGCACACACAGATACAAACATCCATTCCCACCCTCATGCTCTCATATGCACTTACTCCACACTCAACCAACGTGGAGACAGACATAAAGAGACGTTGTACACACGATCACACTCCCCAAGCGTACCCTACAAACCGGGTCTAGGTGCCCCCGCCCCTGGAGGGGGGAACTGCACCCAGACCCAGGTGGTGTTTCCCTTTTCCCTGCGGTGGGGGGAGGCAGACCGCCCCGACTCCGCAGCAGCAGGAAGGCTCCACACTCCAGACCGCAGTCGGACGGCCAACTCCTCCTCCTAGTCCTAGCCCCCCTGCTCCAGCAGGTCGCAGAGAATGGGGGTGAGAGAAGACTCCAAACCTCCCTCCACCCGCTCATGTGTTACTCTTAAATATTATTCAAAATTTGCAAGTCAAGCCTTCTAACGTAACCACTAACTCCTACTAAATCATCAGATGTGTAAAAGGATTGAAAAACTGGGGAGTTGTGTTGTCAGCAAAATGTTGCAACACCAATAGTGAAGTCTGCTGCTAGGTCTGTAGCATGGGCCACAGCAATTATGACTTGGTACAAAGCTTCTGCTGCTGAGTAACCCAGTCTATGGTCCAGTTCTTCTTCAGTCCTTACACTGCCTCCTGCTCAACAACAGTCCTTGTTTAGCCCTATGACCTTTGGGCAGAAATAGTGGAGAAACAGAAACCAGAGTTGAACAAACCACTGCCAGTCTAGGATTTTTGTGGATGAAATTTTGAGGGTTATGTTATAATCCTGGAATTAAATCTATGAGTGGGGAAAGGCACACATAAACTTATGCAGACTGGACCACCAGCAGTCACATGCGGCTTCAGATTATCATGAACTCCTTACTCCTTCCCACTGGAAGTCTGGAAGCGAGAATGGCGTGTGGGAGAGAAGTCTTCCTCACAGACAAAAATCAGTCATGCAGTCTCTTCTTTTATCAATCCAATTGGGCTAAATTCAGGAACATCTTGTTTCAGAGTGAAGCTGAAAAATATATTCATGTATTTACTGATTTTAGTAATAAAAGCTCTTCAGTTCCCTTCACTGAGCCCATGTTAAATCCAGAATTGAATTTAAAAACCTTCCCCCTAACAAATCTGAGATGAATGGCCCCATCATCTCTTGTAGACCTTTTAATATTGTGTCAACACAACAGTGCATTTTCCTCTCAGTTGCTTATTTGGGGTTCCAAAATCTTCCACAAGTAGGCTAAGAAACAGTGCTTTCGGTTATCAGACTCCTTTCCTGTGGAACCAGCTCGAATGTTGGATTTAGGAGACAGACATCATCTCTATATTTAAGATTAAGGGTTAAAATCCTCCTTTTTGATCAATCTCATCCCTTAATTTCACATCCCTCAGATGTGAGGGATGATGGTGCTATATACTCAGACTGTTGTGTGACCTCTCATGATGCCCTCAGTATTTCCTTTCCTTTACACCCTTTGTGTTTAAATGAACTATTGTGATGGGCCATAACAATGCCATTTACTTTTGTCTTCTCTCTCTTATAGTTTTGTTTTGTTCTTGTCTCTTCAGTTTTCTCTTTCCCCTCACTTCCCAACTGGCAAGTGACTGCGCCTCCCTGAGCATAGCAGGAGGTCTCTTCCTGCTAAAGGTAAGGTCTTAATTCTCACTGTTGCCAAGTGCTTGTGCAAAGGGGATCATCTGATTTGGGGCTTTTCTCACCAGAATTGTGCATGTACTTTACATGTAAAACACTTAAAGGTGCTGCACAAATATACTGCATAAAAAGTGTGATTTTCTCAGTGAGTGCGGCTGTAAATTACAAGTCAATACCTCTTGAAAATGTTGCCTAAACTGTTTTATTTAGCTGAAACACACATAATAATAACATGCTCATGTGCCAATGTTGCCGTTTTCTGCGGTGTACGAAGGGTTAGCACCAGTAATCTGAGTAGCTTGTGGCCGTGCAGCCCCATATGCACCAAACTGCAATGCACTGTGTACTCTGGCACCTTTTTGCCAGAGTACACAGTGCACCACCATTATTTTTTTCAGCAATCTAAACTCGAGTGGCTCGTCTGTCGGATCAGACACGGGTCTGCCTTGGCGCCCCATGTGAGCCTTGGCCACCCATGACCTTGTTAGTGGTTCATCACTCTTCCTTCTTTGGACTACTTTTGATATATACTGACCACTGCCGACTAGAAATACCACTCAGTTTTAAAGATACTCTAAATCCACTCATCTAGCATCACAATTTGGCACCTTGTCAAAAAGCACTGTACTTACAGATTTTCTTCAAAATCATTTCGTGAGTATATAAAGGATAATTTGGTCTTTATTGTTGTCACATAATATTGTTTTTACTTGAGAAACGTAAAGACTTATTTTAGATGTTGTAAATTTTAGCTTTTCAGTAGAGTTTAATGATTAATTATGCAAAATAATATTCATGAGAAAAATGGTAGTGTCAGATACAGCCCTGCTGTATCACACACACACACACACACACACACACACACACACACACACACACACACACACACACACACACAAAGTCAGATCCTTGTATTTGCATAGAACATAAAACAATTCCCAGGACAAGGAAACTACAGATACATGAATCCTAACAGTACTAGTTATTCAGCTGTGTATAACACCACATCACAATGTCATGTGAGTGAGAAAATCTATTTGACAAAATTTGGAAAAATGCCGTTTTAAGGCTATATTCCTGCATAGTAGCATTCATATTTTATTGCATATATATTGTATATTTTATTCAAATATTTTTATTTTGATGATGATTTATCTTAAATACAGCATACAAAAAATGATGTTACTTAAGGGAAACACAGTTCTGCAGCACTGTTGTATTTTGATGACCTTGTTGTATAAAAGGAATGTAATTCATAAAATATTTTTACAGGTCATGTTTCTACAATCCAGTCACTGCTTTGCAACAATAACTTGGAGAAAGAATTGTTTTTATCAGTGTTAACATCATCTTTGGAGGACATAACTAAGCCATGACTTCAAGCTGCTTCAATGGGTGTATTCCTGATTGTTCAAAAAATTCTTTGCATATAATTAATTCTTGACACTCACCTCAAAAGTTAACATCTCTTCATTTCACCATCCTCTAGCTATCTTTAAAGTTGGGTGATTATCAGTATACAGATTTTCCCATATTAGATTCTTTTGTGAGAAACTGTCATCTACAAAATATTTAGTATTCATGGTCATGATCATTTTATATCATTAAACATCAAACCAACCAGAGCCCTTTGGATAAAAAGCCTTTGCTTTACTACTTAAAAAAATAATATTTAAAGCTGCTCTTGATGATATTTTTCTAAATAGGTTATTTATATCTTTGAAGGTTCATCATAGATTGAATTAACTAATCATGGCAGCTCTTTCACTGAAGAACAATCATCCACACATCCATTATCTTATACTTATATAAAGTTGGCTCACAGTGACAGGATGCTATGTATTCTGGTACAATGCCTGCAGGACTGCTGGTGCCACGCCAATCTGCAGGTATAGCTCACACTCTACATCACATCACATGAATAAGATGTAAAGGCACTTGAACTCCCTTGCTTGGGGCATCAGAGAATCATGGCCTCAGACTGGGAGGTGCTGACTCTCATCCCCAGCCATTTTACACTAGGCTGCAAACCACTCCATGTGCATGCTGACGGTCATGCTACGTTGAAGCCAAAAGAACCGCATCATCTGCAAAAAGCAGGGATGTTATTCTGAGGTTTCTAAAGTGAACACCCTCCCAGCTATGACTGGAGAGCCTGCTTTTTACTAACCTAAAAATAAAACAGCAAAAGTTTTTGTGAGGTTATAGTTAAGTTGGTTAAAATACCTTCCTGTCTGTCCCTTGTCATTTGTGTCCTGCTGAATTTTTGCCAGGAACGTTTAGTTCTAATTTTGTGCTATTAATTTAGCAAACCTCTAATTAAAAAAAAAAAAAAGATTAGGTTGCTGAAAACATTATAAAGGTATTTGCTACACAGTGTTTTTCTTTAGATCTCACTGAGGTTTAACATCAGGAGGATGAAGAATTTAGTGAATCATAATTTTTATTGTACTGTTGCTTTTATATAGATTACCACTGTAATACCACAGTTTGTGTTACATTCATAGAAATGTTGGAATTTTTTAAATTTTTTTCAACCTTTACTTATACAGGTAATCCCATTGAAACTGAACGTCTCATGTTTGTTTGTTTTTTTAATTTATGGCAATATAATTATATGTTTTTAAATGGGTAACAACAAGATAATCAATATTAAACAATTGATTAAAAAATATTCTGTCCACTAATCTTTCTTAAAAAGTGGCACTTCCCACAGTTTTTTCTATCTAAAGCATATAAAAACATTTATCAGCTTACTGACTGAAAACCTATAGCTTATGCTTGTTTATCACAGCAGACTTTCTAACTTGTTCCAGCAAGTAAAGCACAGATAAAAAAAATAGCATGAGTTGTGACTGACTGAAATTATTTTAGGCATGCAGGGACCTGGTCTTGTGCATTGTTGTTATAAGCTTACTAAGAAATTCTCATTAGCAGCAGTTATGCACATGCTCAAACAAGTCAAAATTCAGTTGTTAATAAGGTCTGCGGCTGCGACACGACCTGTGTCACAGTGATTTCCAAGATTAGAGCTATTCTCTCTCCACCAAGTGGCTCTTCAGTAGGTTACTTTCCCTGATACTGTGAAGCTGCTGACATTAAAATCGATCGCTGTCAACACACTGTCAGTCCTGATACCACAAAGGACATTGACAACTGGGGCTGGTGAGAAGACCTGCAGATAAGGACAAATGTCTCTGATAGAGACCAGAAGGGAAAAGAGTATGAAAGAATTTACCACTTGACAGTCCCAGGTGCTTCTTTATATGATTTCATGGATGGACTTGAGTTAGAGTTAAAATACAATTAAAACATTCAAAATGGACATTTAAACTATACAATATATTTTATTTTAATGCAGCTAAATCCTTTTTAAGGCTGAAAAACTATGATTTTACGTTTTTTTACATTTTTTTTTATTTTTTTGTGCATGTGTTGAAAATATTTTTATTCTCATACAAACCAGTGTCTTTTAAATGTGCGGTGGGCCAAATGTTCAGCATGGTAGAAATGTAATGTAAACCTGTAAACCCACTCTGAGAGTGCGCATGCACCATCCCACCAATCTGGATCTGCTAAAGGAAAAAAATGTAATATATTCTTCCTTTATCGTGCTCCACTTTACCACTAGGTTTAATGACAACTGCCCTTTCAGTTTTTACATAGTCCTGCTGACAGACAGATAAACAGCAACAGTAAATGTATTGTATGTTTCAGACTATTAGTGGCTTTTTACTGAGAGAAAAAAAACAGCAAATATTAGATTCATGATTAATTCTTTTGATTTAACTGTGTTTGTACACACATAAAATCCACAGAAAATATCAACTACAAAACCTGTGAGACTGAGTTTAGGCTCTGTGTCACTTGTGGTTATATGATGTGTTCACAGCCAACACTGGATGGTAAAGTGCTTGTGCTTACCCAGCTTCGAGCTTCACCATAAGCCATGGCTGGGTGGATCTAGAGTGTTACACAGGGGTCATGAAGAGTTTGGTAGTCTGAACTCGCTGATGTTAACTGAAGCATGCAAGCATCAATGCTTGCACCCCTCGAGGCACTGCTGCCCGCTAAATCTGTGTCAAACTACGTAAACCCAATGCATCTCCTCTGCAGTGCAAAATCATGAGAGACATCAGTTGTTCGCCTCTAGAGGCCGATCAATGGGCCAACCAAACTTATTAAGCTGCGTAAATGACATTCGACAGAATCTATTAAGTGTAAAACCGCAGGGTGGAATTAGGTAAGGACAGACACAAATATACACAGTCAGTGACCTCTTTGCAATGCTTTGCTTCAGCTTTAAAGGTCCAGTGAGTGCTTTACATGTATAGCATCATAGTGATATGAAGCACTGTGAACCCAAAACATTGATATTACCCCAGAATTTAATTATATTTGTAATGTGAGAGTTCCTATTACTCCCAGTTACACAATATAGTTACGTTCCTGTATGAGAGAAGATCAAATCAAGTACTTAGGAAATTATATTTAAAAAGTGTGTTACTTTCTACTACTTGTTTCTCTAGATTCCTTCCTTCCCTCTTGCACTCCATTTTTCCCTTCTTCCCTTTGTCTCTCTTTTTTTCCTTCTTTCCTTTTTTCTTTTTGGAATATTAGGATGTATTTAAATAGGATACAAGCCAAATTGCTTGGAATCTGCTCAAGGTCTCACAAGATGGCTGCACACTGCAAGATTCAAACTGTGGATGAAGAACAGAAACCAAGAGCCACATACAAATTTGACTGGATTATCAGTTAACTGTTCTGAAAAAAGAATGAGATGTACATGAAAACCTATTACTGCTTGAAATGTATAATATAGATAATTAAGAATGTCTTTCAAAATTGTTGAGTTTTTTTAAGGTTGTCTGCCCCCAAGTGGTCAAAATATCTAAATACAGTTTGAAACAAACACAAGTTATTTTTCTTTTTGTTTCAGCAACCAGTAAGAGGTTTTTCATGTTGTATTTCATGTTGGTGTCTCATGGTGGATAAACTCAATGTCTTCCAGGGGTATCCATTAATATAAAAGACTTTATTAACCTAAACATAATGTAATGCATGTCAAAAATAAATAATTATACAACCAGATAAATGGCTAAACAAGCATGAAGCATGAAAAGGCACTGGAAACAGATGGAACACAACCCTGCAATTACAGTTAGTTGTACTTCTCTGCTTCACACACACACACAGGCAGACACGTACACACACAAGCACACCAACACTTTCATGCATTCTTGATCTGTTTATGGTTTGTTCGTGTCACAGTGAAGGCCATTTGCTGACCTATATAGACAGCAGCGTTTGAGTAACTCGTGATGGGAACGCTACGTCCAGATGCCCCTCTGTTTGCTCGGGAGTGAAAATAGGTCAGAGGTCGGGAGAAAACCAATGAAAGAATGGGATTCACACAATCAGCAACAAGCATCATGGAAGAGAACAAAAAGTCTGAGCTGTTTCCTTATGCCATGTTTGCTGCAGGCTCGGCTTGGGTAAGAGTGCTACAGTCAGGAAATGCATAAACATAAGAGTGTCTGAGTGTCTGAGTTTGAAATATAAATTCATTGTTCGTTACAGAGTCAACCACTGAGTGTATGTCATAAGCTGAAGGAAGCAGTGAACAATCGAGTGATTTCAGTCACTCAAATATTTTGTGTTTACAAAAGAAATTTGATGAAATTATGTGCTCTCAACATGCCGTTGTTGATTCTCTGCAAAATAGAAATTGTGTCAACAAGAAATTTATTACAACATTTCAGAAACAAGCTACAATTATGGGAAACATAAAACCAAACGTGTGATATCAAATAAACTAAATTTCAAATGGTACACCTGTTATAGCTTTTCCTATCTGAACAGCACAGAGAACCATATAACTGATGTTATGCTAACTGCATAACCAGCACAAAAATATGAAGGCAGTATGTCTGTTTTGGTCAATATGCCAAATGAAATGTTTTTCATACTGCATTTAGTGTCACCAGGTGTTTCACTCTATATGAGATTGTACAGCATTTTTGTTCCTTGCTTCTAACACAAATTGAAAAAAAAAGGTCAGCACTTTAAAGAAAATATTTTAAGTCAGATTTTTCCCTTTTTTTTTTCAGCTATGAATGAAGCAGGGAATATGGTTAACCTGGGTCAAATGGAGGGCAACCTGTCATATCAAGACCCAGAAAAACAGGACACAGAGAGACCAAGTCATAAACGGCACCAAATACTAACTAAGACAACCAAAACTAGAAATACTGAATAAACTCAGAGAAGGCTTGGGATAAAGCGCTGTAGTCAGATTAAACTAAATTGAGCTCTTTGGCATCAACTTGAACCTCAATGTTTGGAGAAAGAGGAATGCTGAGGATGACCCAAAGAACACCAACCCCACAGTTAAGCACGGAAGTGGAAACATTATGCTTTGGGGCTGTTTCTCTGCTAGGGGTATTGGATAACTTCACCACATTGCAGGGCAAATGCACTGTAAAATCCTGGATGAGAACCTCCTTCCTTTAGCCAGGACATTGAAGATAAGTGATAGATAGGTATTCCCATGACAATGATCCAAAACATATTGCGAGGGCAATTAAGAAGTAGCCAAAGAAGAAGCAAACTAAGTTCATGGAGTGCACACTCTCCAGACACCAATCCTATAGAAAATCTGTTGAGGCAGCTGAGAGTTACCATCTCTTTGTAAGTGAAGTGAATTCAGCAGAGGAATTTCAGTATTAGCAGTCCCATTTGTTTATCCCAAATTTCAGATACTGTCTGATTATTGTCAGAGGATATCTTTCACTATAGTGAATACTCTACATTTAACCTCCCTCGCTGGATGTAGTTTCACCAGGTTGAAGCCAGAACCAGAGATATCGTAACAATTCTTTAATCTGTTTGATCTGTCATGTTGAGTAGCCCAAAATCGCACCGGTCTTAGCCAATCTAAGTGCTCGAGGAGCTCTGTTTTCAAACATCAAATTGTTGACTGCTGAAAAAACAAGCAGCGCATAACTTTTTCAGCATTGCATCCACACAGTTTGCACAGATGAAGTCATTTAATTGTGTATCGTGTTTAGGGAAAGAATTGTGTGCTTTGAAGACATTGCTGCACTGCTATATATCGGCCACTAATAATGTTTAATTAGTTGGCCATAATAAGCTTTCCAACAAAGTTTTGTTGTAAAGTTACTCTTTGAGTTCTCTCTGCTCCATTTACCATAATTATGAATCTGTAGTTTTATATGTAGATTGTGCTCACCTGGTTTAGTCATCTTTGATACTGCTTAACGTGGCCTCGACCTTTTACTGCATTTGCTTGGTCTTTTCTTTAAATAAGAAAGCAATAATCTTAAATTACAAGTCCTAGCTGGTCTTTGGTCGTTTATAACATTGCTTTTAAAGGTTTTTTTTTTTAAAGAGATGGTTTATTTAAAGCATTAAAACATAGAACAAAGAAGGCAACTTCACAAAGCTGCATTGGATTTTTGAGCTGTTAGAAACATTGGTTATCTCTGACTCCTGTCATGAAACCTTTCTGTCTGATTACTGATCTTTTGTTTTACTCGCAAAATCTTCTTCTTTGTAAGTAAGGACTTTTCTTTTTTCAAAGTAAGTTTTCAGATGGTCCAAGGCAGATATTTCCCTCGTTTTAATCACAGCCCTGAAGCGCACTGTAATTGTTTGATTATCATATTTGACCTTCAGTGTGCTGACTGGGTTGTTTACATGGTTTTGGGGTTGCCAGAAAAGTAAAGAAGAAAAACACCAAAGATCTGTGTGATACTGTAATTGAGTGTCACATGTCGGTGCATTTGCTGGATCGTGCCTCGAGAAACCGTCCTCACCATTGCTCCCATATGTTACAGTCATGTGAGCATTCTGGCAATCGGCACCACTTAACTTTCCACTTTTCCCTCTTTTATGCTCCTGGCTTCACATCCTGGCAGGCAGCACAACCTTCTCCTTTTTTTCATATATATCCATCCACAGAACATCACAATCTGAGATGCCTGCATCCTGACTTTTCCCCAGGGACGTAACTTGATTGCAATTTTGTATCAGCAATGGAAAGTCTTGTGGGTTTTGTGTTGGTGGCAACTGTTGGCAAGACTCTGCCGACTTGGCACACAAATATTTTAAAAGAAACACAGCCAAGATGCAACACAAGCCAACAGTGTTATTTACTTTAATAGTGTTTTCCCCACTGGTGGAAAACAGATGACAGTAAACAAAAGGGGATTACCAGCAAATTGATAAAACAGTCTTAGGATAATTCATCACGCAACTTTTCTTTTACACAGTGCGCTGTTTCATTCTTCTGTATTTATCAAAAGATGCTGTAAACTAGTCCAAGCTAGTTAGTGGAGTGGAGCATTAGTGCCATCTAGTGTCAAGGGCATATCACCACAAATCCAGGCTTAGAAGAAATGTCTGCTAAGCAGGAATATAGTATCATTTCATGCTAATGTAAGCCCGTATTCATCCATTCACAACTACTTAGATATGTAATAACAGGAAAAGCATGTTGCTGGGGTCATTTTGGCCTGCAGTAAAAAAATAACTCATGCCGATTGATAATAAGCTACAGTAAGTGGACGGAAAACTCAGAACTCGCACATTCGTCCCGACTCTCATGCTCAAAGACAGCATGCTCTCCTCTCCTGAATACGCACCAAACGCACACATAATGCGCGCCTGCGGTCTCTCTGAACCACACCGAACTGGCAAGCCAACAGTATTTTTTTCAGTTGATCGATTGACAAAAGAAAAGGAAAGGTGGTGGAGAGAGGAAGAGACTGAAAAGAGAAAAGGCTAAAAGACACTGGAACCTCGAGGAGCAGGTCAAGACTGTGGAGACTTGGCACACAAATAAGCCACCGTGCATTGCGGCGTATGTGACGCTTTCTAAATGTGATATATATAATTATTAAGGAATTGTAAAAAACGTTGTGTCATTCTAGTTCTGAAACGAGTGTAGCTTAATTGCTTTGTTTGTATAGCTATGTTTGCTCATTCAACCACAGCTATAATGCATCACGAATACTCAGTATTCATACTGACTTATTTATAAGTCCCTTTTTTATCGTTTTATTTTTCATAAAGGTTTCCTCTCAGTTGAGCACTGTACACAAACCTATAGTCGTTTTCCTGTTACATTAAGGGTATGTAACATATCAGCCTGCTGCATTTGATGATAGCTGTGTTATTTGAAAAGTATTTATGAAAACACACTCATATTTTATATATTTTTTGTTTTTTGCACTTGTGGACACAAGTTCATTATTATGTTTTATTAGTTAATTTTAAGAAAACAGAAAACAAAACATAAAGTTAAAGACTGATTGGACTAAAACATTACTGTTTTTTAGCCCTATATTCCCAAGACATCAAAACAATATGGGAATTCCCCAGTAAGTCCGTAGAGAAATTGTGGTATTTGGTACCCCTAATCAAAATGTAGATGAGTTTATTCTTGGTTTGCGTGAACATAGACGGCAGGGATGGGGTCCAATTTCCAGCCTGAATTATAATGTAAGTCGACCCCGACATTAATGCTGAATAAGAACCTGAAGCTGAATGCCAAACAAAGTTCACCTATCAACAGTCATTATTTATTCTTCTAGGTTTCTTTGCCTTGAGCTGATCTTTTTTTGATGCTTGCTTTTTAAAGGCACTGTAATAAACAAGTGCAGACATTTTTCTGTTATTGTTCCCAACAAGTGTGGTGGAATGCCCAGGCTGCTGTTGTCCTGTCAGTGATGTCTTTAACATGGCCTTTTAATGTCAGCTTTGATTATGCATAACAACACCTTCATCTGTCAAAACATGTCAGCCATCAGTAGCATATCTTATTTGTCAGAATGATATGGGGATGACCTTGGCCAGACTGATATGATTAAAGTTATAAAAATAAATGCATTTAATGAGCTCTGGAAATGTCACACTGTGTTAACTGAAATAGTTTATGAACAATACCGATCCTGTCAGTGAGCTCAAGTGGTGCTGAGCTGGTCCGCTTTTGAAGAAGCCGTTTCCTGTTTGTTTACACTTTATACAATAAACACAGTTAATGGTCTAATTCTCATGGTTCTGGGATTGTGTGATAAATTTGTTATTTTGTTACCTTTTATAATTATATTTGTATTTCTCCTTGTATTCATATTTTTCTAATACCCCAAGTGTTTTTTGGCTTTGTCTCCCTCTGTTTTGTATGTGTGGCATTTTGTTTTTCTACTTCCTGTTTTTTTTTTTTCCATTCTTTGCTTTTTCTTGTGTCTCCTAAGGTTTGATTTTGTCCCTTTTATCCCTGGTTTTTGTCAACCTGTGGCTTATTTCCACCTGTGTCTTGTTCTCCACCCTCTATGAATAGTCTTGTCTTCCCTTTGTCGGTCTGTCAGATTGTGCTTCAGGTGTCTTCCACTCCCCTCTCTTGGATCCTTTTGTGATTTCCACTTTTGTTTCCTATTTTGGTTTTTGTACATTTTTAGATTTTTGCAACAGCCAGAGTCACTTTGCCATCCTGCTATGGTTCCTCTCACCACTTACCCTTGGCACCAATGGTTATTTTTGCAAATATAGAAAGAAAATACTGATATGAATTTTCTCAGATTTCCTAACAGAGAATCCAAATGTCGAATTATGAATTAAAAAGTTCCAAATTCTTCTTCTTTAAAGACTCGCAATTTTATTTTAGGGTCTACTTGAATAACTGTATGTCTTACAATGAAAAGGAGGCAAAGACTTTTGAATAATATCAGTAATCGATTATATTAATATTTCTCAAATGTTTAAACGGTTACATTTGGTGTTTAAATGAAACTCTCTTTTAAGACATTGTAGTAATTTAACTTGTCCAAGGATTACATATTTGACTTCGTGAGTTCAAGGTGAGAATGAAAGCTGTAATTTATTTGCTTCATATAAAACCTTTGATGGCATTTATCTGTCTGCTGAACTCATAAAGACAAGACATTGATGGTGGCACATAAAGAGAACCCAGATCAATCAGTCTTGCAAAGCTTGGTGAATTTAAAAAGGATAATTCTTCACTAGCCCTGACATTTGCTTTGAAGCTCATCAAAGTTACGACAGGAAACAGGATTATTAAATCATCCATCATCCATTTAAAGGACTAGAATTTAAAATATATTCAGAGTTCTAACACCATAATGCCATCTACATTTCTAATTAAAATAAAGTTATGTGTTAAAGATTTAACAGGGCTAGAATACGATCTTAATTAAAATCTCTGCAGGATTTACTTACAGACATGTTTGTAATATGCACTTTGTCCACAAGATGCCAGTATAACCAGGTCAAAACAGAACAGAGTTTGTCAGTGCTGACAAATCAAACTCCAGTGCCTCTACCATGGGTGTCAAACTCCAGTCCTTGGGGGCTTTGACTCATATTACAGCAGCTTATGAGTGAGTGAACATGGGGCAATAAAAGTACTTTTAAAAGTACATTTTTCCAAACACTTACATTTACTTCAGTATTTCTTTTTAATTACCTGAGTAGGGTTAGGGGTTGTCACCTCGTTAGAGGTGCAGTCAAGTTCTATAGAGTCTTGCTAATGACCTACTAATTTTATTCAAGTCTGTTGCAGCAGGGGCACATTAAAGTTTCAGGACACCAGCCCTCGAGGACTGGAGTTTGACACCCCTACTCTAAACCATTATCCCTCTGCCATCACACCATGTGTGGGTAAGATGAACACCCCTCAGTTACATTTGTTCCCCACAAATTTAAGTGAAGATTAAGGAAGTCTTGGCTTGTAAAGTTTGAAGTAAAACAATAAAAACAGCTTTTTAAAAAACAAATGAAATATAATGATAGTGATTAGAAAGCTGACAGCTAAGACAAAAAGATTTGAAATACTTAATAGATCCAGTGTCTGAATTGGATTTGCAAAAGGTGAGTGGCATTTATATAGCCCATTTTCCATTTACTGCAAAAGCACAGACTGCTGGAGTCTTAATCTCACAACAAGAAGAAAGAAAGTAACACATGTAGATTTGCAATATAATAATTAACATGGAACAACTGTAATAGTGACCTTTTATAACGATTACAATGGGTAGTCTGATTAGCTCAAAATTCACAGAAAAGCGCCCTTACATCTTATGTTATGGAAAATAAGCACAAAGATCCTCTTAGAATTAGATTATAGAGTACAGATGCAGTAATGATCCAGCAATTGTTCTTACAGCATGTGTAATAGCTGGATATTTGTTTGCTCAAGAATCTGCCATATTAGAGAGAGTAACTAATTTGTTAACCCTTCAGATTTTCACTAAAAGAGCCTTTAAATCATGGATACATTTTTTTAATACCCTAAGTGATTTAATGATGTCAAAAAGGTAAGAAACAATAGTTTATGCACTAACATTATATGAGATCATGGTGCCTTTTCCTTAAAATTGTTTACACTATTTGAATCATGAGGGTGTCTTTGTGTATACCATATGTATAGAGGTCATAAGTACATTTCTGTAATGTATGCGACCATTATCTGAAATTGTTGATGGAAAACAAAGGATTACATTTTCTGTTTCCAGTAGCTTTAAACTGTTAATGCTAAATTCTAAAGATTAATGATGGAGAGTGCATAGTAATCTTACATTATGTAGCATTTAAAGACCACAGGATTGTATACCTAGATTAGAGTTCAGAGTTAGATCTGATGGTATGGTTAACCAATAAGAACAAGATGGAAGGAAAAGGCACAGTACACTGTGAATATTTATTTGTGGCCTAGGGCATAGTTTTATTTTGCAGGCTTTTATTTAAAGATCATTTTATATATTTATGTACTTTTGTGGCTGCACGCAAATAGTTGTTTTGTTTTGTTTTATTTCATTAGAATATACCACAGAAAACAGCCTAAGCATGTTCCTCTTTGTCCACAGCATCTGAGATAATCCGTTCCCGTGTAACTACACATCCATCATCCAGATAAGGGTTTAGTGTCAGCATTGCATAACACAGATGCTATAGTGACCCTATGGCAGACTATCTCATGTCACCAGTGATTTTGCACGTAAACAAAGAGACAGTGGGCACAGCCATGTACACTATAGAGAGCTATCTACATATTTATTCCTCACAATTCTTGCAGCAAGTGCCCAAAGAGCATTTCCCTGTTTTTAAAATGTATAAATCCATCCATGCTCCTTCCTGCTTGCAGGCATGAAAGGATTTACAGAACTACAACTGTCCACTTTTTACATTCTGGTTGTCACTGACAACGGGCAAGACTGAGCGCTTATCTGTGTTCATCTAATGTTTGCATTAAAGTGTAGCTGACCCACAAGATGTTTTACATGTTTCTGTTTAACATGAAATGAGAACATTGCAGAGAATTAGGTCAGATGTCTTCTATAAATCCACAGCCAGGGGAACGAGTTTGGGTGCCTTTAGATTCTTCTTTTTTTTTTTTTTTTTTTGCCAGATTCTTTTGCGAATCAGTGAAGCAAAGGTTCAAAAAAGGAAAAGTAAAAAAAAAAAGATCTGAACAATTTGCAGTTAGGTAAGACTGCATGATTGGGCCACCAAAGACTTTTTTTTTTTTTTTTAGCATCTAATGAATCTTTTGAAGTTCTTTCATGTCCTGGTGGATGCACAAACAACCTCAAGCTCCATAACTTCATTAATGGGCTGTAATCTTTTCCTGTCACTAAAACTATGTCGAGTCAAGCAAATAGCTCCAGTTGGCTTTTTTATTTTGTTGAGTAAGCTTTTACTCCAAAAACCAAGTGCCATGCAAATGCAAATACAAATAAAATGCCCCAAAAAAAGAAAAAAGAAAAAAGAAGAAGCAGAAAAAAAAAAAGAAACCCACACACACATAAAGCACATGCCGCACACACTGAGAGGGCACCTATTTTTGAGCTATGGCAGATGTGGCCATTGGCTGTGATGGTTAATCCAGAATACTGGGTTTGATACAAGGAGATTTAGCCATAACCATGATACGAACATCTGTCAGGCTCCCCTTTCGAGCTCTCTAACCCAGGCAGTACAAAAGCGGAATATTTTTTCTCTTACCATTTTGATGAAGAAGAGGAAAGGCAGTTAATAGTTTCGGAACCTGAGGTAAGTGCACAAGGAATTAATCAATGTAGGATGTTCCATGGCCTAGAAAAAGAGGTGCCTGATTCACTACCGCTTATGTAATATGTTTTCCACAATTCGGATTCTACATGCTTTGTATTTGTGATACATTCAAATTGACAAATGTTCTTTATGTTTTTAACAAATATTATTCAGGCGACAGTAACTACAACTGCATTTCATTAATACATATACTGATAAAAGCAGGTATGACAATGCAGTTACAAGTATACTGGACAAGGTGGAGACATTTAGACATTTCAAAGACAGTATATATATATATATATATATATATATATATATATATATATATATATATATATATATATATATATATATATATGTGTGTGTGTGTGTGTGTGTGTGTGTGTGTGTGTGTGTGTGGTTAAAATAACATTGAATTAATAGTTTATTTAATAGACTGGATAGAAATGTTACTGTTATTATCACTGCATTACTCAGTAGGTGAACCAGTGCTAACTGTTTCAAAGATAATGTAAAATTGTATTCTGATTTGTTTTTTGTTTAGTTGATTTTTTTAAATGAAAAGAGGCTATATGGGGTTGTGTTTTAATTAGTCAACTTGGCTTAAAGGTTATACTTTATAAGTTGACTCAAGTGTTGTTTTGCTCCCATCATGGATGCATTTGATTTCAATATGACATTCATGCTATCATCTTTTACAATTAGCTGAAGATAATAAATGCATATATCATCTGAAATTTGCAACTGCACACTTAAATGCAGATAGTTTGAAGTGTTCAGAAGTGGTTTATTATATTTGAAGTGTTGCAGTGTCAGTGTAATGTAGATGGCACTCTTAACTTTATAAAGTTTAATAAACCTCTGCATTTGATACTCAAATTATCTGAAAATGTGGTCAAGTTCTGTCATTTGACATTTGAATTTTCTTTTATACTTTGCAAAAGCACTTTTAATTCAGGATCATACCCTCACTGCCTGCAGCTTGCAAAGAGCGTAAAATAACATTCCACATTCACAGCATGACATGTTGCCTTGTATAAAAATGAGGGGGAGGGGGGGGAAATGTGAGCATGCCAATGGACATGACGATTTTAGATTGACTGATGAAATGAAATTTTAATGATCCTTGACAGAAATTGGGTCATTGCAGCAGCATACAGCACAGAAGGAAAACAGAACAGATGTTGAAGGCAAAGTAAGTGAGGCAATTAACGATGACATTATTACAGCATTAAAGAAAATGATTCTCAAGATGCAATGTGTCCTAGAAAAATCAATATGATGTATTAATCATCGAAACATTGCTGGCAAAAGGTTCCATTAAATAAGGGAATAACTGTATTAATTACTTGTAAAATACCACATTCAGCGACACATAAGCGATAGGCTAATTATTTTTTAAGGTCACACTCTTGGTGGGCCAGTCATATTTGAAGATAAATTAATGAATAAAAAATGTCAGATTACATTCAATAGTATGTTCTCATGACTTTAAATACACTGTAGTCACCTAAAGCTACTTTTTGTTATCATTGGGTAAATTGGGTCTGCAGCAAATGAATTATATATCCTCAGCAACATTTGTCGAAAAAACACCCCAAAAGAGCCCAAAACGATAAGGGTTTCATAACATTTATAAACAGAGATGGGCAGTAATGTGTTAAAAGTAACGTGTTACAGCAGAGGTTCCCAAAGTGTGGGGCCCGCCCCCTGGGGGGGGTGCAGAGCCATTGCAGGGGGGGCGTGGTATGAAAAGAACATTTTTCTTGTAAAACAAAGGGGGGTCTAGCAAAAAAAGTTTGGGAACCACTGTGTTACAGTAATCCCATTACTTTTTCAAGTAATGAGTAAAGGATTAACATTGCAAAAAAGTAATTAGATTACTGTTACTTTCTCGTAAGCACGCTGCGTTACTGCATTACTAAACCGTGATTTTGTTTGCTTGATGCAATGTGCATAAAGTTAAAAGTTTAAAGCTAATAAAACAAGTTTTAAAAATAGACTATTTAATTTGATTCACATTTATATGATGGACTATGCAGAAAAAATATAATGTTACCTAAATAACTAAGTAATAGAAACTAATTTTGAAACTAAGTAATCAATAAAGTAACAGGATTAATTTCTATAAGAGGTAATCAGTAAGTAGTAACTAATTACTATTTTCAAGTAACTTGACCAACACTTTTCATAACATAGTGAAGAAATACTATATTTAAAGACTAGTCGATGTCTCTCATTCAGACTACAGGTAACTGTAATCTGCTAAAGCAATCACAAGGCGGTTTCTGGTGCAGCACACAGAAACTTTTAAGATTATATATGTTCTACCATATTAGCATGAATGTGACCTCTAGAGTATTTTCAGAAACTGTACATCACACCTTTTTGTCTTAGATATGTTTAATTAAATGTAGACTGTCCAGGTTTCAACTGTCTAGTTATTGAGCTGAGCTGAAGTTGAAGAATTTGGAGGTAGTCTTCCTTCTTCATTATTCTAATCACTTTGTGCAATGAGTAATTTAAATGAATTCCACTGCAAAGAAGACTGATGAAATATCCAGTCAGAATTATGCCAGAAGCTTGTTAATGGCAACCAAAAGCACCTGGCCAAGGTGCAACTTGCTAAGAGACATTTAACCAAATACAAGCGGGAGGTAATATATGCTTCTGACCTTGTATGTATATTTTCGGCCCTATGTGGATTAGAGAAAATTGAAATTAAATCCAGTTATTGTTTTTTTTTCAGTGCAGCAATATGTGAATTATAACACATTATCATAGCGTATTCGTAAATGCTGCAGTGTCCATGCAGTGCAGATATTTCAACGTTTGCATGCAGCAGAGATAATTGCACATACAGTTATTATGTTGCAATAATTATATTACATTAAAGCAGTGTCTGTAATTCATCAGCACCTGTCTGCCTTTATTTCTTTATAAAGTTTCCTTTATAAAGTTCGCGGATGACACCACAGTGGTTGGACTCATCTCAAGGGGGGATGAGTCGGACTACAGAGATGAGGTCAACAGACTGACTGAGTGGTGTTCAGTTAACAACCTCCAACTGAACACCACGAAAACTAAAGAACTTATCTTGGACTTCAGGAAGGGCAGAGCAGACCCGGCCCCACTTTACATTCACGGGAGCTGTGTGGAGAGGGTACACTCCATGAGGTTTCTGGGCGTGCAGATATCTGATGACCTCTCCTGGACTGCAAATACTACAGCGGTGGTTAAAAAGGCCCAGCAGCGTCTCCACTTTCTGAGAGTGCTCAGGAGGAACAACCTGGAGGAGAGGCTGCTGGTGACATTTTACAGAGCCACCATAGAGAGCATCCTAACGTACGGCATAACAACATGGTATGCAGGGTGCTCAGCTGCAGACAGGAAAGTACTGCAGAGGGTCATCAACACAGCCCAGAAGATCACTGGCTGCTCTCTGCCCAGCCTGGAGGTCACTGCAAACTCTCGGTACCTCAGCAGAGCTGGCAATATCATCAAGGACCACTCTCACCCCAGCAACCAACTGTTTGAACTATTACCGTCAGGCCGACGGTACAGGTCACATAAAACCAGGAATCAAATCAAATCACAAATCAAATCACTTTTTATTGTCACATCACATGTGCAGGCACACTGGCACAGCACATGTGAGTGAAATTCTTGTGTGCGAGCCCCACAAGCAACAGAGATGTGCAAACACAACAACACAAACGAGCAAAATACAAGAATGGCCAACCTGAAACTAATAAATATATGTACAATATATAATAGTGTATGCATTTCTGGATGTGTATACTAAATATTTTCCTACGTGTGTGTGTGTGTGTGTGTGTATACACATTTTTACAAATTAAATAGTAAAAAAATAAAATAAAATAATAATAATAATAATAATAATAAAATATATAAAATATACAGAGTTGAATATGTGCAAAACAAGTGGCACTTATATACAGTGTGGAGTGCATAATGTTGAAGTTCCAGTAGTGAAGCTGAGGTGTCTATGACGTGTTCAGCAGTCTGATGGCCTGATGGAAAAAGCTGTCTCTCAGTCTGCTGGTACGGGACCGGATGCTGCAGAACCTCCTTCCTGATGGAAGCAGTCTGAACAGTTTATGGCTGGGGTGACTGGAGTCCTTGATGATCCTCCCCGCTTTCCTCAGGCACCGCTTCCTGTAGATGTCTTGGAGGGAGGGAAGCTCACCTCCAATTATCTGTTCAGAGCACCGCACTACTCGCTGGAGAGCTTTGCAGTTGTAGGCGGTGCTGTTGCCATACCAGGTGGTGATGCATCCAGTGAGGATGCTCTCAATGGCACAGTGATAGAAGGTCCTGAGGATGCGGGGGCTCATGCCGAATCTTTTCAGTCTCCTGAGAAAGAAGAGGCGCTGCTGGGCCTTCTTCACTGTTTTGTTTGTGTGTACTGACCACGTAAGATCCTCAGCCAGGTGTACGCCAAGGAACCGGAAGCTGCTCACTCTCTCCACAGCAGCGCCGTTGATGGTGATGGGGGTGTGTACTTCTCTGCACCTCCGGAAGTCCACTATCAACTCCTTTGTCTTTGCGACGTTGAGGGTGAGATGGTTGTCTTGACACCAGTGGGTCAGGGCGCTGACCTCCTCCCTGTAAGCCGTCTCATCACCGTTGGTGATAAGACCCACCACTGTAGTGTCGTCCGCAAACTTCACAATGATGTTGGAGCTGTTAGTGGCTGTGCAGTCGTAGGTGTAGCGTGAGTACAGGAGAGGGCTCAGTACACACCCCTGTGGAGCACCAGTGTTCAGTGTGACGGGGGATGAGGTGATGCTGCCCAGTCTGACCACCTGGCGTCTGTCAGACAGGAAGCTAAGGATCCAGCTGCAGAGGGAGCTGCTCAGTCCTAGATCCTGCAGTTTCCTGTCCAGCTTCGAGGGAACGATGGTATTGAATGCTGAGCTGTAATCTACAAACAGCATCCTCACATACGTGTCTCTCTTCTCCAGGTGTGACAGGGCAGTGTGTAGTGTCAGGGCTATGGCATCATCAGTGGACCTGTTGTGGCGGTATGCAAACTGTAGAGGGTCCAGTGAGTCGGGTAGTGCAGAGCAGATGAAGTCCCTGACCAGCTTCTCGAAGCATTTGCTTACGATGGGGGTCAGGGCTACAGGTCGCCAGTCGTTCAATGAGGAGATGGTGGAGGATTTGGGTACAGGGACGATGGTGGCCATTTTGAAGCAGGCTGGGACTACAGACAGAGAGAGGGAAAGGTTGAAGATGTGCGTGAACACTCCAGCCAGCTGAGCCGCGCATGACCTGAGGACGCGGCCGGGAATCCCGTCCGGACCAGTAGCTTTGCGTGCGTTCACCTTCCTGAAGCACTTCCGCACATCGTCCTCAGACACAGTGTGCGCACTGACGTCATCCGCGGTGCGCACACTGTCCGGTCTCATGGTGTTCGCTGTGTCGAATCTAGCGTAGAATACGTTTAGATCCTCACACAGAGAGGCCGTGGTCTGCGGTGTGCTGGTTTTCCCTCTAAAGTCTGTGATCGTGTTTAGTCCCTGCCACATACTCCGAGGGTTGTCAAACTGTTGTTCCACCCTGTCCCTGTACTCACGTTTGGCTGCTTTGATCGTCTTCCGGAGTTGGTAATGTGCGTGTTTGTAGTCCGATGTGTTCGCGGAGGCAAAGGCGGTGTTCCGTGCCGCCAGTGCCGCGCGAACATCTCCGTTAATCCAGGGTTTTTGATTTGGGAAGGATTTGACTGTTCTGGATGGGACGACATCTTCCACGCATTTCCTGATAAATCCACAGACTGAGTCTGTGTATTCATCAATGTCTCTGGCGGCCACGTGAAACATTTCCCAGTCCGCGTGATCAAAACAGTCCCGCAGCGCAGACTCCGATTGGTCCGTCCAACAGTGCACCGCCCTCTGGGTTGGAGCTTCCTGTTTCAGCTTCTGCCTGTAGGCGGGCAGGAGCAGGATGGAGCAGTGATCTGATTGGCCGAATGGGGCGCGGGGGAGGGCTTTGTACGCATCCCGGAAAGAGGTGTAACAGTGGTCGAGTTGCCGGTTTCCACGTGTGTTGAAAAGGATGTGTTGATGGAGTTTTGGTGAGACTTTCTTCAGGTTTCCCTTATTAAAGTCTCCAGCTGTGATAAACGCTGCCTCTGGGTGTGCGGTTTCCTCGCTGCTGATCGCGCTGTACAGTTCCCTGAGTGCACGGTCAGTGTCGGCTTGTGGGGGAATGTAAATGTAAGGACAAACAGATTCAGGGATAGCTTCAGGGATAGCTTCTTTCCCAGAGCTATCACCGTAGTAAATAAGCACAAAAACAATTGAACCTATTCCATACCGTTACTGTCATTATATTATGCTGCTATTCATACTGTCATTATATTAATGCTGCTATCCTGTATATTATGGAACGCCAGGACTGCCATAATGAATTAATTAAATACACCATTAAATAATTAATTAAATGTGGCAATAATTAATTAAAATTGGAATTAATTAATTAAATAAATAGTTATGACACATGTAATTAATTAATTATTTATGTATTTCACATTTTAATTAATTATTGACACATTTAATTAATTATTTAATGATATATTTATTTATTTCATTTTGGCAGTCCTGACGCCTGGCTCTCATCATGAAATAATTTTATCTGTCAGCCTCACCCATCAAACTCAGGAGGCGGGGTTAACGCTGCCCATGCAGCTTCTCTAACATTTGATTGGTTGCCGTGCAAAGTAAGTCAAAACAGGTCGATCCTAGATAATCGATTGCTTGTGTAGACTTGGGGCAGCCAGGTATCCCAGAATGCAGATCAAATCACAGGCAGCAATGGTGGTGGTGTAGTTTTAAAATACCCCGTTTTTCTGTCACCAGCTACACTTTTAACAGTGTTTTAGCCGCGAATGTCGCGCCGTATGTCTGGTCAGGTTGTCAACATAGAATATGTTTGCAAAAGTGCTCAGATGTTTTCAGAGATTTCACTAGCTCTGCTAACAATTAGCATGCAGAGTGCACCGAGGGGGTTACGTTAACCGGTTTGTTTACATATTCCACTCTCCGTGTTCCACATGTTGCATTCGCAGATTCTCATTTTCACCGAACGATCGTCTCTTTCCGCCTGGTCTTGTGTCTCTGTGCTTCTGTAACATAAAGAACGAGCTGACATTTTTCTCACGAAACCAGCGATCAGCTCAACAGACCCTCAGTTTACCTGCATGCATCCTCCTCCTCATCTGTCAGCTGTTTAACACCTGCTGCTAATTCAAGAAACACGCCTACGTTACCTGGTGATAGTCACAGTTTAACTGGGCAGCCGGTGCTCGATATAAAGCAATGTCAGCGCATTTTTCTGCACAAGATAAGTAAATATAGTGTTTTCCCCGAGCGCAGAGCTGCTGGAGCTTGTTTCCTTACAGAGCACTTTATAGGCGAACAGCTTCATCAGCGGCTGATGTCCAATCACCGGCACACAGCTTTCAAACCTCAGCTGAGTTTTAGCTCTCAGTGGTTAAACGCTGGACTTCATTCACTCAGGTTCTGTCTGTCGGGTCACGTTTACTTCGCTGTTTTGTTTACAACTGAGCAAATCGGTTTGGCTGAGGTTAAAGTTACGTTTCATAACTGCATAGTTTCACAGACGTTTAATGGTTCACTGGCACATGTGTTAGACTGAACTATCATCTAAATATCATCTGTTTTTTAATAGTTATTCAACTGTATTCTAAGCACCAGCTGTCTGTTAGAATGTGATTTTTTTTCTCTCTCTGTTGGCAGAGGTATAAAAATGCGCAGGAAAATCTGACGTGCATGGCGAACTTCACCGACGATATTTAGGGAGGAATAAACACACATCAAACATAAATGAACCATTTGCCTGTCTCCATAATTGAGAGCATTTTCTCTTCTTATGTCAACTCTCTCTCTCTCTTTTTTTTTTTTTTGCTTTTTCGGTCATGTTATGTTTACCTGTCAAAGGCTTGTTACAAACTATGAAACACATTGTGCAGACTTCTGGATGTTAGAAGAAAACTAATACTGCTCATGAATGAGACTAAAGGCAGGAAGGTGTCCTTTAAAACTAAACATGTTAATAGGACCTCCCTGTTTATATCATACTTTATGATATAGCACGTGTATTTCAGTAATAGCTGAGGCCACTATACGTGCTGGCCTCATATCAAATGTGAAGGCAGACTGAGTCTATGTTTGACGTTTTTTATATCTAATCTTCCTTTTCAAACATTTAAACAGCAGCGAGTCTGCAGCTGAGGGAATACAAACTCAAATTGTCGGAACAGGTTTGCTCGTTTCTTGGATTCATTTGGTGATTTATTAAATCTATAACTGTTATTCTAATCTGCTGCTGAGTCTCTTACACTTTTCTTTATGCTGTATATTTTCATGTCTCTGGAATAGTTGGAAGTTAGATAGTCAGGTGGGAAACTTTGTGTTAACTCATGGAGCTGAGGATATCGTGGATATCGTGGACATGCTGACCTCGCTGCGTGGTGTACAGAGCGAGGTCAGCATGATTAATATTCACAATAAAAATATTAGCCGAACATCATGAAGTCTGTATGTGTTTCATAGTGTCGAACAACCTTTGTACAGTTAAAGCCAGCAGTTACTACATGACAGAAACACCAACGTTATCTTTTTTATGCGTTTATACACAGGTCACGCTGATTACTGAACAAAAACCCAAAGATCAGATGTTAAACAGATTTATTTGCTCTCTCTCCTCCTTAAACATGTTTTTAATGTTAGTTATAATTCAGAATTGGCGACTGAAACACGTAGGACACATAAGAACATCAGGAAATAAAACACCGATAAATATAACCTCAGTAAAAGAAGTCAGCGGGGGTTACTACAGCTGTGTACCGGGGCCTGCGCTTTGTCGGTGGGATTGCTTGCGAGGCGAGCGGGTCTATCCCACGCTTTGCCGTGAGACTGGGCAGACATCTCCGAAATCATCGAAACACTTTTGCAAAGAGGCTGTATCTTGACAAACCGACCAGACACATGAAGATTAAACCGCTACATTCTCGGCTAAAAAAATATTAAAACGGTATTTGGTAACACACAAACAGGGTTTTTCAAAGCTCAGTTCTGTTAGCTTCCACATGCCGGTTGTTGTGTGCTAGAAACAATGGCCACCAGGCCAAAGCAATGGTTTTGACTCGATCAGCGTTAACCCCGCCCCCTGAGTTTGATGGGTGAGGCTGACAGATAAAATTATTTCATGATGAGAGCCAGGCGCCAGGACTGCCAAAATGAAATAAATAAATATATCATTAAATAGTTAATTAAATGTGTCAATAATTAATTAAATGTGTCAATAATTAATTAAAATGTGAAATACATAAATAATTAATTAAATGTGTCAATAATTAATTAATTAAATGTGTCAATAATTAATTAAAATGTGAAATACATAAATAATTAATTAAATGTGTCAATAATTAATTAATTACATGTGTCATAACTATTTATTTAATTAATTAATTCCAATTTTAATTAATTATTGCCACATTTAATTAATTATTTAATGGTGTATTTAATTAATTCATTATGGCAGTCCTGGCGTTCCATAGTATATATTGTACATACTATTGTTTGAGTACTTACGATTGTTTTGTTTTTTTGTACTTTTTATATTTTACATTTATATTTATTATTGAAACTTGCACCAAGGGAGTGGCACTCCAATTTCGTTGTACTCTGTACAATGACAATAAAGGCTATTCTATTCTATTCTATTTCCTGATAAGTCCATGTAGCAAACCCTACAAAGTCATTGTGGAGAAGATGACAGCCCATACACAGCAATGGTAATGGTACAGACTGTGTAAATATATACCATATTGGCATGTTAGCATTACCAAGGCACAGCAGCACTTCGAAACAGCTTTGCAATTCTGAAACAAGCTATGTTTCTTTTTTTTCTTTTTTTATTGCATCAGCAGAAGCTTTTTTTTTTTCAACAACCGAACCATCAATTCTGATATCAGACTAATGACACTGCTGAAACGATGCAGCCTCATCAACACATATAGCTGCTCTGTAAGCAGTGAGTAATTTCAGCTTATTACCCCTGGTACACCGACCCAACTGCCAGCTCATGTTTTAGCCCTGCACTGAATATCTGATTTAGTTTTAATTGGTTTGGAGACCAACAGACGAAGGGCAAACTACAATCTTTTTTTGTGTGCTTCTTTGCAACAGGATTAAAGGTAAACATGCATAATCCAGTGTAATTCTCTAGACTGACTGAGTGACCTTACAGTCACATTCAATATCAGTAAATCATTTTTGCCAGAAAGCAACATCCATGCAATAAATTATTCAGTAATCCAAGTTGATGACTGAGATGCAGAAGTCCTCCCCCTCACGTGTCACCCTAGTTTATTAATCAGCAGATGCTTGAATTTTATTTTAGCACTAAACTCAGGGCTCAACAAGAAACAACAATGTTATTGTATATCCTGCCTTGTTATGATCAGCTCTCGTGTTTTCTGGTACTGATGTGCTTTTTTTCTTTTCTTTTTTCTTCTTCTTGCTTTTGAACAAAGGCAGAAAATCCTTGACTGACCTGAAGACATTTAGTCGAATGGCAAGCGTGTAACATAAAGAAAAACACAGGAATCTCCAGTAAGCACTATCTCAATACATGTATGTGTATATATGTAGCTATGACATCACATTAAAATTGGAATAACTTTGTGGAAACATCAATCATATATATATATATATATATATATATATATATATATATATATATATATATATATATATATATATATATATATATATATATATATATAAATAATTTAAAAAAATTAATCAACAGATTCTGTTTAAAAAGAAAGAAAAAAACCTTAGTTTTGCTTTTGTAAATGTTTGTGTTGTAGTCAATGATTTAGGCCCTTATAAAAGTTGTACAATAAAGACATAGTATACGCTTACTGAAATTGGAAGTGGTAAGTTACTCAAAGCACTTCAGAGTAATCAGCCTCTCTCCTTTCTCTCAGCCGCAACATACACTGAACCTTTAGATAACATGCTCCCCACTTGAGAGTGGGGAAGAGCAGTTTAAACTTTACTCCATGATTTGATTGAATGCAGTACCCTGCACTGACATTTACCCTTTACTTGTAAGCCAGCAGCAATTTGTACTATCAAAGCTGGATTCAAAGCTGCACCTTTTGCTGCTGTTTTCTTGATCCAAGTAGCTATCTGCATTGTCTGGGGAAAAATATAAACAACATTTAAATTCAATATTTTGATGGAATAAATTTATAAATTGGGCTGGATTGTATTGGTAAGTGTGCATTCAGTCAGTGTTATTATAGACACACGCTCCTCAATCCCAGGGTCTCAATCCTTGTAACCTTATGCCTTGCTGATGTCAGAACTCGGAGTTTGCCTGTTATTTTTTTCTCAGAACTGCAAACACAGCACATGGTCAGTGTGGCTGACAAGTAGAAACAAGTAGACTTTAAACTTCTGTCTCAATTCTGAATCCAGCCAATCCCAGTTCTCTTAAACCAGACACACTCTGGACAGGTTATTACAGGACTGCTCTCAAGTCACTTTATTTTATAGATAGCACAACCAGGTGCAATATATGACTTCATTCAATGAGAGTCTGATCTCGTCTCACCCCTCTCTGTGATGACAGATCACCTCACCTTTTAGTGTTGACATTTGTGAGATATACACTATATATATATCATGGATAGAACACTATTCAAGTAATACTTGGAACAAAGTAGGTCATTCCAGGTCATCAGTGATTAACACTTCCTTTTTTGACTCTTGTCTATTTCATAAATTTTGACTGATTATTTGTTCATTGGTAAATTCATCGGCTTTTTGAGCTTTTGCAGCAAAAGGTCATCTGATTCTCAAATGTTTATTCATGATGTTGCAGGTCTTAGTTTCCTTCTCCAGCTCTGAGCTATTGTAATAAATTTACTGTCTTGCACTCAAGCTTTGCTCCACACTTACATTTTACAGCTGTTATTGGTGAAGTTGTTGTTTTGTTTTGCTTTTTTAAATCTGTGGCTCATCCATAGCACAAAGGCTATTGATACCCTTAATGTTGCGTCACTTCCCCTTCCTCATCTATACTGAAAACTACAAAAATATTTCACTTTACAGTAATACAGCAAAGAACGCAGGCTCTGCGCAGAAGCACTAATTGATTTTTTCTGTTTATTTTTCTTCATATAACAGCTGGTGCAGTAAAACCATGGGCAAGTCAGGGAGTAAAGTTCTCATAGAAACCTCTGTGGATGGGGTTCAAGCACAGGTAAAAGCAGCCACCTTGAACACAACACACAACCTTCACACACAAACACATCCAGAACCTAACTGGCAAACACATATAATATCTGTGTGTTCTGTAAAAACCCATTACCCTACTGTGAGTGTTAATGCTCTGGTGGTTAGAAAAATATGTGTTTCCTGGTAAAATGGGCCAGCTGCTGTACTCACTGGCTATGACAGGTTATGCAACCAGATCAGACACAGCTTCCTTTCACACTTCAATTTTTTTCACATCCCTCCATCATACCTATAATCATCAAAATACATTACTGTGCTTAGGAAAATCCATTTTAGCCATTAATAACAGGACTAAAGAGTTGCTCTGAGTGATGGATAGAAACACAGTTATTTTCTCTTCAAAAAAAGAAAAAACATTATATCTTTATGTAAACTTCTCACAAGAACCGACGTAGCTAGATCAAATTTCCAGTGTGATCTTTGTACTGTAACTTTTTAAGTAAATTAATAACATTTTACAGATAAATCTTCACACTTTTCTTGCACTTTTCCCTATACACAGCAAATCTCTCCAAATGCCGTGGGAGATGTTTTAATTAACGGCCATAAATAAAGAAAAAAAAAATCTTTTGGCACCATCATCACTTTGGGTCATTTTTTTAAAATGCAAACAGTGAAGCCAGATATGATGAAATCAAAAAGAAGAAGAGAACAAATTTAACAAAAAAGTAACTGCTAATTTCACAGAGCTTGAATTTCTTATCACCATAATTTACTCTGTTTAGAAACAACTATTAGTATGAAAAACGGACCATTTACAAACTGGATTCTAAGTAACTGAAGGTTTACTAAATTTGATGAGGCCTCAGAGTTAGTATTCATTTAATTATTTATACTAAAAATAGATGCACTTGTGTAATGGCTTTGTGAATAAATGGCTCTCTGCTGTTGTTGTTGTTGGACCTTGCTGAAGCGTTTTCTAGTCAGACAGTGCCTCCTTTTTTAACTCTGCCAGAGACTTTACTTTGAATCAAAGGCCTCTGTTACTTTTCCAACTCAGAAGTCTTTGTGCTTTGTGAGAATTCAAAAGTGAGACCTCTGAATTAAAAGCATTTCCTTTTCTACACTTCTTCAATGAGTTCAGTGAGTTTCACATTAGGGTAAATTGTGCTTTTTCTTTGCTGTTCCTTTCATGCCCTGTCTAATGGAACTGGATAGTGTTACGCTTCCTGGAGCAGGATGCACAGAATTAAATTAATATTTCAAAATGTTTATAATGATTTCCTGCTGCACGCAAAATGTGCTTTCTTCAATTAAAGCTCAGCTTTACCATAATATTAAATGCGAGTTCACCCTGAACAAGGGCATGTACCAGCAGGAGTTTGTGACATTACAACTTGTTCGCATCCAATGATGGACCAGTGCAATAAGTAGGAAAACAGTTCAGTGAAATAGGACACACATTGTAATCAGTAGGGAAACATTTGAAACAAATAATATTTTGATATTAACTTTTTAAATTATTTAATTAGGTAGAATGCGGAGATAGATAATCACAAAAGTGCTAAATTATTTATAGAGCTTAAAACATGTTTAAAGGGTACCTTAATATACTGGATCTTGAATGAAATAGACATGTGGAATTTTTTGGGAATCTCAGCATTGTTTTAAATAGATACAGAAGTTAGAGACAGCTGTTGTTTAAGACCACATAAAGAGGAGGCCACATTCACTGTATAAACTTATATTAACAAAACAAAAATCACTGAAACTATAAGAGCCTGGGGGCCTGGCCTTAAAAAGGTAGGAGTCTAAGGCTACATTCACACTGCAGGCGAAAGCGCATCAAATCCGATTTTTTTGACCCTATGCGACCCATATCCGATCATGGTATGACAGTGTGAACGGCACAAATCCGATATTTTCAAATCCGATCTGGGTCACTTTCGTATGTGGTACTGAATTCGATACATATCCGATGTTTCAGAAAGCGACTGCTGTGTGAACGGTCAAGTCGCATTAAATCAGTCTTTTACGTCAGTGACACAAGACAGACGCCAATTATCAGCGCCGGAGAAGCGCCCGAGAAGACATCGCGAACGCTTCCTGGCCAGCCGGTGAAACTGCTGGGAAGACAACGTTGGAGAAACGTTAACATTTTATTTGTACTGCATAATCTGCAGATTCTGACAGAAATCTGCAACTATCCTTTGAAGCACCGCTCCTCTCTAAAACAGCAATAAGGATAATTATTAGGTTATCTACATTATTATGTAAATAACAAAATAACTTGAGGCAAAAATTGGGAAACGTGAAGTCCGAGCAGACAAAAAAATCAGATTTGATCAAAAAATCGGAATTGAGCATTAAGACCTGCAGTGTGAACGTAGCCTAAGCTGACCACACAATGGCCCTAAAACCCAAAGTTTCCAATCTTCAACTAATTAAAAAGTGCATAAACTATCGAATAGTACTGTAAAAAAGAAAAAGACCTAAATCTCAAAAAGCCGCAAAACAAAATAAAAAATAAAACTATTGGAAAAGAGACTCCTTTTCTCCAGACTCGCTTAAATTGGTTCAGTTGTGTCCTTGTCTTTGCTTCAGTGTTTCACGCTCATATTTTAAAAGAGACTTTTGAATTTCTAGCACCTAAACTTTGAAACAGACGTCCTCAGTTTATCAGATCAAATGAATCTGTGGTTTGTTTTAAAGGCTGCTGCCCGTTGTCTGTAGCCTTTTGTTCTCCTAATATATGTGTAAAGGACGGTGTATGCATGAAAGACTGTGTTCACATGTATAAATATGTACACTACTTTTTAATGTGGAATGTTGTTGTTGTTTTTTATCCAAACTTTGAAGCACTTTAAAACTGTGTGTTTTAAAATGTTATATACGTTGTTATTATTATTATTATTATTGTTGTTATTATTATTATTATTATTCCAGTGCGTAATATCCTTGGTCATCTACTGTACTTTCCCCTCAGTGCCCCAAATTTTCTTTCATTCCTTAACCTAGCTGACCCAAATTTCCTGTGCCAAGTGAGTGTACTTTTCAACTTATGCTGTGGCTAAAAGTCATACCCTAACACCCAATCTCTACTTGTTCTTGCTGACTGGGTGCCATCATTGTAAGCTCTTGTGACTCGGTGGTGGGCTCCACAAGACGAAGCTAGACTGAAGTGCATTGCTTCACTGGGATTAGGGATTAAGATTTCCCTGGCTGCTTTGGTTGAGTAAATCTGGGGATTATGATGTCGACAGCCTGTGGCTGCAGGAGAGGAAATTGAATTGTGACGGACGGAACACCGATGGCCCAGAATTACAGCGCAGTGAGTGAGAAGTCAGAGATGGGAGTCCGTGTCTGTGCCTTTCTCCTGCTCAGGAAAACCTCTGCTGGATACCATTTACTGCCTTAGGGGTGTAGGGATTGCTTACATAGCAGAATCAATCTGAGTAGATGTTTAGGATGTTGATTGTGTGCTAAGAAGATTTCTGTGTCACTGGTAATCCTGCTCTGACCTGTGAAGCATCAGGTGGTGAGTACTGTGAACTGCAACAGGAAACACTTACATATTAACCAAAGGATTTCTCACTTGTTGTACAACTGAAGTCAGTGTTAAAGACAATATCTTGTCTCTATGTGTGAGACTCCAAAAACATGAGAAGCTGTGTAAATTTGACGGTGTAAGATAACAAACTGACACATTCAGTGCCAACTTACTGTGTTCATGTGTGCCTTGTCTGTCTGTGCATAAGCCAACCCCTGCTGTTGCTCCTCCTGCTGCTGCTGCTGCTGCTGCTGCTGCTGTTAAATTCGAAGGACAAACTAAAACCAGCAGGATGAAGGTGAAATGGACCCAGCTGGGTTTGGTGTTCTTCCTCATATTGTCACTGGTGATGACAGGATGCTTCTTCTGGCAATATCAGATGCCAAAAGTCCAGCCAGGTGAGAGCACGTGATTGGTGTCCGGTGAATAAAAACCTCAAACAAAGCACATTTATATTGATTAACATTATATTAATTATAACACAGATGCAAATAAAAAAAGTCACAATTTAGGGATTTTAAAAATGAGACACTCAAGATATACAGATCTCTTAATTATGAGATAAAACAATCTCATAATTGTATGATCTTTATCTTGTAATTATGAGATGTACCAGTAGCTTTCTTAGTGGGAGCATTTGTAGCATCATTGCAAGTTCAAAATCTCAGAAAGCGGCTTCAGGTAAGGTAAGCTAAGAACTTTAATGCAGTAAAGCAAACCCAGCACAAGATATGTAATGTGATTCTACATCAATAAAGAGGATAGTAATGGGAAAGGTCTTTTGAAAGAAATCAGCTCTTTAGAATTAAAAGGGAAATAATAAATCCATTAAAATATTACATTAATGCATGACGCGGTCACATGCTTTTTGATGAAAGAGTTATGTATCGCACGTTTTGTGAAATTGGATCCTATAAGGTTCATTAAAAAAAGCAGAGAATTATTGAACCACCAGCTCACTTAGACTACATTATACTTGCCCTGTCTGACAGTATCAAGTGGTGATTCCAGTAGTCTACCCTCTCCCTCTGCTCTTTATTTCTCTTTTCCCCTTGTACTGTCTATACCACCCAGATGAAGGAATGGGTCGCAGTGCCAAATCAGAGATGATGTGTCCCCGTTTCCCAGAGCCTCTACCTCTGGAGCATCCTATCCCCAGTCTAAAAGAAGCATTGGAAAAGGTGATGTCATGCACAGACCACAGACTTAAATCTGCAGGCGCTTTTCCAGCATGTCCATTTAAGTCGGAGTAAATTTACAGGCTGGCCGGTAATCCTTAACACCAAATGTCGGTTCAGTTGACAGAGGGAGATTAAAGACATAGTGGATGAAAAATCTGAGAGTCTGTCTGAGCAAAAGGTTGTGTTACTGTAGCCAGGAGGTTGCACTGTAGCACCCACTAGAGAATTTGGGAATGCAATGTAGTGGATGAACATAACTGCAGTAACCACAGAAATAAACTGAAATGAGCATAAAGTCTGGTAAATCTAAGGTGGAGCAGATGATTGCCATTTACACTTTAGTTTGTATTTTCTATCATTTGAGAAAAGCTTCTTTTACTGTAATCTCAGCAGCCACCAAAGCCAAACAGAAAATGGATAAAAGACATGTGAACATTTGATCTGATTACATTGAAAATGTTCTTGTGCTAACATTGCCACCCTCTCACCTGTACATACTAATGTAGTGTAGTAATCAAATTCAGTCATTTCTCCTAATTATTGTAGTAAGATAGCTATACCATATGCTTCTTCTGGGGTATACTCTCAGCAGCATATCATATCAGGTCCCCATAAGGAGAATCATGTGCTAACGGCTGTCTAAATGACTCGGGTAAAGTTTGTAGCATGCGTGCTTGTTTTTGTCTGCTTCCACTTGTCTTTGCACTAGGATGATGTCGGCATAAATGTGCTTTCATATTCGTTGTGTTCTCACTAGTGCTGTCAGTATTGATCTCGTTAAAATGACGTTAATGCCATAACGCGGCAAATCTCCGTTAACGAGTTACCCCAGTGTGTGGGCCTGGACGGTGTCAACACGTTAAAAAGCTAACTGCCCTAACGCACTGCGTGGCACATCTGACATACTGTTTTACTTTTGTCCATGACGCGCTTACCATCAGGGTCATGCTTCACATGAAAACCAAGATAGTTCCAAACGCCAGATCTGAATGAGGGTGGGGGAGGTTCAATTTCGGGTAGCGTTGAGGCAGTTGCCATGTTGCAACGAGCTTAGCTTCTGTCTTGCTAGCTTGTGCTGCGCTCAGTGGATCTGCGCTCGACAGTGCAGCCTAGGCGGAGTAGTCGAAGGCAGATCCACTGAGCTCTCAACACAGACAACATCGTCAGAAGAAAAGTTGATAAAATAAATTTTAAAAAATGTATTGTTCGATTCAAATGCCTACCGAACCGAAAGCATTGTATCGAACGGTTCAATATCGATACGAGTATTGTTGCACCCCTAATAGATAGATAGATGCCACCTTCGTATCTTTAAAATAAAGTTCTAACATGAAGCAAAGAATAAGAAGTTCATTAACTGGAAATATTTTGGAACTAACTACTCACTTCTTGCTGTGTCTCACCCAGGTGGACGTTTTGCTTCGGCAGACCATCAACCCTATCAGCCTTCCTGCCTTGTCGGCCATCGTAATCCTAAATGACACTGTTTTGTGGACAGGCAACTTTGGAAAGCGGAATGCCAGCGACCCTCACTCAGGACCAACAAATGAGTACACAATCTACAGGTGAGTGCCTTAAAGCTCATTCATAGGTCTTATGATCCTGTCTATAAAAGTCCAAACTTCATTAACCTGCTTGATTAAAGAAGAAAATATTGAAAATATAAGGAAATATTCATAACAGCTGGTGAAAAGAATAGTCTTCCCTGGTCCACAAAAAATAATGACATAATGATAATGAGGTGTACATTACCTGTTCAATTATATATTCTTGGAGCAGCAGCTGGAGCAGGTCCTTTATAGAAATCCTCTTAAAACCAAAACTAAATTAAGCTGTTTTCACACAGGCACTGCAGCCCCGACCTCTTCTGGGAGTTACCCGACAGAGGTGCAAATGTCAGATCAGGCATTAGCCACTCTTTACCCTAACCAGCTCCCCTATACAGAGTCCATGTCAAATGTGTGAATACAGCAACCGATATAGCAGTCGAGTGTGTGCATCATGTGTTTTCCTGCCGCACACAATATATAAGCAGTATTTCCAGTCCCACATGAATCATCAAAAAGTGTCTGAAGGTCAAATGTGAAAGCATCTTTAAATCTAATATCATTATAGTTTGTTTATTTAGCTCTAAACTAGTCATACTTACATACAATGAGTCCAAGAGTCTTGGAATCAGAGATAACAAATGTATGTGTTTTCAAATGTGAACTTCCTTCAAGCTCATTGAAAGTCTCACATTTATAATTCAGAAGGCATGACCTCTGTCTGATCTATTGCCAAACAGCTGATGCCATCTTTTGTTACTAAAATGTTAAGTGCAACTGCTTCCACTATTAATGTCACAGTCTGCAGCTCTGCTGGCAACAGGCCCGCTGCTCATGTTTCCGCAGACCTGCCTTGCAGCTGTTTGCCAGATGTCCTCGGGCTTTCCCTCCAGTTCTCTTAACCTGACTACATCACTTCAAAACACTAGTTCCTAGTTGTCAGTGGCTCCAAGATCCCCCCCCCCCCCCCCCCCACACACACACACACACACACACACACAACCACATCGTTCTTTTGTGCTCGTTAAGCTTTTTAGGAGTTTGCTCGATTGGTTTCTTGCAGCCTGTTAGTTCCAGCTGCTGATTGCCGAATGCCTATTTATTGGAACTGGCTGCTGCCTGTAAATGTCTGATTTAGTTTACCTGTTGTGGATGCCTTCTATGGTGCTGACCCTTGATGCACCCACTGCTGCTACCTGGGTAACAGGTGGAGGGCTAGATCATGTTACCAAACAATTCAGCCAGCACACATCTGGATAGTATCAGTGTCATGACAGTCCACACTAGCTCAAGAGGTTAAGTGAAATGAGATCAAAATTTATAACTTCTAACAATGTTCAAAGTCAAAAAATGCAGCAGATCAGATTTTCATGATTTTCTTTGTTTCTTTTGTGTTTTTAATCAAATAATTTTCTATTTCAGTGGAAACATCTCCTCTTGTTATCCATGCAAACACAAGCAGTTTGTGAAATACTCAAGGGATCATGCACTACACATGCAATTCATTCATTTCTGTTTCTAGACCATTACTTTGTGTTCTGGGGCATTAATTGTACTTATTTATTTATTTAATTTAATTCTGTTTTTATCAGTGACTTTGCCGATCTGCTGACCAATCTAGCTACTGTCTCCCCTAATATAATATTGCTGGGTGACTTTAACGTTCACGTGGATAACTGCGACCATCCTCTTACCAAGGACCTTCTATCCTGCCTTGATAGCTTCAGCCTTAAACAGTACATAAACTTCCCTACCCACATTAAGGGCCACACTTTGGACCTAGTCTGCTGTTCTGGACTTACCCCCTCCATCTGTACAGCTGACGAACTGCTAATTTCGGACCATCTACTTCTCTCCTTTAATGTTCACATGACCCTCTCTGTAATTAACAATCCCCGTATTATCTCTTTCCGGAATATCAAGAATATAAATCTTGATATCCTTTCCTCTGCTTTTTCTAGCTGCTTGTCTTCTAACAACTTAGCTATTCAAGAGGACCTGGTACTTTTTTATAATCATAGCCTTAGTAGTATTCTAAATTCCCTGGCTCCACAAAAAACCAGAACTGTACTTTTTTCTCGCTCTGCACCCTGGTACACCCCTGAACTCCGGCTACTGAAAGCTAAAGGCCGACAGCTTGAACGTCTCTATAAGAAAACTGGCCTTACTATTCATAAGGATATGTTTAATAACCACGTTCTGTTTTACCAGGAATGTATTAGTCAAACCACATCTGCTTATTACTCTGCTATTGTCTGCTCAAGTGAGAACTCTACCAAGACCCTTTTCTCACTATTCAACTCTTTTAACAGGCCACCTGATTCTCTCCCTGCTCATCTCTATTCATCTAACTTCTGTGATGCTCTAATGCTATTCTTTATTGATAAAATTCATAAAATACACTTAGACCTGGACCCTAATGCTCAATGTAGCTTCTCTGTCCTAACTTCTCCCCCTTCTCACTTCCTCTCTGTTTTTCAACTTCCATCCTTAGCTGATATTGCTGATCTCATCCATAAATCAAAGCCTTCTACCTGCCAGCTCGATCCTATCCCCACTGTCCTCGTCAAAGCCTGCTTACTCCCTCTCCTTCCCCTCATATCTGCTATTATTCACTCTTCACTCACCACTGGAACTGTTCCTGCTTCCTTCAAAGTTGCTGCTATTACCCCAATTCTGAAAAAAACTGGTCTAGATCCCAACAACTTTAATAATTTTCGTCCTATCTCCAATCTACCATTTCTCTCAAAAATCCTTGAAAAAATAGTTGCTTCACAAGTCCATCTTCACCTAACTGATAATAACCTTTACGAACAGTTCCAGTCTGGCTTTCGTCCTCTACATAGCACTGAAACTGCTCTTATAAAAATAACAAACGACCTTCTTATAGCAGCTGATTCTGGTCTCCTCTCCATCCTTATCCTTCTTGATCTGAGTGCAGCTTTTGACACCATCTCTCATCCCATTCTCCTTAGCAGATTAGCTTCTATTGGTCTCTCTCACACTCCACTAGCCTGGTTTAAATCATACCTATCTGACCGCACTCAGTTCATTCAATTAAAATCCTTCACTTCTCAGCTTTCTCCTTTATCCACTGGGGTGCCCCAGGGATCTGTCCTCGGGCCCCTTCTTTTCATCATCTACCTTCTTCCACTCGGACATATTTTTCGTAAATATAATATTCAGTTCCACTGCTACGCCGATGACACCCAGCTCTATCTCTCTACCAAACCTGACTCTACTCTTCCTCCACCCTCCCTCATCCTCTGTCTAGCTGAACTTAATTCTTGGTTCTCCTCCAACTTTCTTAAACTCAACAGCAATAAATCGGAACTTCTTCTGGTTGGCACTAAACGACTGCTATCCAGAATTAACAATTTCTCTCTCACCATCAATAACTCGCTGGTCCCTATCTCTCCCTCTGTGAAAAGCTTGGGTGTCATTCTCGATAGCACATTATCTTTTAACTCACATATCAATAATATTACACGTGCAGCATATTTCCAACTCCGTAACATTAATCGCCTCCGCCCCTTCCTCACACCTCACGCCACCGCCATTCTCATCCATAATCTTGTTATCTCTAGAATTGACTACTGCAACTCATTATTATTTGGCCTTACACAAAAATCTATCAACAAGCTCCAACGTGTCCAGAACTCTGCTGCCCGTATTATTACTAGGACTTCTTCTACCCACCACATCTCCCCAATCCTGAAGCAACTTCACTGGCTCCCGGTCAAATTTCGCATCCATTTTAAAATAATTCTGTATACATTCAAGGCTATTCATTCTCTCTCTCCACCGTACCTCTCTGACTTATTACAGATGAAGCTCCCATCCCGCTGCCTCAGATCTTCATCTTCTCTTTCTCTCTCTGTTCCCTCTGCTCGTCTGATCACAATGGGAGGGAGGGCCTTTAGCTGCTCTGCCCCTCGACTTTGGAATTCCCTACCCCCGGACCTCAGAAATATTAGTTCATTCTCTCTTTTTAAGTCCACCCTCAAAACTCATCTGTTTAAAATTGCCTATTCTTAAATTTCTGTATGTTTTAACTTTTATCTTCTATTTTTATCATTGTGTATATTTCCAGTTTTTATCTGTTGTACAGTGTCCTTGGGTGCTTTGAAAGGCGCTATTTAAATAAAATGTATTATTATTATTATTTATTTTACTTGAACGTTTTTCATCAGACCTGTTTAATATCTATGCCAGTGCTGAGGGTGAGAAGTTAAAGTTTTACAGCACTTTTAGAATGCTTAATTCAGCTGTACTTAGTAGTAAAAGCAGCTAATCAGATGAGATGATTAGCTAACTTCAATCCACCCATTTTCTTAACCACTTATGAGGGGAAGATGGGGCATATCCCCAACTGTCATAGGTGGAGACACAGGGTGAATCCTGGACAGGCTGTCAGTTTATCACAGCGCTAATTCACAGAGTAACCAATTAATTTGATAAGCAATAATCTTTGGACTATGAAGCTGGAGTACCCTGAGAGAACCCACAAGGGGAGAACCTTCAAAATTGGCATTAACAGCTAAGGATGATGCGAAGATCTACTTCCAAAGCTATCACAATTTATCCTCTTGGGATTTCATCCAAAGGTGGTCACAATTTGTCAGGTTTAACTAAAGTAATTGACCATTTTCCAGAATGCCAGTGTATCTAAAATTGGACTCTAACACTTACCTCAAAAAGAAATAGTCGAACCATGAAAAAGACCTTAGAAATGTTACCTCACTTATTGCTTTAAAGCGGTATAAAGCTGGAGGATTTGAGAAAGACAGATGAGTCAATCAATGAAAGCCTCCAAATCGGACTTTAAGTTGCTAAGCTGGCGTCCTTCGTTTTAACTATAGAAATGTCAAAGGTCTTTCATCAGACCCTCTTTGCCCAATACATGCTGTAATCTGAAACCCCAGTGTTCAAGTTTGTAAAGCAGTCTTTCTCTTAAAAACCCAATGCTAGAAAAATCATTACATGATAAAAGGTTATTGTCTCACACTTAAGAAGTTTTCTCTTTATTTACATAACAAAGCCCAATTTTTAGTTATCACTCAGTTAGAAAAATACTAAGAGCTAGTCGAATACACAAGTACAGTTTATTTTCTAATGAATTACCAGAAATGTATTTAAAATCAGTGTACACCCATGCTTTCCACTGAGCCAAATTGCTCTTCAGTTTTGTGCTGATGGACTTCTTCTATCCACAGTTTCAAAAAATTAACCCACATTGAAACGAAATACCAAAAGATGTGAAAAAACTCTAATTGCAAGATGTCTTAAAGTTGAGAGTGTACAAAAAGATCAGTGATCAAGTAGAAATGAGTGAAAACACAGATGCAACGGTAATCAGGTGGTACAAAATAAGCCACAGTGCGACTAATCAAAGCTGAAGACGCCGTCTTCCTAAAATGACACCACAGACAGTGCAATCTGTAGCTCGACAGGCAGTGCTTTAGATTTGGCACGGCAGTCACCAGTGGAAATCAGAGTTTCTGTGACAGCTTAGATAGTGTGAAGAAAAATGCGTAACTCCGACCTGCATGTAATAAATCTCAGTTGGTCTTTTGCACACAACTTCATGCGTTTTCTAAAGAAGTTTGATAAGTTAATCATATTAAATTAAATTAAATAAAAATTATTTTTTAATAAAAAAAATATTTGGTTGTTTGTTTGTTTTTATGGGTGACACCAAGAAAAAATGGGGCTCACACTGTGAACTACCTCAGTGAATGCGTAGCACGGACAGTGTAGAATGGAGGTAGGAGTGTGATCATATATAGCAATGCAAAAGTTACTGAGAAAAAGACGTATATAGATTGCACCGCCGTGGAGTGTGTGAGGAGGACCCAGGAGCAGACACAGGCAAGGAGACAGACTGTTCCAACAAAAGGCGAGCCTTTATTTCAGGCTAATATACGTGGAACATAAAATAAAGTGAAAACAAACTAGAGCCCAAAAAGACTGAGAAACTCTGACTTCACAAAGAAAACTATGAATCAACTATGGTGCTAAGACTAAGGCTATGAACTAACAAGGAAGCTATGATGACGGTGACTACTATGACTGTGAACTATGACATTAACTATGATCTTTGAACTGTGACTTGACATGGGAAAAATAGCACGATCCGACAAAGACTGAAGGGAAACACACAGACTAAGTACACACAAGGGGTGATCATGGGAAGTGGAAACACATGAGGAAACAGCCGGCACAATAAATCATAATGACACGATAGGGAAAGTGTAAACTAAGCACATAGAACATGGAAACGAGACTTTAAAAATAAACAGGAAACATGACGGGACGGGACGCAGACAAGAAACATGGTTGACAATATGAACCACACAGACATGAAATATGACAGCTTAAGATATGAACCAACAAGAAAGGCCTAACCACAGGGGGCGAACACACAAATGGCTCTAAAAAGCAAAGAACTAAAACAGAGCAATTTAGGAGGTAATATCTAAATTAACTTAACATAAACAATGAATAGCAAAGTACAAGGAAAATCAGATCCTAATTAATTATAGCAACAACCAGAATTTAACATATCTTCAATAACATACGTCAAAAATAAAAACTGAACTCAAAATGCTGGGTCACAGACCCAGCCCGTGACAGATGCACTGGTTTACTGAAGAAACCCAAGAAAAAAAGATACGTGATAAAGCACAAGGGCAAACTAAAATCAAAGAAGAAAAACTGGAAAGAAAAATAAAAGATGGTTAAAAAAATTGACCTTTTTTCAGTTGTTCAGATTTGAGGACGAGTTTAGTCTAAACAAACAGTGATAGTTGGGGATGGATATGAGAAAAAATAACTAAAATAATGCCACTGAAAATGTTGTTGTCTCACCAACATAATACTGCACTGAATATCCTACTACCAGTGGAATTACTGGACTACTTCATGAATCAAAGGAGATTACAACAGAGGACACATAATAAATAATTTCAGAATACAGCATTAGAAAATGTTATACTCTACTCCTAAAATAATTACCTTACCTTACCCTTTGTTATCTCTCTGTGTACTCCAGAGAGATAACAAAGGGTAAGTCTGAAAGAATGCTGCAAATTCCTTGAATGAATCCTTAAAAAGAATGCCAAGAATTTCAAAAAGGTTCCAAGGACTCTACATAAGAGGTCAACCTCAATTACAACATTAAATCTTCCTTATACATTAATAATAAAAAATCTATAATAAATAGTGTAGATTTCCAGTAGATAAATGGGTGCTTTATCACTTTTCTCTCCTTCATAACTCGCTGTCATCTTGCTTTCTCCCTCTGCTGCTCTTGCACACTGTGTCCATCACCATTATTTGGCTATGATCATGGTGCTGAAGAAGATTTTGTACCTTTGGCAGCATCTGCCTGAAGGGACAGATTTCCTTTTTCTTTGAGCCCCTGTTTTCTCCAATTATGTTTTGCACTTTATGTATTTTGGCACTTTATTTTTTATTTTTTTTGTTTGTTGTTTTGTTTTTAGGTATGAGGTTCAAGGAAATAAGCCCCAAATATGGAGAATTTAAATTTTTTCAACAGGCTGTTTTGGCTTTAACACCACTTCACTGACTGGATAAATTTGTATTAGTGTACTTTGAAGTATAGTTTGTTTAATTAACAGTTAGATTTTCTTAAACTATTAACTATTTAAACCAACTATTTTATTATATTATTATCAGTATGACCAAAGTCATTAAAACATCTCAGTCAGAATATACTTTAAATTGCAAATTCATTTCAGGAATTTATTAAATAAAATCCCAAACCCACATATCAGTGTAAATGAATTCAAAATTCAAACTTCTGTGCACACAGCTTGGACTGATCAGTCGGTTTTTGAAAGGATAGCTCAACATTTTGGAAAAAAAAGTTTAGTCACTCCTTATCCACACAAGGAGTGATTTGCTCATGGCACATCACTTTGTGGTTGATGGTTGGCTGCTTGCAAAAATTCCAGTCTCCGGTTGCCTAGATAACCCTCTAGGTTACCCTGTTTACCCTACCCTGTCAATAAAATGCATCCTGCACTCTCGTTAGTATTTGCTTTAGTTATTCGCCTCAAAGCTTAGAAAAGCCTTCTACACAGGCAGTTTCAGCAAAAAAGAACAAAGAATAATAAGCTAAATCCACACCTGAATAGCTGCTTTAATAGTAACAATCCATATAAATTTCACTCAGTAATAAACTGAATTTGATAACTGGGATTGGCACCAGCTCCCCCACAGCCCTGAATTGGATAAGCAGAAGAAAATGGATGGATGGGTGATACTGCAGCAAATGCAGAATATAGCAGTTATTGCATGTTCATCCTGGGGGAATGTTTAGTGTCGCTATCTTAAAAAAAAAACAAGAAAACCTGAATATAAGCCAGGGAAGGGAAAAGGAAACCAAGGAGGAATACAAACAATATGCCTCAGTGTGTGATTAAAAAAACCTTTTCAACCTTAGCTATCATATTGCTTTGTTATCTCTCTTTTAGAATTGCAAGTTTATCAAAACTTTTTCCAACGCTGATGCTGTACAAGCTGTGGGAGGACGGGAAGATTGGCTCTCTTGATGACCCTCTGGAGAAATATGTGGAGAACTTCACCATCAAAAACCCTCTGGGGAAGATGCGAGACTCCGAGTTGAAATATGTGACAGATGGCCTGATATTTCTCGACAGTGGAGAAGTTCAGATCCGCTCATCTTCAGTCACTCTACGGAGGATGGCTAGCCAGCTCTCGGGTACATATTTATACTATATCCCTATGACCTTAAAATAACACTGAATTTTAGCCTTTTCTTGTTAAAAGAAAACAAAATGCTTCAGCAAAGCGGCAGTTGACTTTTGGGTTTGCATGAAAAAGCTTTTTGTCAGCCAATAAACAGAAGTTTATAAATCACAAATTTATCTGTATCTATAATTCATGTGTTAAATATCTGATTGAACTTTAAATAATTTCAACCAGCTACTATTGTGACACCAAAACAGCCCTGACCTGCCACGGCATGGACTCTTCTAGACCCCTGAAAATGTGATGTGGTATTTGGCACGAAAATGTTAGCAACAGATCATTGAGGGTGCTGCAAGCTCTGAGTGGGGCCTCCGTGGGCTGGACTTGTTTGTCCAGCACATCGTACAGATGCTCCATTGGACTGACACCTGGGGAATTTGGAGACCAAGTCAACACCTCAAACTCATTGTTGTGCTTCTCAAACCTTTCCTAAACCATTTTTGCTTCATGGCAGGGGCACGTTATCCTAGTCAAAGCAGCCACAGCTAGATACCACACCTTTCTATTAGAACTAGCATGAACTTTTCAGCAATTTAAGCTAAAGTAGCTCGTCTGTTGGATCAGGCAACAGGTGACAGTTTTTGTTCCCGATGTGTGTTAATGGACCTTGGCCCCTCATGAACCTGTCGCTGGTTCACCACTGTTCCTTCCTTGGATCAATTTTGATGGTTTTATAGGTGCCCGGAACCAGCCATCACAATTTCACTCGCAATCCTTTCAGTTACATATTTTTGCTGCTTCTAACACATCAACTCTTAGGACAAAATATTCACTTACTCCCTAATATCTTCCACCCACTAACAGGTGATGAAGAGATAATTAGTGTTATTCACTTCGCCTGTCAGTGGTCATAATGTTATGCCTGATTAGCATATACATGACTGTATGGTTTTCCATACCGGCCTAATAAGGAGGCTGATTTTGCCAGTGGTCCAACTTGCAGAAATATTGTCTCGCCCTCTCCTTTGAGAGAATGTTTATCAAAGGTCTGCTATTCTTTTTCTATCTCTCTTCCGCCTCTTCCAGTTTCCAGTTATTCCAGTGTTGTTCGTGCAGTTGACCTTTTATTATCCCAGGAGATTTGGTGGCAGACAAAATTGCACAGTGAAAGTGAAGCTTCTCGGGAACCATTCTAAATGCACTGTTCAACAGCCTATCAAAAATATCAGAAAAACAAAATGAGACCAACTTTGAGAGTATGTGCCTCAAGAAACAAGTTTTTGATGGAAAACCTCTTGAGATAATTTCCTTTCAGAGGAAGAAAGAATCCCAAGAGCCATTAGCTTGCAGTTAACATCAAAAGCTAAAGCAAAGAAAATTAGCCACTTCAAGGTTGAATTTATAATCAAGCTGGAACAATAGAAGGGAACAAAGAGACGAAAGAGGTTTCTAGGAAAGCTCTTGCTACATGCTTGATTCCTGCGACAATATCCATTTATTTATTTGGCAATAATATTTCTGGAGACTAATGATGCTTTATGGATCGATTTTGAGCTGAAGCAAATGATTCATGAACTGATGAGCCAAGTGGCAGTAAACCTACTATTACTGTGTCACAATGAAGAATTTGGTGCTTTTCCACAGCACAATAAATTCAGTCCGTCTGGATTTTGAAGAGTGGTTCAGACCCCTCAGTAATATGAAGGTGTCTTTAGAAAGTTGCCAATTTTCTGACATATTCTGACAAACAATTAATGAATGAAGGACAAAAACAATGTAGCTGGTTTGACCTCCCTTTTTATGGCGGAGGCGATCGTAGCTCAAGAGTTGGGAGTTCGCCTTGTAATAGGGAGGCTGCCGGTTTGAGACTCGGCTCCGACAGTCTTGATCGTTGTGTCCTTGGGCAAGACACTTCACCCGTTGCCTACTGGTGGTGGTCAGAGGGCCCGGTGGCGCCAGTGTCCGGCAGCCTCGCCTCTGTCAGTGCGCCCCAGGGTGGCTGTGGTTACAATGTAGCTTGCTATCACCAGTGTGTGAATGTGTGTGTGAATGGGTGGATGTGTAAAGCACTTTGGGGTCCTTAGGGACTAGTAAGGCGCTATACAAATACAGACCATTTACCATTTTGTCATTTAAAGCCATTTAAAATCCCTTCCTACTGTTCTTCTAATTTAATCTTAAACATCTATGATCTTTTCACTTTCATTGATATGCATAAGTAAAGCAGACATTTAAAGGCGCTTGCACTACTTGCAGTAAAAAAAATATCCAACCCTCAGGTGCTGTTTAGACTTGTAACATTTATTCAGATAAGACTTCAGATAAGAGTTGCAATGAACATGCCTAAGCAGGAAACGGTTTATCTGAAGAAGTTTTAAATAAGTAACACTTCTGTCTGTGTAAAGAATTAAAATATGAGACGCTCATCTATTGCAAGGAAGGATAATAGGTCTTTAAATATCCAACCATGTCTCACAATTTGTCAACAAGTCAGAGTGGCTGAACATCATAAACCTTTATAGACAACTGGTCAAATATATCACGTACAAAGAAAGTGCTGTTATAAGGTAAATGAAATAACTATTAGAGTGAAATATAAAGTGATGATATGTGTTTGAGAAGGCTAAAGTATACTAATGCAATTCACCCTTTGTTTTTGTTTTTTTATTTACAAATTTTACTTTTCATTTTATTTATTTTTTTAAATTTAACACTGTTTTGCTGTTGTTTAATCCAGGCCTGCCCAGGAGGCTCCGAGCTACAAATTTGCTTTGGAAAGGAAAAACTCAATCTGCAATCAATCTTCTACAAGATGATGTCCTCGTCGCGGATCCAGGCACCAAGTATGATTTCTTTCATTGTGGTGACATCAGTGTTTTCATGGGGAAATTCTAACCAAGCAAATAAGTGTTCCTGCAGTGTACAAATATTATTCTGTTACTTATTTCTTACATTAGAACTACATTCTGCTTCGTAATGACAAAAACTGTAATTACAATAATCCCTCTTGATGCTACTTAGATTTTACCTGGGGAGGATGTATAATTAAATGTCAAGTTTAATTAGCTCAGGTCTTTCCACATACTGTACCTGTCTCTACATATTACACTGATTAGTAAAATATTTGACCTTTGAGTAAACAAGTGTTTTCAAGTGATATTTTAATATCTCCAGCACCACATTGTGTTTGTATTAAACCTGCAGGGACCTGAGCTCAATTAAGAAATAGTCCATCAAATATGATTTGGAAGCAACGTGTCATTTTTATTCTTTAATATTTGTCCCGATGAAACAAACAAGAGTTAATATTTGAGTAAATCGGTCTTTAACCTGCTAGCTCCATACTGCAAAGTCTCTGTGATGTTGTACTGCACCCCCAAGGGAGCAGTCTATATTGCGTTCTCTGCTAGTGAATGGGATTTTTATGTGCTAGGCTTCCTGCATTTTCTGTCCAAAGAGCGCGCTCACTTAAATTACATGGAATATTTCAAGTATGGTGATATTTAAACGTGAATTATCATGTATTCTTCTTCATTCTCCCAATGCTTTTTATATTTGTTCTTGCAGATGTCACTACAGTAACCTTGCCTTCTCACTACTCGCTCATGTGATGGCAGAGCGAGTGGCCGGAGTTGACTACCAGCGATGGATCACAGAGAACATCCTGGACCGGCTAGGGATGGAAGACACCAGCTTTGACCTCACCCCAGGGATGCAGAGCCAATTGGCTGTTGGAGTGTACTCAAATGGAAAACCAGCCCCACTCTATGACCTCGGCTGGTATCGGCCTTCTGGTCAGATGTTCTCAACAGCTGCAGATTTGGCCAAGCTTGCCATGATGCTGCTGGGTGCGTATCATCGCAAGCTGCTGGAGCCAGACTCTTTGAAGATTATGCTGACCCCACTCTTTAGGTGCGATAAGGATTATTTTGCTAACCGTACTGGAACGCCATGGGAGGTGAATGAGCTGATGGGCTATGAACTGTTGCGTAAAGATGGGGATTTGGATGGCTACTCTGCCACTTTTTCTCTGGTTCCCAGACTGAAGCTTGGCCTAGTGGTGCTAATGGCAGGCAGCCGATCTCAGAAACAGGATGTGGTCACAAAGGCCTACAACCACATTGTCCCAGCCATAGAGAGAGCCTTCAGGGAGGCCAAAAAGGTCCTTGTTGCTCCTCCAAACCCTGATCATTACATTGGATTTTTCACTTACAGCAACATCACTTTCTATGAGATCAAAGTAGGGCCAGACGGAGTCCTTATCATGCAGCAGTTTGGTCCTCAGATTGAAGAGCTCATACCAGAGAAGTACAGGACAATAAAACTTAACTACCTGGTTGATCGTGTGTTTAAAGTGGTGTTTGAAAAAGAGTACCCCTGTGTTTTGCGAGTCGGCACCGCTTCAGTGTCCCTGGAAGCTCAAGATGGCCAATTATTTAACTTCTACGTGTTTAATAAGCAGGGTTTATCTCCAGGTTTTGATGCACCAGGGCTGAACACATATAACGTGGTCAGAATACCCCGTAGGCCATCCTTCTCCAGCTGAATTGCAACCGTGTTGTGGCCTAAAGACAAACGTTGTGTCCTTGGGATGTGTAAGGGGATGTAAATAGACATTATAAAATATCAAAAGACTGAAGTGAGATGTTGCGATTATTCTAGAGGTCAAAGACATGATATTGCTTTTGATATACAGAGAGCACAGATAAGCATGACATGTTCATCCAGCTGTATAATGTCCTTCAGAGAAAATGTATTAAATTCACTTCTGAACAATGCATATGAATATCCTTCTCACGCTGGCCCTTCATTACACTTGAGAACTAAACAATTCGCACTGTGGTGGGAGTGCTTGTGTTTTTTTCCTGTGCTTCATTTGAATTTCACATCGTAGTGTCTTTCTTTTCTTGAGTTTTCATCAGACAGAACTGGAGAACAACTCTTATTGTGGCCATTTACATGAAGAGTTACATTCATTCTATATTCAACTCTTAAACTGTGATTGAAGTTGGATGAAATATGTCACTCATACATATTCATCTTTCTCTGGAAAACAATGTGTTTGTGTTACTTTACTCATGGCAGGTAGAAGTAGAACATTTAAATGGCAAACTGGAATGTCACCTATTAAATAGGTATATTGCCACAGATTTGAAACTGCTGGGTTAAAAGCAACAAACAAGCACCGACATGTCACTAAGGTACAAATTGTTTTTGCTCCACAATAAGAGGCGATTAAGGACAGGAACACTTCTGGGTGCCTGTGTGACTCTTTTCTGTATAATCCCTGAAAATGGACTCATTCATACCGACCTCTAACACCAATATGAATATGAATACTCCACTCTGAATGCTGCGAGAAGATAACACATTCAAGAGAACAAAAGTAACGTATAATGCAAAGGCCGATATTTTGTTTTGTATTAGACAGCATGTCTGAGAATTTTATGGAAATGAAATCTGTATTGAAAATGTTGTTTAGTGTTCAAGCATCCAGTCCAATGAGTGAAAGTGAGCGAATGTGAATGCAAATCTCCCTACTGTATCCATTTCATCCTGCTGTGGCTTGCAGAACTGCCATTCTGCTATTCAATTCAATGTTGTCACAGCTGACTGATTAAAGCTTATTCTGATCAATAGTGGAAAGCATAAAATATAATTTGACTCGTGCGGTGTAGTGGAAAATTAAAACAAAAAAACAAAACACGTATTATACCATGCATCAATTCTCAACCATTGCTCAAAGGATTGGCCAATATGCTGAAAATTCTCAACCATAATAACAGCTGTCAGTATATTTAGAGGTGTGTGTGTGTGTGTGTGTGTGTGTGTGTGTGTGTGTGTGTGTGTGTGTGTGTGTGTGTGTGTGTGCGTGTATGCAGTGCCCCTGCTTCAACAGTAATCATTCATAACAAAAAAGTGTAGAAAACCACCTGCTGGAAAGCCAACAGCGAGGCCAATGGGCCTAAAAGAGATAACTGGTTCAAGGATACCTAAATAATAAGCAAAAAGGTAAGAATAACATATTCTATTGCTAAGTGAGGTGGGTATACAGCCTGTAATATGTGGTGGGATTGGTGAAGACTACCACATATTTAGGCCAGCAACACAAGGGCAGTAGGACAACTTACTAGTGACTCTAAAGACACAATACATTCAACCAGTCAATCTGTCCTAGCTTATTATTTTGATTCAAACCACACTAGGTCTATAAACTCTTGTGGAAAAAGAAATTTCATAATGCAATCACGGTGATGAATAAATTCTTCAGTTTCATGGTTCCGTAATCAAAATGACAGCACTCTAATAATGTGTTTCCAGTATTTACATAGTTCAAGCATGTGACAGCTATGTATAGACTGCTTAATATTTATTTTGCTTTTGAATTAGCCATTGCACAATAGCCATAATCAGTTTTCATTTTTGCAATCACAGTGAACAACAGCTTACCGGCTGGCCATGCAACAAGAGAAAAAACCCCAAAAACATTAGCAACAGCTCACAATAAATTATCACATTCTTTGTCCCACTGAAACACAGAGACATATACTACTTCTTTTTGCAAATTAGCATCACGTTAATTTTCAGGTACAACATATCAATTACAACATGTAATCATTTGGCTCAGATCGATCTGATTTTCCACTTTCTGACATAAGGCATACAGCAGTTAAAAAATAAGACAGCAGGTAAAATGTGCAGGCACTGTTGTCAAATATGATTCAAAGCTTCAAACAAAGGATAAATAATCATTTTACATCCAAGCTTTTTAGTGACATGTGATAAGTTTAAGAAAATAGCAAAACATACTGGAAATTATGCTTATCCACATCCTTTGCTAGGATTATATGAGAATATCCATAATACAATGATACTGGAGCTACAGGAAAAGCTAAGCAACTAAAGACTGTAAATATAGGGGGACGGTTAGCTTGGCTCTCAAAGATTTAAAAAACAAATATATGCCCTTTACCTTTACAATGTATTTTTAACGGTATCTTGATATTTAAAAAAAGGGGGGTTTCTTTCACATTCAACCTCCTATCCTGTCAACCATATTTTTCCTCCACCATCACTAAACATCAGGGGGTCCAGTCCCAGTCCCCAATAACATCATGCTCCATAGTCTCATCAGCCTAACTGCCAAAAATTCATACATTTCCAGTGTCATGATTTTGCAGTACATTTTGTTATTTTCTTCCAAATGATCTCTCTTTGCACTAAAATACAACATGAAAGCAACTTTTGGATTTACATGGCTCATCAACTAGAACCTTTTTTTACTTTTGAGATGAGCCAATGTTAATAAAAGGGTCAGAGACAAGCAGATGAGACAGTTTCATTACATTATGACACAGACTACTTGTCCTCATTTGTTTCAAGTCTCCGTTCTAAGCTAAGCTCATTTTCTTCTGGCAGTATTCATCATACAGCATCATGTCAGCAAATTCTGGAAACAAATAAACCTAAGATCCAAAATGTTAACCTGTCAGTTTACAATATTTCTGCACCAGCTGCTTTCTAGCTTGTTCAAATAAAATGTCAGAATACAGAGGTCTTGCACGTTGTGTCTGTACAAGCACATGTGAGGATTTCAGTGTCCATACTCAGTGTCATATTAGGGGACAGCAAAGGGATGAAAGCATTAGAGTCCTTCCCCTCGGCCTGACCCCTTGAACTTGCAACGGAGGGATCCAGCAAAATTTTAGGAAAAGGAGGGGAGTCTCTGACAGAGTTATTGTCCTCCCCCTGGGAACAAACAAGTTCTCGAAAACACTCTCTGAACCGCGTGGAGAGCAGGCTGTAGATGATAGGGTTGACTGCAGAGCTGAGGTAGAAGAAGACGCCCGACAGGATGTGGACATATTGATAAATGTTGTGCATCAAGTCGGTCCACTGGCTGATAGAGCTCCACAGAAGACGCTCGATGTGAAAGGGTGCCCAGCAGACTCCAAACACTGCCACCACGATTGCTGGAGAGAAAGATGATGAATACATTTATTTTTGCAGAACAGATTTGAATGTTAAAATTAAACTTGTTGGCTTGTGGTCCTTTATAAAAATCCACTCTGCGGTTTATGAGTTCTTATCAATTGTTAGCGATCCAGCCATAAAATGATTTATCTCCTCAACTTTATTTGAAAACCTGTTTAAACAAACTGAGACAAACGTTTCTATAAGGAGTACACAGGTTTGTGGAGATTTTCTTCTTCTCATTTTCATTTAAAACAGCTGTATATGGATGGACTAGAGTTAGGTATTCTGGTGTGTTCAGTCAGTGTCATGCCATTGCACACATTGCATTAGCAAAACTTGAAAGAATAGCATGTTCTTGCCCAAGGGTTTAAATTACTGTTATTCTGTCATTGCTGCTGACATTATATGAATTTGTCAGCTTGTAGGCTCCTGTTTGGTCTGGTTTGTGAGCTAAATGGCCGCACTGTGAAAATAAGGTTTAGGAACATATTATGTTTTGATGTTAAAATGTTCCTTTCTGACCACATCAGTCTTACTATGCTTATGCATTGGACCTATATGCTCATATTTTCTTACCATGTTCGTTTTAAACATCCATAAATGACAAAAGACAGCTTGTGTCAACAGCTTTGAAAAAATGACAGCGTTTAATGCTCCAGGAATGAGAATGAGGTCGTAAGAAGGACGGATAAACAGCTGTATTCATGACCTTTGTGGTAATTGTGAAGTAATTTAGAGTTAAGTTAGATTGCTTATTGATGCCCTTAAGGCAAATGAGTCAAGAGATTCTTAAAAATGGAAATTCAGCATATCATTATCCTTTGACTGAAGTTCTTGTTTAGCAAATGCTGCACTTCAGCAACCACAATATATCAAAGACATAGATTGTAGACTCTCTTAGCTTACAGATAAGACTAGAAACCAAATTCAAATTCAAATTTTATTCAAATTCAAATTTTATTTGTCACGTACACAGTCATACACAGTACGATATGTAGTGAAATGCTTGGACAACTGCTCGTGACCTAAAGAAAACAAAAAAGGAAAAGGCTATGAATAAGATAGGAAATAAATATGAAAAATTAAAAAGGGTAAATTTAACTAGGAAGGAATAAAATATAAATTAAGGTTAAAAATGAAATAACTGTACAACACAAATTAGAATGAAGGGTAAATTTAACTGGGAAGAATAAGATAAAGATAAATATATAAATTAAAGTTGAAAATAAAATAACTGTACAACAAAATACACAATATAGAACTATATAAGAATGTATGAAGAAATCTAAATATAAATAAATATATACACAATAACAGCAGCTGTACAAGTATTAACCGGAAATGAAGAATATAGTGACCAGTGTTGTGCAAAACCAAAGTCCAGAAAGTCCAGTGTGTGTGTAAGAACCATATGTGTGGGTCAGTACTGTGTGGTGGTGTGATTGAGAGACCGTATCGCCTGCGGGAAGAAGCTCCTCCTCAGTCTCTCTGTGTTGGTCTTCAGGGAGCGGAATCGCTTTCCTGACCTCAACAGAGAGAACAGTCTGTTGTTGGGATGGCTGAGGTCCTTCACGATCTTCCTGGCCTTGGTCCAGCACCGCCTGCTGTAGATTGAGTGCAGGTCAGGGAGCTCGGAGCGGATGGTGCGCTCAGCTGACCGCACAACCCTCTGTAGAGCTCGTCTGTCCTGCATGGTGCTGTTCCCGAACCAGGTTAAGATGTTTCCCGCCAGGATGCTCTCTATGGTGCACGAGTAAAAGTTCCTGAGCACCTTGGAGGGCAGTTGGAAGTCTCTCAAGCGTCTGAGGTGGTAGAGACGCTGTCGGGCCTTTTTCACCACGGTGTTGATGTGACAGGACCATGACAGGTCCTGCGTGATGTGAACTCCGAGGTATTTGAAGCTGTCCACTCTCTCCACTGGGCACTCGTTGATGACGGGGGTCTGGTAGTTCCTCTCCTGCTTAGTGCTGAAGTCCACTATCAGCTCCTTTGTCTTACTGACGTTTAGAAGGAGGTTGTTCCTCTGGCACCAGTTCTCCAGATTCCTAATCTCCTTCAGGTAGGCCGTCTCGTTGTTATCAGAGATCAGGCCCACCACGACGGTGTCGTCAGCAAACTTGATGATGGTGGTGGAGCTGGTAGTGGCCACACAGTCATATGTGTACAAAGAGTACAGCAGGGGGCTCAGAACACACCCCTGGGGGGCTCCAGTGTTGAGAGTGGTGGAGGCTGAGACATGTCCGCCCATCCTTACTGCCTGTGGTCTGCCAGTTAGGAAGTTGGAGATCCACTGACACATAGATGAGCTGAGTCCCAGATGCTCCAGCTTGGTGGTGAGTGTGGAGGGAATTATGGTGTTAAATGCAGAGCTGTAGTCTATGAAGAGCATTTTAACATAATTCCCCCTTCTAGTGTCCAAGTGAGTGAGTGATGTGTGGAGGAGATGAGAGATGGCATCGTCTGTGGAACGATTTGGACGGTAAGCGAACTGTAGTGGGTCCAGTGTGTCTGGTAGTGAAGAAATGATGAAGTCTCTGACCAGGCGTTCAAAGCACTTCATCACTACTGAGGTGAGGGCTACAGGGCGATAGTCATTGAGAGAAGCAGGGTGGGGTTTCTTCGGGACAGGAACAATGATGGACAATTCAAACAGGTATTATAAGTCTTATCAATTTTAGGGTTTAACGACTGTTCTTGGCCAAATTTAAATGCTTCATTCTGTGCAACAAACAATGTTCAGCATTTTTTTTGATGATCTCAGGGGCTCTCCCTGCAGGAGATCCAGCAGGCACAGGCAGTGTTTGGCTTTTTATGATCGTGGATCATTTGTCTAAAGCTTCATGGTTAGGACAAAATGCTGTATTTTACAGTTTTTCAAAGAATCATATTTATATTCTATATCATCTTGTTCCAGCTCTTCATTAAAGATATATTTATCTTGGGTGAAATACTTGGGCCATATTTTTCTCTGAATTTTTTGCATAATCTTAAAGAAGTCCAGACGCTTTTCTTTGCAAGCTCCTTTGACTACGATGACCTGAAGGACTGAGAACCTTCACAGACTTTTTGTATAATTGTTACGTGTGTGTTTTACTAAGTCACGGCTGATGTGTTTGATGTGTTTAGAAACTTTATCTTTACTGTAATATAAGAGAAACTTTGGTAACAAAGTTTGGCTGAACAGCATGAATTGACAACAGGAATTGTTGTCAAGAACACAGGGTATATGTGTGAAGATGTTCAGTATGAAACTACAGCTTGATGACCAATAAGTAGCTTTCAGCTTGCTGCGCTTTTAGTTGTTGATAGTGAGTGGAAATCAATTAAAGAGCTTTTATCGAGTTAGCTGCTCATAGATGCAAATGTTAAACCTTTTTAAAAACTAAAATATGCATGTCATTTTTCCTGAAAGTCATTGTGTTGCAGCTACTTTACATGGGAAACACACGTTAAAAACAAAACCAATGTTATTTTACTATCAATTACTATTTGACTAGAAGAACAAGATAAGGAGGATGATGACAGAAGCAGTCTGATCAACTGTGCAAATCAAAACAATCACAATCTTTTTGTCCATACATTTCATATTATTATTTTTAATTTAAATTTTATCACCCATTCTCCAGAACAGATGACATTCCTGATAAAGGAATCCACCTGCAGTGGAACCAGAAAGCATCCCCCAAACCTCTTGTGAATTTAACAACATTTCTAAAAGATCTTCAGTTGGGATTCTTTTAAGAAAAACATAATTTAAAGGTCCCCTGTGATGTTTTAGACATCTAGTAGTGCTATGGATTTATTTGTTTTTGCACCTGTTTTCTGTATCTCTCATGCAGTTGCACAGAACATAACTGCACAGAGAGATGTGTTGCACGGAGCCTACAAAGGCAGAGGAAGCTGTTATGTTTTAGAAGAAAAAGCCATGCGTTCAGCACTTCCATTAAGCCTCATGAATTTACATTTCACACCTTGGAGAGTAACATTGAACGTAAACACAACTTTTAGTAGTTTTGAAGAAAACTCCACAATTTTACTACAATTTATTTGGCTTTTAGAGCTCTGGGAAAAATAACTCTCAGACGGAATGTGCTACATATGAGGTAAATATCTTCTTGCAATATGCAGCTCTACAGATGCAAAGATAAGAATAAGGAAATGTCTTTATTTTTAAGTGTTGCTGGTATTTTGTATGCAGCTGGGGGCAGTTAGATGTTTTTTTGTTGTTATGATGGCTATAAACTTGGTTATATGCTTTTATTTAACTCTCAAATATCAGCACGGATCTCAAAAAGTACAGAAAAGGTCAGGGTATAATTTTAGTTTCCAGTGTTTCATTAAATAAATCACCAGTGTGTTAGCTAAAGAAGCAGTTTAAAATTCACCTTTAGGCCTTTTCTTGAAATATTAGATATTTGTGACTGCAATATCAGTTAGAAATTCATGATATATTGTTTGTTTGTTGCAGGTTTTTAAATAAAAACATAATTAAAAAAAAGTAACGACTAATCTCTATGCTGTGAAATTATGACTGGCTGTACAAATACAATGAGAATAGCATCACCAACATCCACTCTAAACTCCTGAGAGGAGCTATGACAAAAGCTTAAATGCAGACATTTCCTGTGACATTACCACTATCACGCTGCTAATTGTGTTCATAATGGATATTCTGATAATTTACTCTTTGCAATAATTGCCAGTTGGTTCAGAAAATAGGTTTTCAGATTGACTCCTAATGCTATTTTTTGCCAGTTATTATTTTTGCCATTCGTAGTGTGAGAATCTTTAGATGGATGTAATGGGAAATTCCTCAATGTAAAAAAACAAATAGCTACAGCAAAAGGGTCTTACACTAACGTGTAATCTTGTCAAGTTGCAGAATTAGGAGATGCGACTCAAAAGGAAGCCCTTCCGAATCTTAATGATCCATCCAAACTGCTGATAATCCTGTGTCATTATTTACTCTCTGTTTTCGTCATGTTTTGTCTATGGGATCATGCCTTGGCAGTGACAATACAGATTAGAGGAGATATGCTTTCAAGTCAGAGCAGCATGACAGAGCAATGTTTGCCTTTTGAAGAGAAAGAAAAAAAACTCACAGAGCATTTTGATGACCTGTCTCCTTCGGCCATTCTCCACTCTCATCTTCCTTCGAGTGCTGCAACAATTCTTTCCCAGGTTCCAACTGGACTGGCGCCTTTCTCTCCCCAAATGAAGGCCCATGACTAAATACAGCATGCTAATAACCATCATGGGTATAAAATAGAAGCAGACAGTTGTGATTTGCATGACCAGGTTATAGATCCACAAAGGTTTCAGCACAGTGCAAATAGCTGACTCCTCCATTCTCTCTGGCAGGTAGAAGATGCCGTGCAGTGAGGTGTTGGGGATGGCACAGATCATCGAAACCACCCACACAATGGTGATGACCCGTTTAGCGTGCTGGTTAGTCGACAGGTATCGTGTTTTGAGTGGATATACCACAGCTATGTACCTCTCCACACTCAGAGCTGTGACATTAAGGATGGAGGCAAAGCACACGGTTTCAAACAGGAACGTTTTGAAGTAGCAGCCACCCTCACCAAAGGGGAATGGATAGTTCTGCCACAGGTCATAAATCTCCAAGGGCATCCCAAACAAAAGCACGAGAAGATCCGATACAGCCAGGCTCACAAGGTAAAAGTTTGTAGGATTACGCATTTTTTTGTGCTTTGCAATCACTGCACATGTGAGCAGATTTCCAGACAAGCCAATGAGAAAGATGAGAAGGTAAACACTGGTCACTTGGAAGAAAAAGGGAGAGCGTTTCGGACCCAGGATTTCAAAGAGGTTGACCTCTGTGAACTGGTTGTTAGTATAATTCCCAGAGGCATTGACAGGAATGCTGATATTGTGGAGCAATTTTGATAAGTTTAAAGAGGATCCCTGCAAAAAGAGGTCCATTGTTGAGAGGAAGGCTGGAGGCACAAATGAAGGAGTCAAAACATCCTCTGCTGGTTTCTTGGGGTATTCAGTGCTGGGGTGTTGCTATTAAAAGAAAAATAAGAAGATAAAACAGACAGTGCCGTGATCAGAAGAGGGTTTTTTTTCTGTTTAAGAGCTCTTTGATGCTGCTTATTGGGGTCAAACGTAAGCTTAATATTTCTTCATCTTGTTTAATGAATAACTTCTCGACAAATGTATAAATTCCCACAACATGAGACCTAATTTTATCTAACCTAAAAGCTTGGCAGTTATTATTGTTGCCATTTTGGGGGATTCCTGAGTGATTTTGTCCATAATATTTCTGAAAAAGCAAACATTTCCATTTTGCCTCAGAGAACCTCAAGGGACCATCAGTTTGAATCAAAACTTCATCAGATTAAAGTCAATTAGATGACAACAGCAGAATTTTTTTCATTCTGGGTGGGAAAACTATTAACCTAATGCAGTTTCTGTTTCGCTCATGCATTTTCTATTATTCTATTATCTTCTCTGTCTCTCTCGGTTTTTGGCATCCTTTATGTCTAAAACAAACAACAGATGTTTCTTAAGATGCATCAAGGAGTGTGTGAACCAAGATTTTTCAGTGAATAAACTAATTAGTGTGATGATGTCAGTGGCATATCATTCGAAACAAATAAAGGAAACTTTAAGCTAGTTAACTAGGTATGACACATCCTTGTTTGTATTTGCATCATTTTGTTAAAGGAGACTTTGTTGCTTCTATTTTAAATAGCAGTAGCAGTAAAGAACTGAAATTCCACAGACTTATAGAAAAAGAACATTTTCTGTCATTTCTGCATAGGTAGAAAAAAATCATACATTTTTTACAGATTGCAGATTCCCTCGTGGACAGGAGAGCATTGCTTTTAGTGGCAAAATAATATTACTAAACTCTTTCTCATCAGCGGATGACTGTTTGGGATAATTACCACTCTGCACTGAGAGATGCTAATGATTTCATCTCAAAGGTTAATTATGTGGCCAAATCTCATGTATTACTCGGCAACTCCAAGGTTATTGGACTAATATGGTATGGACAGCATTATGAGAATTAACGTTAAATAGAGTTGAACATTATATTTATCTGACATGTCAATTAGGAAATATAACCAGCCTGCAGTTAACAAAAGATTCCAATGAAATTGTGTTTAATGTCTTTAAATCGTGTTGCAAATTTTTTTTATTAATAACTGGATATTTAAGTTGAACGGACTTAATTGCGCATTTTAAAATACTTACAAGCACTAGTGAAAAAAAAATCAAAAGCAGACTAGATGCAGACAACTAAACAGTTTCCCAAAAACTAAAACAACAGTTCAATGTAAAAGTAGAATTAAATTCTCACCTTGGTTCTGCTCATCTGCAAGTCGTTTCTGACTATCCGCTCTCTGTGCGTTCATGATTGAGAATGACGAATCAAATAGCGCAAAAACGAAGCAAATTGAAATATAGATATATACATATATCAGCCAAATGCTGAATGAAAAGTTGTTTGACACGCTTCTGGTCGGTGGTTGAGGGGAGAGGCGATACTTGGAGGATCCACAGGGGAGGAGACTGTAAATGCGCTGCAGCCACGTTCCCATCACACAGAGAGAGAGGGAGGGAGAGAGAAAGAGAGAGCGGATGGGGGGGGGGCGTTTTCTGGGACCATACATCTGCTTCATTTATTTATTTAGGTTAGCCTATTAGGGTTGAATCATAAAGGGCGTGCGTAAGCTTTCATTCATAAAAAAAAACGCCAAGGAAGGGGCTGACCTATAATTTTACACTTAATAATCCAGCCACTGGAAGTAATAATCTACTGTAGCACTCTATGGCATTAGAATTAAGAAATATAACTGTTAAAGGTTTCTTCTGTTTTTGCACTTAAGGGTTAACGGTGCATTTTTTGAGACAGCAGAGGGGGTTGTTTCAGCAGGAACAATTATGTTTCAGGATTGCGTCATTGAGTCTATGGATTGCATATAATTGAAATTTCTGCATAATGGTCCACTGTAAAGAGATGAGTTAGCATAAAGCTCCAAGCAGATACAAAAGATCCCTTCTTTCATAGAGGACTGCATAAATAAGGAACAAAAAAGTGAGAGCCAGTGAAAATGATAGTAGTTCATGTTTCCTTATTGTCATTCAACTCTGCCCACTTTAAGGAAAGCCTGGCTAGAAATCAAATCAAATCAAATCAAATCACTTTTATTGTCACATCACATGTGCAGGCACACTGGCACAGCACATGCGAGTGAAATTCTTGTGTGCGAGCCCCACAAGCAACAGAGATGTGCAAACACAACAACACAAACGAGCAAAATACAAGAATGGCCAACCTGAAACTAATAAATATATGTACAATATATAATAGTGTATGCATTTCTGGATGTGTATACTAAATATTTTCCTATGTGTGTGTGTGATAACAATAATAGTAATAAAAATCATAGTTAAAATGTAAAAATACTAAAGAAATCAGGTTGTTCAACTTTGTCTCATGAAACTAAGAAAATCCTTTGATTTGTTGTCTTTGTTAAGTAAAAAATTGAATTAATGTGGATACAAGAGCCAATGAATATCTCACTGGGGCTTATCCAAGCTGTGTTAGTGCATCTGTACATGTGTTCTGGACTTGATTTATTTTCCATGGTTTAGAACTATGTGAGGGGTTTCAGCTGGCAAGCTCAGTTTGGAGTTCCTCATTCAGAAGTGCAGTCACGTCTTTTTCTTTTCTCTCAGTGGATTGTTCCTCTATGCTCACCAGCTGTAATGTAAACCCGAGGCACATTCTTCTTATAGCTCACCTAATTTACTATTACATGAGCCATCCTTCATGGAAAGTGCAGCTTATTTTTACTGAAGCACAGGTGTGAGTTGAAGAAGCAAATCAAAGTAGAACTGGATTTGGATCCAGTCTCGTATTCCCATGCTATAAAACTTGTTAGCCTCCGTCAGTCAAATGGGGGCAGAACCCTGTCTGACATTGGGTAAAAGTCAGGCCATTACAGAGCTAACATGGAAAGACAGTCAACCATTCATGCGAACAACTACACCTACAGCCAATTTGTATTCAGCATACATATATTTGGACAGGAGGAGGAAGCTAAAGCAACCCAAAAACAGAGGGCGAGCACATGCTTATATAGTAGTGACTTGTGTGCTGTGGAGCATTCCCTTCTTTATCCTTATTTTTGACTCTAGTGGCGATCATCATTTTCATTTTAATGCACAGCAAGATGTTGTATTTAATAGCACCTGAAACTACCAGTTGAGACCTTAAAGTAATACACAAAATTGAGGTCATAGACAAGCGTGGAAAAGTGTGATTTTCTCTGTAGATTTCTATTCAGACATACCTTTTTCATAACCCAAAGAGTTTCCATTAGAAAGAATAGAGGTTTAAAGCACTTTTTGCACTGGTTTCAATCTTCAGACCCCAAAGCTTTATACATAACATCTGTGATCCAGTGAGATGACATTTTCCTGTAAGATGAACTTAAATTGAAACAGAGAGAGGGTCTGTGTGCTTATATCAAAGCTAGATTTAAATAGAAGCCTACATAACTTACTGTAACGTTTTTAAATCGTATTTCTAACATTTTTTCTTTAACTCCTGCTGTGAAAATAGAATTTAATCATGTGTAAAGGTATAAATCTTTGCAGCTCCTTTACTCCTTTATTTTGTTACACATATTTAGTAGTTTGTTAGCACAGCTTTGCTTTTCTAAAATAAACACTTAGACCAACTAATTTTTTTTTGTGGTCATGAAAATCACCTATAAAAATAACAACTGACCTGGCTTAATTTTCATGGGGACATGTCACTCTTGCCACTCTACTGTTTTTATGTTGCTGAGTGAAGTGCTTAAATGGGCATTTAAACCGTTTTTGCTTGCTGCAGTGATTCCTCTTGAAAGCCAGTGATGTTTTTTTCTGTCACTTTTTCTTCTTCTCCCATGCTATGGGAGCCTGCTTTTCAAAGTCCACCTTCCTATTCAGCTGGAAAAAAAACAACAACAACTGATTTGTGACATGGTTCAACAGCATGTCTTAGGTATCAGCTCTCAGACGCCATGACCCAGCCTTAAGTGTGAAGGTTGCATAGAAAAGTTGTAAGGACTTTTTGAGTTTTGAACTTGTCCAGCAAGCAATCCTGCCCTGTTAGCTTTAATGTTGTAAACAGCCTCCTGATGCGTTAAGTGACATTTTGACTAAATAATTAAAGTAAAATGTCATTATTATAGAATACACCAGTGTATGAATGTGAGAGTGAATGAATAGTGGTATTGTAAAGTGCTTTGAGGGGTCCCGAAAAGCGCTATATAAATGCAATCCATTATTATTATTATTATTATTATAGAACACCCGCCGTCTTATGAAGGCCGTCCAAAACAATTATTTCACAATGCCTAGGCCTATGTTTATACCTCGGTGGAGACTGAGTTGTCTGTCCTGTGGTCAAACTGTGTGGAAGTACAAAATGTTTAAAAGCATGTCGGGCAGAATTTTAAGTGCCTGTGGGTAAAATACTTTCCTCAGCGCATCTAACAGAAGTACATCTGAAAATTGTGTCTGGAAGATACTACAAAGCACACAGTATCTAATTTTCATTCTCACACTCCTGACTTATTTGTAATGTGGCTGTAATTAAATAAATCATCATAATTAAAGCTGGTATGTGCGATGTTTAGTGATTTATAAGTTATTACTAAACCCATCTGTCTGGTTGAGTTTTGTGTACAACTATAATTTTGTGGAGACTTTCTGTTTTTATGATGATGAGTAACGTGAGGCAGGTGGTAGGACCCATCACACAGTAATCACCAGCAGACCAAAGCTGAAAATAAGCAAGACAAAACACAAACTACAGAGGAGAGCAGACAAACTTGTGGCATCTGAACACACTTGGAGTGAAAAGGGGAAAGTGAAGGGAAGTAGTACTTTTAATATCAAGTCAAGATGTCAAGATGATGACACTGCTTCAATAATGTTGAGGTCTGGATTCTGGGGAGGCCAGTCAATGACTGATAGTGTTCCATTGTGTGTTTCTTCTATCCACTTGCATTGGCAGAGTGTTTGAGATCATGCTGAAAAGTGAAGCCACTTTCAGTCAGATGCTTTCCAGGTGGTACTGCAAAGTGGATCAGAATCTGATGCTATTCATCAATTTTGACAAGATCCCAACACCACTGGCTGAAATGCAGAGCCAAAATACAGCAGAGCCTCCCCCACCCTGTAGATAACTGTAGACACTCACTATTGCATCTCTCCTGCCCTCCTCTGTAGCTACTGATGATGGGTTGAAACAAAACTTTCTCATTTTTTCAATTTTACTCCAAAAGGCCTTTTGCCACAGATTTTCAAACCAGTTCTTGCAAATTTACCATAACTCAGCTTTTTCTCCCCGTTTCCTTTTATAAGAATGGCTTGTTGACAGCCACCCCCTGGCTGAGATTATTTCTGATTAATCTTTAGTTAACAGTAGTAAACTAAATCAGTTTAAGGGCCAGATGCACCTCATCCTTTTTCTTAAGGACATGACTTTCAGACACCTGCTATTAATAGCTTTTTTAGGTCTGTCACTTCTTCTTTTTGGTTAATAGGTCTTTGGGAACCATCGTGTTCATGAAAAAATACTATTATGTCGTGTCAAATTGTATCATATTTTTTTGCAGTTTTTGCAGTTTTAACACATTATGAGGGGAATTAGTTTTTTGTGAATGGCTGCTAGTAACAAAGTGCCTACAGATAAAATGTCAAATTGGTTCTTTGCTAAATTCCCTCTTATGTGAGGGCACAACACTGGTGCATCACTGAAGTTCAGCGCCTTTTTTATTCTTGAATGATTCATAGATTGGTGGCTGATAATTTATATTATCAGGCAGCAAAAATAATGTAAGTTTAACAAATTATTACACTTTTTGCAAACTTGTAGAGCAGGGGTGGCCAACCAGTCAGAGACCAAGAGCCACTTTTTTTTTACTGTGTTACCGCAAAGAGCCACATCCTACACATGGGCACACATGAACATCACCCATCCTTTCCTCCCTCTCTCTCTCTCTCTCTCTCTCTCTCTCTCTCACACACACACACACACACACACACACACACACACACACACACACACACACACACACACACACACACCAATATGATAATGACTCCTACAGTACTAAAACCACAGGCCAGTCATTTTCAACAATTGTGTGCACTGTCTCACACACACAAACTCTCAGTTCAACCAAGTCCACAAACAAAAATATAATAATCTACAATAGCATTTACTTTTACAATGCATGTTGTTTAATGGGACTTCTGGCATTCCTTGCCTTGTATGTTGACCCAAACATTGACAGTATCTTAAGCGCAGCCCGTTTGACATTGGGGTATTTTTCCATTGGCATACTTTTCCAGAACTCAATGGTCCCTTCCCTTAAAGCAGGTTTCAATTGGTCCTCCTCACAAAGATCGATCATCTCCAACTCAGCCGCAGCTTTATCTGTGACTAGCGAGACTTTCAAACAGCCGGTCTCTGCATTCAATGGGTCGACGAGGAACGTAATCTGTGGCCTTTTCAATTGTAGATCATGGAACCCGGTCACAAAGCTTTCGTGCAAGTTTTCAATCAGCGTTGCATATCTGGCTCTTTGCTTACTCAGGGCAGTGCTGGTGACTTGCCCGCTTGGCTTTTAGCAGAGTGGGAAAATGCGTTAAATCTCCCTTTTGAATATGTGTCTTGAACAGCTTCAGTTTGTTGACAAACGCAAACACACTTTGCACCAGGTCAGGCAGCATTTTTAACTTACCCTGCAGGGTCAGGTTATGTCTGTCCAAGTGACACAGCATGTCGACCAAAAAGGCCAGATCCATAATCCACTTGAGGTCCGAGAGCACGGGATAGTCCTTGTCCTTCTCTTCCATAAACAGTTTCATGGCATCCAAAAGCTCAAAGAAGTGAGAGAGTACCTGGCCTTTTGACAGCCACCTCGCAGTGCAGCGGCAGGTCACCTGGAAGCCCTTGGTCCAGCTCAGCAATGAGATTCTTGAATTGACTGTGGTTAAGCACATGTGTGCGGATATAGTTGACGATTTCCATCACAGGCTTCATGACGTTATCTAAATTCAATGATTTAGACACGAGTTGCTCCATGTGGATGATGCAGTGGAAATTCAAAAAGTCAGGAATAGTTCGGTCAGCTTTGCACAGCCCCACAAGCCCGTTCACAGATCCCATCATGGCTGGTGCTCCATCCGTGGCTATTGCAGTTCATTTCGTTATGGGCAGATTTGCTTTTTCTAATGCAGCCATCATAGTTTCTTTCACATCTGTGCCACGGGTTCTGTCTTTTAATGGCACAATATCCAGGAGTTCTTTGATCACACAATCGTTTGACACAGACTGTGCAAATATTGCCAACTGAGGCTTGTCTTGTATATCACAACTCTCATCCAATGCGACACTAAAATACTCACATGCTTGAAGGTCAGAGTGCAACTGTGTTTCAATAGCCGTGTTAATGTCCGATATTCTGTGTTCAACAGTGTGGCGGGACAGTTGGACGTCTGATACCATGCGTTTTAATTTGTCGTTTTCAGGAGACAAGATTTCAACAACGTCACTGAGGCATTTTTTAACGAACTCCCCTTCATCGTATGGCTTTTTAGCCCGTGCAATGTTCCAAGCCAGCTGATAGGATGCGAGTGTTAAGGTCTCTGACCGCTTCGTAAATTTTTGGAAAAACTGTATGTGCTGACTTTTCAAAGTGGCCAACTCGTGCTTGCGAAGTTCAGTCCCTTTTGGGTCGATGGTTCTGGTCGATGTTAGCATGGAGTGAGCTGAAGTGGCGCTGAAGATTTGAAGCTTTGAAATGCGCTAATGACGTCTGACATATAAGGCAGAATGGCTTGCCATTGCGTTCAACAAAAAAATATAAACTCTCCCACTCTGTTAAAAACGTCCTGTGTTCATCTTCATATTTTCTTTTTGCTGTGTATTTTTTCCTTGCCATTTTAAGGGCAAACTTGCTCCTACTGGGAAACTTTGCGGTATTTTCATCTCACACACATGGCCATTTAATGAAAATACCGTATTGAACTCAAGCGAAGCGAACGTGCACATTTTAAAACAACAACACAAAAAAACCCCAAAACACAAACTTTGATATGAACGTAAGAGCCGCATGAAACCAGGCAAAGAGCCGCATGCGGCTCGAGAGCCGCGGGTTGGCCACCCCTGTTGTAGAGTAAGGACTCATGCACTCATCTTGCACTTAACTTAAAATTAACATTCCATAATACAGGATATTAGTTCTTTAGTGATTGCTTAGGGGAAATTGCCTGCCATCCACACACACACACACACACACACACACACACACACACACACACACACACACACTCTAATACAGGACTGAGACAGTAACTCCCAGTTTACAATAATGCCATGACTGCTGCATTGACGCATGAAAGGATAGCTTGTCTGTATTGCAGTGATGCCAATGGCTTCTGGCAAATACTCTTGGATGAAAACACATCAGATGCAACCTGTGGCACAGTACCTCTGCTGCACATACTGGATAATCAGGTAAATATATGCTTGTATGAATATATGCTGTGAAATAAAGTCAAAGCTGTTTTCATGAATAAATGTAAGCATTTAAAGTTAGATGGAAGAAATGATAGATTCAGTCTGCTCTTTTGGGTCTGCTTGCAGCTCTTTCTGACAGCAAGGTTATATGCACAAGCTCAATCAATTCAGAAGCATCCATTCATACATAATACATCAGGCTTTTCTGTTCTCAGTTTGGAACGAAGGATTACCACCATCACCAAAACAGAATGTGCACTAATCTGCTCTGTCAACTTTTTGGTGTCCATTTTAAATAGACTAAATGCTGCAATGCTATGTATAAATATTTCAGCTACACTGTAATCCACTGAATGACCTTCTTACTTCAATTTCATTTGATCCTTAAAGACTATTATTCTTTTAAGTCGTATGCAGGAAATTGTGATTCTTATTCAGTCCCTGTATGGCTTTCTCTATTATTCCATGTGGTGACACACTCTCTTTGCTCAAAGTACACACAATAAAATTGCTTGTCTGTGCCATTTTTTAAATCCGTAACACCACCAACACTGCTGTTTTTAGTTTAGGTATTCTGTTAAAACCTACTTGAAAACACTTATAGTTATTTATAATTAATGGGCTTCTAAATACCCCAGCTCTTGCTTTATGAGAGCGGAGAAAGGCTTTGTTTGCATCCAGGTAAACAGCCTCTGTAGAGAGTTAGAGAGAGACTGTATTTGCTCAAATGCAATCTAAAAACAATCAAGTAACAGTTTAGGTTTTCAGGTTTCTAGCTGGCTACACTGGAAGTCCCAAATTATTGGTCATTTTTTCCAAAACCCAAGTCACTAGACAGTTCCTGACAGGGTTCAGATTCTGTTTATGGCCACCTTAAGATGTGTTTTGTGGTCTCCTCCAATTCCTGAGGGAAACATTTGGCTTATTGGCAGCTCCATGCTCCACATGTGCTGACTTGCCAGTCGGTAATTTTGTCTGTCTGCTAGTCAGTCTTGAGTGCTTTTATACGTTTTTTGTTCAAAACAGCTGCCTGCTGTGGCCACACTTCAGAGCACTCAGATGGTCAATCAGAAAAAGTCCAAAAAACAACAATAGTCATGTGGTTTCAGCTGGAAAGCTCCTGGAGACCTGCAGTGATTATCTCTTGGTGACAACTTTTAAATTATCCGTCTGACATATTGTTATAACAAGAATGTAATTTGCACCACTTGCAGGGATGAGGAACTTGAAGATCTAGCTTCATTATTACACTTCTGTACCAAGCACAATCCTAAATATATAAGGTTTTAAAATACCACACTGCAACTTAGTGCAATGTAATATTTCTGGATCACTTGTACAACAAATGGGGGCACCTGGGGAAAAGTGCAACCCTTAATGTAAGTAAAGAATTCCACCAAAAGCCCTTCCTGAATAATATCGCTGATGGCAGAAGGCACAGAAATACCAAGCCAAATCCTTTTATGAAACCTCACCCAACACTCGTACTCTGTATTTGTAATTCAGCTATAATCTAATAGTTATTAAAAATATATATTTGTTTTGGCTCAACTTAAAATAAAGAAGATGAAGCTACAGATAACATGTGAATGAACAATTACAGCACAAATAAGTATTCAATTCAACCTTAAAAAATTCATTATAATTTTCATAAAAGGCAATGTTCTACACAAAGCACGGTGTTTTTTCTACACAGTCACATCATAACAAGAGCCAGATGATGTCGTCTATAGCCTTTGATAAAGCACTGAATCACTGCTATTATTTCTAGCTGAAAAGATGCTACACTAAAAAAAACTTCACCACAATAAAAGAAACAAATAAAAAATATTCTTCTTTCATGCATACTGCAATCATTTCCAATTATTTTCAGTGCCATGTGAGATAATAACATGTTTTTTTCCTTTTCATCCACTAATCTAGGTGCACCTATTTCAATTGTCTCACAGGATTTGAGTGGTCTCTCAGATGATATCCCAGCTGGAGAGAAAAACAATTGTTGCCCTTGACACTTCAAGTTGCCAACAGAGGGCACAGCACGTTCAGGTTGTAATATTGACTGGATACACCTCCACAAAAGCAACTGCGGATGTTTGGAAAGCATGACAGCTGTGTGATATCTATAACTAAATATATATTAGTTATTATCATGCAGCAGTTAACAAGGTGGTGTCGAAGTGTCCAACGAAAAAACTCTGGAAATCTGGGTGCTCTTACATGCTCTTTTGCAGCTACAATTCCCCAAAAGTTGGGACGCTGTGCTAAATGTAACTAACAGGCAATGATTTGCAAATCTCATAAACCCATAATAGAAAAGATAGCATGTTTAAACAAAGACATTTTACAGTTTCATGACAAATGTCGACTGAAAAAGGCTGAAAAATTAAATGGTAATAAAAAGAAATGGCTGGAGGAACAATTTCCAAGTAATTGGCGACAGGTTAACAACATGGTTGGGTAAAATGAGAGCATCTTAGAGAGGCTGAGTTTCTCAGTTTCTCATTTACCATGTGGAAAAGCATCGCATCTAAGTGGAAAACTGTTCTGTGGTCAAGTTCTTTTTGGAAAACATGGATGTCCCATCCTCCAGACTAGAGGAGAGCAACCATCCAGCTTGCTATCAGCGCTTAGTTTAAAAGACTGGATCTCTGATGATGTGCAGGCGCATTAGTGCCTGTTCAATCGACAAGTGTGGGAGCACACTGTCAGTGCCCAAAGAGCCATACAGATTTCAAACATATGCTCCCATCCAGATCAAGTCTTTCATAGTTCAGCAAGACAATGTAACTGTAATGCATTCTGCATTACAACAGTGTGGCTTTGTAGTAGAACAGTGTTTCCCAACCTTTTGGAGCCAAGGCACATATATCACATTAGAAAAATCACATGGCACACCACCAAACAAAAATGTTTAAAAAAAAGCATATTGATCATTTTTCCCCTCGCACCACATATATGGGTTTGTCCCCAGTATACCCTTTTTGCCGTCTTCTGACCACTACTCATGCTAGGGCCTTCATCTAGGTTGGACCCAGGTTTGAAAAATTTTCAAATATTTATCTGTTGCTATTACGGCTGCCTTGTCTCGCTCACAGCATATGTAATTTCTTCTTGTCTTCCTCTGTTTTACTGGCAGTTGGCAACCCATTTAATTAGAGCAGGTAGTTGTACTGCCCTCTAGTGGAAGTTGTTCTGCCGGTTACTCATGCCGGTCGCATAGTGTACTAATCAGGTGGAACCAGATAATCTTCCACGGCACACCTGATCATTTCTCATGGCACACCTATGTCCCACAGTGGTTGGGAAACACTGTAGTAGAAGAGTCAGATTGGTGAACTTCCTGCCTGTGCAATCCAGACCTTTCACCGACTGAAAACATAGCTATAATCTTATATGAGACAATGAGAATGGGAAAACCTTCCTTTCCCAGTAGTTTAGCAGCTGGTCTCTTCGCTTCTCAGACATTTATAGACTGTGGTTAAAAGAAGATTGATGCTACACAGTATAATTAATTGTATTCTGTTTTTATTTCAGTTTTACACTGCATTCCAGTGTTTTTTGGAATTGCAGTTGTAAAATACTCTGCACTAATTTACATCTTTATACAAACAGTTAAGTTGTTTGTGGCGACACTCACTCTGCATTTCCCCTCAGTTCCACACAGTGTTTCTGGCTTGCAATTTTATTGTTTTTGGTTTTCTCATACTCCTCCCAATAGCCCTGTTTCCAGCTGCGCAACAATAAAGTTCAGAGCCCAGTATTAAACCCATCATGGCAAAGGCAGAGAAAATTCACAACTAAATTGTGTGCATTTAGAAGCTAAAGAGCCAGAAATTTCCCTCAGGTGTGGAGACCAAAATAGAGCAGGTCTATTGGCAAGGTAGCTCAAAATGAAACTGTGAAAATGTAATGTTTTTGCAGATAGGCACATTTGTTAATAGGTTCACTAGTTGTATTTTTGACACTCAATCAATCAATCAATCAATCAATCAATCAATCAATCAATCAATCAATCAATCAATCAATCAATCAATCAGTTAGTTAATGCAAGATTATTGATATAATGGTGTCCCTTGATTTAAGCCTTTCTGCTATTTTCTCTACAAAGTAAGGGTTTTCTAATTTTGAAGGAACTGATTTCCCCTTTATAAGTTTGATTGGCCTGCTGTAACCTCCAATCATCACTGCAATTTTATGCTAGAGTGTGTACTGATGTAGATCTCATCACTCGACTTCTCGGGTTAACTACCCCACTTTTATGAAGGTGGTAAGAGTGAGACAATTACTTAAATTTGTGCAGTATGGAAACTGATTTATTCCATGTAGAAGTGGAATAAACCATAAGGTTTCATATATACTTTGTCAAATAACTCTCAAATGAATAAAAGCTTGGAAGAGGTGCTAAAGTTTTTCATTATTTAATTGTTGTTAAAGTTCTTAAAATAGTTACAACTTAAACACTTTGTTGAGGTGGGAAAATGCAGTGTGAGGACATTGATGATCGTGGCTCAAGAGTTGGGAGTTCGCCTTGTAATCGGAAGGTTGCCGGTTCGAGCCCCGGCTTGGACAGTCTCGGTCGTTGTGTCCTTGGGCAAGACACTTCACCCGTTGCCTACTGGTGGTGGTCAGAGGGCCCGATGGCGCCAGTGTCCGGCAGCCTCGCCTCTGTCAGTGCGCCCCAGGGTGGCTGTGGCTACAATGTAGCTTGCCATCACCAGTGTGTGAATGTGTGTGTGAATGGGTGGATGACTGGATATGTAAAGCGCTTTGGGGTCCTTAGGGACTAGTAAAGCGCTATATAAATACAGGCCATTTACCATTTACCATGATAGAGATAGGTTTCTGGAAAAATAAAGAAATAAAATCTGAATAAAAAGATGTAACTATTGTTCTGATTGTGTGCATAACTATTCAATTGGTTCCTCTGTTATTGTATGGGATGCCAAGAGGTCATGGTCCCCTTTAGCCACATCTTGGTTTCTCATGGCTTGACCAAAAATAACTTTTGGAACTAATGCAGGGAAATGCAACCAGTTTTACTACAGTGACATAATATAACTGATGTCATAAAATGATATTTGTTTTGTGTTAAACATCTGACGTATGTGTTTGAATGCAGTCTGCTGTAGCTGCTTTTAAGACTGTTTGACTTATATTCATTCACACAACTACACTGAATCATAACAAGTAAAATAAGATGTAGCCTAGTTTTCTTTTAGAAAGAAATTCTGTCATTGATTAACAAGCGTAGGCAACATGAGACAAGGTGTAAAGTGACATCTAGTTTAAACATAGACTTTATGTCCGCAAAGAGTAATAAATGTACAAAACTTCATCCAACATGATTCAGTAAACATACAGCAGGGCCATTCATCTTACATGATGTAGCTTTCACATGTTTTCTTAGAGCACTTCCCCTTAGCGTTGTCATGTAAACATGACTGGCCTTTTGCTGCACAACGTTTTTTCCATAGTTGCTCTTAACAGTGCACTGCAGATGTAAATCAAAGAGGCTTTGAAGTCATGATTTACCAAAAAACCCCAAAAAAAACCACAGGCTGCCTAAAAAGAGCACATATCTCCAGTGTAAAACATGTTTAATCATTGCTATTAGTTGCATCACATGAGAAAACTTTAAGTAGAGATGTGTGGCTGTTTTATCCTCAGATAAGACCTTGGCCTCTGCATCAAATAATCACACAATTTGAATGTCATTTGGTTTTTAAGGCCAGTGTTTCGTGTTGTTGGACCTTTTGAATCTTATTAATTCATTGTTGCTTTGATTTTGAGAAGTGAACTTGTTCCTTGATTCTATTCATTGTGTTTGATCCCTTGTGTTTATGAGTTTTTCTTTTCAGTGTTAGTTCCCTACTATATTATTTGAGATCTCTAGGTCAGTCATAAATGACTTTAGTGTTATGAGTTTACTTCCTCTTCTCTCACTCTTGTCTCTGTGGTTCTTCCCTTGGTATCTATATATGTTAAGCCTGTCATGGCATGTCTCTGTGCTTGTTTACCTTTGGACTCCCCAGCCCGTCATGTCTCACTCTGTGTGTGTGTATGCGTGTCTCACACTCTCTCTCTCTCTCTGTCTGCCCTCTTATGTCTTTTATACTTAGACCCCCGGAGAGCAGTCATTTTGGTTTTCTACCTTAGACCCCCGCGGAGTCATCATTTTGCGTTTCTACCTTTAAAAGCCGGAGAGCAGTCAGTCAAATGCTGGAGTCATTCATATGTATATTAGGTCGTTACCTAGGAATTCTGGAGGGAGGGGAGTGGGGGTGAGTGATTGAGGGGGTGGGGGAGTGGAGTGTTTCAGTTTGCCATCTTAGGGAGAAATCAACACATGTCCTTTGTATGTCCTTTGTTGCTGACATTTATTGATGAAAACAGTACAAAAAACCAACCATTTGTACACATATTTACAAATAATAATAAAAAGTGAGTGAGTACATTTCAACATTTTCAGCAATCACTCACAATCCTGGCACTGCCACGGTATCTGTCGTCTGCATTTACCACATGTGTACCTGTAGCAGTGAACACATCGCACAGTGGCCTGATTTTTTTTGCATCTGTGTTTGACCTGACACGTGGCCCTTTTTCCAGGGCTCGGTGTGGAGTGGCATACCTGAGTGGTGAATTCATTGCGATCTGTCTGTCTAGTGGATTGAGGAATTTCCCTGCGAATCTTGTTGACTGTGCCGAGGATGGTGGTTTTCCGTCTAAGAAGTTTTTGTGCCAGTGAAAGCGATGTGAAGAAATTGTCCGTGGTAACATTTCTGCCCTTGTCTAGGAATGGTTCCATCAGCCTCATTACTACATTTTCAGAAAGTCTCTCCCCAGTGGGACGATTGGGGTCCTTGCCAAGATATGGGAAGACATTGCAAATGTACTTGGATTTTAGGTCGCAGGCCACCCAAAACTTGATCCCAAACTTGTCCGGTTTACTTGCAATATACTGCAGGAAACAGCACCGAGTCTTTGATGGGAAAAGCTGTTCATCAACGGTGATATGTAGACCAGGGTTGTAGCACGTGATGCAGTTGGTGACAAATGATCCCCACACACTGGAAATTGCAGCGAACTTGTCAGTCTTTGCTCGATCACAGCGGGTGGACTTGTCATCAAAGCGTAGGTGTTGCATGATGTCTACAGTTTAGTGTCAGCATAGAAATGTGTGTTAACTGGGACCAAGTAGAGTTGATTCTGATAAGACTTAGCTATGCAGTTATTTGGTCTCAACTTAAAGTCTTGATATTTTTAGCCTGATCCATTACAGTCGAGTGGAAAAGTGTCAAATTATTTTAAAGTGGGATTGATTTATACATGTATATTAACAGAAAATGTTCCTTAGTAAGGGAGTAGGAAATTCACAGCAGTAAAATTAGACTATTGCAACTGAACATCTGTTTCCAACCTGCAACCACTATTTATTTGAGACTCCAGGGACAACATATATGATCCATGTGAAATTGAGTTTTGAAATTTGTGACCTTGAACGTTTCTGAAAAATCCCACTTTCACATTAATTATTCCCTTGACTAGAACATAACATCGTTACTGGCATCAGTTTATTATGCTGTTATTGCTTAGTATGGTCAGTATCATTTTCTTTCATGTATTGCTTACTTGTTTGGGAACCAGAATTTAATCAGCTCATAACTGTTGTACTGAATGATAATTAGGGCCAATAAAGTCCTCAAGATAATCAATATGTAACTGAAATGTCAGCAAAGACTTGCAAACCTTTTCTGTGTATCTCTATTCTATATTTTCCACCCTCAGGCTAATTCATTCCACAAAAGAGGACCTTCCTTCAAGAGTGGTTCTGTTTATGAAAACAGCAGAATCAGAAACCAGTATGGTATGTTTGTCCCTGATTAGTAAAGTATTTGTATCAAAACATCAATAAAATATACCAAAAGAAAAATGCACTGCAGTCCGAGTATGAGTGTCACCATGATGGACGAGCAGCTGCAGTGGTGTCTTTTTAGATAAGCACTCCATTGACTGATTGTTGTGTGCAAAATATGGGTGTCTCTTTTTTTCATTCCAAATATAGATAAGATAACATTAACACTGAATTCAAATGCATGTGTGCAAGTGGCCAATTATAACAAATTAATAAAGAAATACATTTTTGGACAAATCAACTCAGTTCTTTTTTCCTTTGTAAATCTTGAAATGACATAAGATAAGATAAGATAAGATAAGATAGAACTTTATTAATCCCTCGGGTGGGTTCCTCTGGGAAATTCGACTTCCAAAAAAAGCACAGCAACGACCAAAGTTACATGAAAGCCAGTTTAAACCCTTTATCCATTATCTAACTTTAATTACAGTAGTCTCTGTTTTCTTTCCTCCCATTTATTTATTTATTTGAATCAGGCTCACAAAGGTCAACTGTGGTAAAATGGGTACCATTATTCAGTGATTCAGAATAAAAAGCCTGAAAACAAAAAGCATTTTATGCAAGACTGACCTATTTTGCAGTTTTTGCATGCTACCTATCATTTCCTGAGTCTGAAATGAAAAACCAATGTACTTTGTAAGTCACACACTCATTAAATTCAAACTCTTTATTACACAATGTGAAGTACACACAGTGTAGTTTTTATTATAGTGACAACATCTCATTGTAAGTATTAGTGTGTTTGGTGTTATTGCAGATTTACTTTATTTTGCGCTTTGACAATCATTTCTTGATTTGTATTGTATGAATCCGATAATCAGTTTGTATAACTGCTTATCCAACTTAAGTTCATTGAGAGGCAGGCACTTATTCCAAATCTGACAGGGTGAGAGTGGGGTAGATGGTGGACAGATCCCCAGTCCATTGCAGAGGCAGACAACCACATACTATTATATCCACACTTAAAGCTAACTTAAAATCACCATTTAACCTAATGTGCTTGCCTTTGAACAATGAAGGCAAAGACCAAGGACCTGCAGGAACCACAGCAAGCAAAATCCACACAGAAGGGTCCCAGGCGACCAGGAGGTTCAGTCCAGAAATCTTCTGTGATGTTACGCCACGCACACTACATGTAATTTATTAATTATTATACATTTATTGCTTTTTAGAGATTTCACTTTGCATGTGATTGTGGCAGTATAAGCTAATTAAACAATGGCTGGAAACAGTCTGCTACTCTCTACAATTTTGACTCTTAAGCGTTGCCACTCAGACTCAGACTTTTACACTGAACCCTGACCTTACAGGAGAGGCAATATAGACGATAGCTGGAATAATACAAACAATAACGGGAGTAATAAAGACAATAATATAAGGAGTGTGTGCTTAGCCTGATTTGTAGAAATATACAAGTAATATGTAACATGTAAAAAGATGCCTTTGTTAAACAAATTGTAATGTATTGTAACTGTGTTTGGCTTACTCACAATAATGAGATTTTCTTCCAATGTAGATTTGTTTTAATATTTCCTACCTTGCCTTATTTAGTGGCCACTATTGCATTTACTACCATACCTGCTATTTTAATCATCTGTCTAAATGTTGTATTTGACAGCCTTCTGGACAGGTATAGTTCCAAGACCCAGTCTCTATGTAAGCTCTACTATTAAAGAGAGGAGCAGGACTTTTGAGTAATATTTGTTCAACACTCTTATGAAATGTTAGCCTTTTGAAGGAGCTATACGAGGAGAGAATTTGGTAGTAGTCACAGTACTAGCTAGAATAACATAAACAATTAAATGAGTCATGCGTAAATCTGACACTCCTGATGAATTTCCACAAGGATAGTCTGCAGGAAGCGGTTGAGTCCATTTATAGCTTTGCAGCAAAGCTGTCACTGCTGACTCTAGAGGGGTATAAATTAAAGCAGGAGACATATCATTAGCAATGAGTCTCCAGAATAGAATTAACTTTTATGAAATGACCTTCAAAGTTGATACAGACGGCAGGTTGGGAACAAAATCTATTATATTTGTTGAGGATTATTTATACAGCTATAACTTTATTTTTTCCCTGTACTTCTTACTTTCTTCTTACTTGACACTCTCCTAATATCCAAGTTCCTCCTGTAAAATGCTGTGTTGTTGTGGACAGATTAATATATATCAAGAAAATATTGCAAAAGCACAAAATAAAGTAAATCTGCAGTAGCACTGAATGTACTAATCGCTACAATGAGAGATTTTGTCAGTTTAATTACAATTACACAGCGCCTGCTTCACATTGTGTAATAAAAAGAGTTTCAATTTAATGAGTGTGACTGATTCAGCTCATAGTTAATGAATGGAGTCTGTCTGGGTTTTCAGACTGTTTTTTATGAGTCATTCTACTCCTGATGGTGTTGCACTGAAATGGAACCCCCTTGGCTTATTGACCTTATAAGCCTGTGAGGTCAAAAATAATGCCAAAACAAAAAATAAATTAGAAAAAAAATAGCGAGAGTTATCTGGACAAAAATGCCATGTTGAGGAAATAGATGTGCTAGAGCAGCAGAGGTCCACAAAGGGTGCCACGCCTGTCAAGTAAGAACAGGAAACCGAGGCTATAATTTGCACTGGCTCACCAAAATTGGAGAACAGACGACTAGACAAATGTTTCCTGGTCTAATGAATCTTGGTTTCTGGTATGGCTTTCAGATGGTACAGTTCGCAACCAGTGATTCATCCTGCCTTGTAAGTTCAGGCTTTTTGTAGTGAACTGTTGTGATCTGTATTTTCTTTGCACACATTAAGTCCCTTATTATTGAGCATCATTTAAATTCCACAGCCTACCGGAATGTTATTGCTGTCCATCGTTTCATGATCACATTGCACCCATCAACTGATGACTGCTTCCAGCAGGATAAGATAAGATAAGAAAAGCTTTATTTATCCCGAGGGAATCTCTTTTGTCGTAAACATGCTCAATGCAGCAAGAGGAAAAAATGAGTGCAGATAAAATAAAATAACACAACTATCAGTACAAGTAATTATGACAAATGACATAATGCTAATGTTAGTGCAATGAATAATTGGATGGCATGGATATCATGCCATGCCACAAAGCTCACAATATCTCAAACTGGTTTCGTGAACATGACATATCCAATATAGCATCACTGGGATGTGGTGGAACATGAAATTCACATTACACATGTGAAGCTGACAAATCTGCAGCTACTGTGTGATGCTATCATGTTGATATGGGCCAAAATCTTTGAGGAATGGTTTGACGACCTTGTTGCCACAAAGACTCAAGACAGGTCTAAAAGGAAAAGGGGGTCCGACCAGGTACTAGGTATTAAGTACAGGTGTAACTAATAAGTGTATAGTGAATATTGTACATTCAAGCTGTTTTCGAAATTAATCTGATGCAGCCCTTTGAATTACATTTAACTATGTAGCTCTGCAGCATTCGTTAGACATAGTCGCTTTCACTGCTGCAAACTGTATAACATTAAAAACTAGAATGAATATTTGTTTTTTACAGATCAGTAATATGACCGGCTCTGCTTCTGTCAGGCCAGTCACGGAATCATTTTGTTTGTATTCACTTGACATTTCTACAATTGCATTTCTATTATTAGGCCACCAGATGAAATATGAGCCATTGGTTTTTCAAGTGTTTTGGCATTTCAGGGTGTAGTTCGTTATCTTTTTATTGGCTATGCTGTGACATAATAATGTTTGATGGTTATTCTTCATTCAGTTTACAACTTTAGATGCGTCAGAAAGAGTCCACTTTTAAAACCCAAAGGCTCAGATAAGAAAGACCGCTTTCACCTGAATCACGACTCCTAGATTATATCCTGTATCTTGATTGATTATGTGTATCCAGGTTCATTGAGTTTATATATTAAACCCATTTTTTCAATGGTAAGACTGAAATGTCTATAAAACTTTACATTGTCTAAATAAAGGAAGAGATCTAGGTGTTTTTTTTTTTTTTCGCTTTTCTTTCCACAATAAATGGGAAGTAAATATTGAATTACAGACAGAAAGGCCAAGTAGGTATCCTCCTTCACCTAAAACCTCCTAAAACCTAAAACAAAACACTGAAATATGTTATTGTACAGTTACAGTTATTGCTATAAAAAACAAATAAGTGTGCAAAGACTACCATGTGGCCATTAAAGGTCATTTTTTTGCATTGCACTGATGTCACAGCTTAAGGATAAGTCTCTGCAGATGACCACACACGTGCAGACAGACAAACACACATATCACATACACAACTTTCGCCCTGTCTTCCTAACGTGCATTAGTACCAAGTGCAATCTTCTCAATATAACAAGTATTTCATTCTACTTTGTATAGTATGTTATTCTTCTTTTATCTTATTCTATTCTATTATTTTTGTTCTTAATTTTTACTGCTCTTAACTTGTACTTTCTGATCAAAACACTACTACTTTTAAAACATTGCCCACATGTGGGACTAATAAAGGTTTATCTTATCTTCTTAAACCTGCAGTATTTGTGTGTTTGATTCCTGTCTTAGATATCTAACCACCTACCTACCTAATTAGTAATAAATCCCATGTTGTTCTGAACATGTATAGTATTTGAAACTTAGTTTGTTGGAATCCAGTCACACCACACCCAGCTGATGGGCACTTTACCTCGGTATGTAGACTGGAAACAAAGGAAAACAGCTAGCTTCCTATAGTCTTCTTCTTCTTCTTTTTTTAAGCAGCAGAAGACTGTCGCCTTCCCCCTGTCACCAAGTACAAGATATATGAGGCTGTATTTTTGCCTGGGTTTTCATTCAGCCATCCATTCTCTTCCACTTATCCTTATGAGGGTTGCAGGAGGGCTGGAGCCTACAGTATCCTAGCTACTATAGGACGAGAAGAGGGGTACACCCTGGACAGGTCGCCAATCTGTCGCACTACTAGCACAGAGAGACAGACAACCATTCTCACTCACATTCACACCTATGGGGAATTTAGAATTACTAATTCACCTAACCCCACTAACTGCATGTCTTTGGACTGTGGGAGGAAGACAGAGGACCCAGAGAGAACCCACACAAACACAGCGAGAACATGCAAACTCTACACAGAAAGGCACCAGACAGACAGCGGAGGTGAACTCAGGACCTTCTTGCTGTGAGGCAACAGTGCTACTTTATGCACCACGCCACCGCGCTCCCCGATTGCTGGGGTTTCTCTCTAAAATTGTTGGCTCTTTAGAGTATAAAATGCCAACTGAGGTAACTGTTATTGTGAATTGTTAAATTGAACATTTCAGTTATTGTTATCACAAGATTAACATACAATCTATTATAGTCAATTACACCAGAAAGTATTGCATAGTAGATTAAATTTTAGTTGTCAGTTTAGTTTACTATTATTCAATATGACTGCAATGTTGTTATTTCTTGATTGGACTCCACTGGTAGAAAACGATATTTTCACGCGTCCTGTATGTCAGAACCAGATGAAGCCATGAAGTCAAAGTCCACTTTGCCATTATAGATTACTGATCATGGATACATTATAGACCCTATTACAATATAACAAAGTTAAAAGTCTGAATACTTTCTGAGCTAATATTTTGAACCTTTACTCTGAGAGTATCCTATAATAAACATGTTGTTTTTTAGCTTAAACAACAACATGGAAACTGAAAAAAATAAAAATATTATCAAGCGTTCAGTTTAGTATGTTACCAGTTTACTATTAACTACTTAACAACAGAGAGCAAATGATTACTGTGTATGGGTGCAGTAACTGTTATAATGTACTCAAACCTCTTCAAACACAAAAGTAAAGTACTTTTCAAATTAGCAGTGTCTTACCTTCAGTCACACCCACACTGATAAGTCACAGTGATAAACAGTCAGAATGCTTTTATCTTGATGTTGTTGTGATAAAGGATAAATGAGTCAGAGTTATTTTGAGATAATAAATTGCATTTAGCTGCAACAATGCGTAAAAAGGGCAAAGGTTCGTTATCCAACAGTAAAGAAATGCAGTAACCGTGGCACGTTTGGATTTCTCGACATCTCCTTGTAAAATAAAATTTCTTCAATGACCATATGCTTGGATGACATGATTTCAAAATGTTTTACAGCCCTAAAAACATAAATCATAATCATAAAGAGTCAGTAGTAGTTTAGACACATAAATATTTGTTCCAAGTTAGAAAATGGTAAAGTTTATGGCAGGAAAAGCAACAACTGGACCTCCTGCTAGGGCACAGAACAGAATGGGCATCAATTACAGCAAAGTCCCTGAGTGTGACAAAGCAGCAGGTACAATGTTGTACATTGTTGTGCTGTGTTATTGTGTCGCATACAAATGATGTCAAAGGACTTTCAGCTGTATTGCTGTAATGACCTTGACTTAATGTACATTTTAAGTGGCACTCAATTATAATGAAAAACGTCTAAAACCGAGTAGAGAAGCGCCTCGAGTCGGGTAAAAGCAAGTTGGTACTGGTAGAAAAGAGTGAGCAGACTTCTATCAATATGGCTCTGGTGCTTAGGCCCTGTTCTTGTCCTGCATTGATGAGAGCCTTTATTGTGTATTTATTTGTTTGTTTACTTTCATGCTGGGGTGTTTTTAGTCTTAACGTCCACAAATACATCTTAGCAGCCTGCAGAAGTTTGACGGATAGTTTAATTGACCCACTTGAGTGTGAAATGTTGAGAAGTCACTCTACTTGAAGAGATTCTATTCACTCTCAGGCTGATGATTTACTCTCTCCACCCTAAACTGCTGCCATTAGTGTGAATAATTGCCCTTTCCCATGACTTGGAGGCTATTATTCACTTTTTGCAAACAGAAAACTGTTTGTTTTGACAAGCTTGGACAAATAGTGATGCAAAAAAAGGTTTTGACCAGTTCTTAACTGGGCCTCTTAGTCTGGTCTGTTTATTTTATTTGCGATTAACAGAGGTCACTTTGTGCAGTAAAATGCCAGACCCAGTTAAATTCACCAACTCTAACCTATTACTCAACACTTTGTCACATCAAATCAGCCCATAATAATGCTTCAGCACTATTAAATTATTAACATGTATCGAGTTATCCCAATATTTTTACAACCCACTGTACTGCCCACACATTTCCGCCAGACAGCCTTACGTGGCAGCCCGTTGGACTGAAAAGAATCCTTTCCTGTCTGAAGTGAAGATTATTGATTAACAGTGCGGGCTTAGCCTCATGTACTAGTACCACCCTTCTACACTGGCTGTATGATAAAGGCAATGCAAAAACTGACTAACTCAGCCTTTAAATGATGACATAGGCATAATTTTACATTTTAATTAGATTTTATATATATAGTGCCGAACCACAACATTCCCAGTTATCATTACCCCTGCTTACATCATACAGTGACTCAATTGGCTTGAGTCAGTGCCATCATAAACTGTGTGAATGGCATATAGTACAGGTTTCCTGTATGTCACAATTGTTGACACATTCAGACAGATAACATCCTAACGTCCTTCCTAACACCCTTTTCACACACACACATAGAAACAAAGAAACACACACACCTACTAATATCTGGCTTTTTCTTTAATGACTCTCCAGTTTTCACAAACATTCCTCAGCTCCAATTCCAATCAGCAGTGATGGAAAAATTATATTCTAGATGGGCAGACTAATCTTCGCCTGCCTTTTAACACCATGCCATGAGGCGTGATGAAGCTGTCGCCTCCATCAGTAACACCTGTGATCCTTTGTCATTTCAGCCAAAAATCCCTGACTGTCTCCTTTCAAGCAGCACTCAGACATTGTTGAGTGGAGTTTGAAATATATAAAAACTAAACCACCGTGACACTGGCCTCCAGGCTGCTTTTCACTCTTTCCTAACTTTATTTTCCAGCATGTCAGTGACACCAAATGTGGCACACCTGAGAAAAAAACAAAAACATAAAACGCAAACTTATTTACCAGCAATGGGAAGTGAGTGATAACATTGAATATACACATTAGGTATATTTTTATGTGCCATTGTAACATTTTTTTTTATCTTAAAAATGTTTCATAGGTTCCGTGCCAGTACAGTTACAGGTCAGTGAAGCAGGTTGAGCAGGTGGTCAATGCCAAAGGCTACAGCAGGGGCCTGGGTTTGATTCTGCCCTGGGTGGCTTCCTCTATGTTGTTCTCATTTTTACTGTTCTGTTGAAAAAACAGAATTCCCTCATAGACACCTCAACTTTTTTAATTAATTTAATTCAAGTATTATTGAAAAAAAAAAGATATTAATTTAGAAACACGATATAATTTATAATTAATGTGTAATATGTGATTTTGAATTTAATTTATTATGTAATCTATTAGATTAATTTACACAATAATGTTAGTTGATAAAATAAGTTTGGTCAGTTAAGGGTTACAGCATGGCTCCACCAAGGTTATCACATTTGCCTTACAGGCAGAAGAACCCTAGTTTGAGGATACACAAACTCAAGCCAGTAAAAAGCTAGTGTTCTCCTAGTGCCAGCCCTAAAGCTGAAAAAATGGAACAGGCGTATCAGGAAAGGTATCCAGGATAAAACCTGTGCCAAATCAAAGCAGACAGATCCATCCGCTGTGGGAACCCCTAGGGAATTTGGGAGCGGCTCAAAGTACCTTCATTTGAGGGTTAAGGGCAGGACATCCTCAATGAAAACTATTTCTTATAACAGCTTTTGTCAAACTGCAGCACTTTAATGTAGAGAAGGAAAAGACTACTGTCATAAGCTGAAGAGCTGGTCAACCGTGGTGTGAAGTGGGTGTTTTCGTGGGTAAAAATTATTTACCCACGAAAACACCATAAATTAGCATGAATGAGTATTCATTCTCCTCTGCTATTAAACGTGTGTGACTGCTCAGCAGTAAGATAAACTCACTTCAATAAAGTGCAAAGACAGCAGTTTGACTGGAGGCAATCACCAAGCTGTGAAAACAGAAGTGGATAAAACACCAGTCTGAGTGTGGCTATAAATCAAATAAGGCGAGATGTCATAAACAATAGAGCGGACTGTTGTAAAAGTCAATTCAGTAATAAAGAAACCTGAAGACCACTGAATTCACAGGAGTAAAGACAAAACGGTGACTTTCCCCTCCGGTAAGGAAGAAATAAAGTACAGTGCTCAAAACATTAAAGAAACACTCAGTAGGAAAAATATGGAAGGAAGATATGTCAGTGGCCTTGAGCTTTAATGCCATTCCTGATTTGTTGCCCCTCTAGTGCACCTGTTTCATTATCACCAAGGCGGCTGAAGCAACCCCCTTTAGCTACTTAGCCGACTAGATTCTCCACGTCAAAGTATTCAGTTCCCAGTTGTAAGCAGTATCTGCTTCACCAACAGATAAATGCCCTGTAATGTAAAAAAACAGCAGGACAATTAGCAACAGCCACTGCTGTTCTCTTCTTCTCTAAGACAATTTCCAACAGCTGGAAGAAAAACAGTTTAATTCGCTAAATGGCCGTAAAGATTTTTTTTTATCCTGCAGAGGATAAGCATGTTTTGGTGATTTGGGCAATTCAATTAAAACAAATACAAGCATTTTAAAAATTACCCAGAAGAAATACTCACAGATTACCTTAAAGAAGTCCAGTAACTTTCTTTCTGAGCTCATTAGGTTAAATTGTTAATGTTACTGTTAATTTTTTACTTGCTCGTCATGGACAAAATGCATGTACACCATGGTCTTTTCCAATGCAAATTAAAGCTTACAGCTGTGACTCAAACAATTTAGAGAATAATTTTGGTCATGTAAGCAATGAAAGAGCTAGAAGACAAAAAGTTGCTTCATCTTAAGGTCCAATTATAGCACCAGTATATATATATATATAAATTTAACACAGAGCCAGAAATGCAGCAGGTTCACGTTACAGGTGTAATAAGGGACAGTAAAGAAATGAGCTACATAATATATTTGTTATTAGATTAGATTTCTTCAGGGAAGTGAGTGATAATTAAAAAACAAATAAAATAACTTCATTTTCCTGCTCTAGCTGAAATCACCTGATAAATCGCTCAGACTCAAACTAAAGATGACCAAAATATATTTGAGATGCACTGCGCCACAGCAGGTCTGTTCACTGGGTAGATTGATCCTTCATGCTACGGGTAAAAAAATTGTTTTTAATGAACTCATTAAAATCCTGCCAGCTGTGTCTCTGGGCTGCCACACCCACTGCCGTGTACGTGATTGCACATTTGGTGCCATTCCAAAGCAAGTCAATTAACTTTACTTGCATCTCTTTTTTGTTTTATTAATGGAGGGTCAGATGTTTCTTAGAGATCCTGATGCCTGTAGAGAAATACTTCCATAGATAAACAAGTGAGGTACAAACTTTTCTGTACCGCTTGAAGCCTTTTTCGACTTATGTTATACCAACCCTGATCGCACCATGTCAAAAAATCCTTTTAGAAAGCATGACCATGCACTTTTAATGATGATTAATTCAAGTCAGGGCAGGCTTGTCAAGGACAAATAAATAAATAAATAAAACTGAACTCTGTTCAGACTTTAGAGGGAAAACCAGCACACCGCAGACCACGGCCTCTCTGTGTGAGGATCTAAACGTATTCTACGCTAGATTCGACACAGCGAACACCATGAGACCGGACAGTGTGCGCACCGTGGATGACGTCAGTGCGCACACTGTGTCTGAGGAGGATGTGCGGAAGTGCTTCAGGAAGGTGAACGCACGCAAAGCTACTGGTCCGGAAGGATTCCCGGCCGCGTCCTCAGGTCATGCGCGGCTCAGCTGGCTGGAGTGTTCACGCACATCTTCAACCTTTCCCTCTCTCTGTCTGTAGTCCCAGCCTGCTTCAAAATGGCCACCATCGTCCCTGTACCCAAATCCTCCACCATCTCCTCATTAAACGACTGGCGACCTGTAGCCCTGACCCCCATCATAAGCAAATGCTTCGAGAAGCTGGTCAGGGACTTCATCTGCTCTGCACTACCCGACTCACTGGACCCTCTACAGTTTGCATACCGCCACAACAGGTCCACTGATGATGCCATAGCCCTGACACTACACACTGCCCTGTCACACCTGGAGAAGAGAGACACGTATGTGAGGATGCTGTTTGTAGATTACAGCTCAGCATTCAATACCATTGTTCCCTCAAAGCTGGACAGGAAACTGCAGGATCTAGGACTGAGCAGCTCCCTCTGCAGCTGGATCCTTAGCTTCCTGTCTGACAGACGCCAGGTGGTCAGACTGGGCAGCATCACCTCATCCCCCATCACACTGAACACTGGTGCTCCACAGGGGTGTGTACTGAGCCCTCTCCTGTACTCACTCTACACCTACGACTGCACAGCCACTAACAACTCCAACATCATTGTGAAGTTTGCGGACGACACTACAGTGGTGGGTCTTATCACCAACGGTGATGAGATGGCTTACAGGGAGGAGGTCAGCGCCCTGACCCACTGGTGTCAAGACAACCATCTCACCCTCAACGTCGCAAAGACAAAGGAGTTGATAGTGGACTTCCGGAGGTGCAGAGAAGTACACACCCCCATCACCATCAACGGCGCTGCTGTGGAGAGAGTGAGCAGCTTCCGGTTCCTTGGCGTACACCTGGCTGAGGATCTTACGTGGTCAGTACACACAAACAAAACAGTGAAGAAGGCGCAGCAGCGCCTCTTCTTTCTCAGGAGACTGAAAAGATTCGGCATGAGCCCCCGCATCCTCAGGACCTTCTATGTGCCATTGAGAGCATCCTCACTGGATGCATCACCACCTGGTATGGCAACAGCACCGCCTACAACTGCAAAGCTCTCCAGCGAGTAGTGCGGTGCTCTGAACGGATAATTGGAGGTGAGCTTCCCTCCCTCCAAGACATCTACAGGAAGCGGTGCCTGAGGAAAGCGGGGAGGATCATCAAGGACTCCAGTCACCCCAGCCATAAACTGTTCAGACTGCTTCCATCAGGAAGGAGGTTCTGCAGCATCCGGTCCCGTACCAGCAGACTGAGAGACAGCTTCTTCCACCAGGCCATCAGACTGCTGAACACGTCATAGACACCTCAGCTTCACTACTGGAACTTCAACATTATGCACTCCATACTGTATATAAATGCCACTTGTTTTGCACATATTCAACTCTGTATATTTTATATATTTTATTATTATTATTATTATTATTATTTTATTTTATTTTTTTACTATTTAATTTGTAAAAATGTGTATACACACACACACACACACGTAGGAAAATATTTAGTATACACATCCAGAAATGCATACACTATTATATATTGTACATATATTTATTAGTTTCAGGTTGGCCATTCTTGTATTTTGCTCGTTTGTGTTGTTGTGTTTGCACATCTCTGTTGCTTGTGGGGCTCGCACACAAGAATTTCACTCGCATGTGCTGTGCCAGTGTGCCTGCACATGTGATGTGACAATAAAAAGTGATTTGATTTGATTTGATTTTGATTTGTTTTCTGCAGCAGAAGCAGGAAAAGCAGTCAATTTTTTTGCACTAGTATTCAGTGAGTATTCTCAGCCAGGGGCTAATAAGATCTCTGTACACACCTCACATAGGAGAGAACACTATTTGCTTATAGCTGTAGTCCAGTTAAGTGCTTTTGGGTGTGTTTTTGTTGATAAGAAAATCAAAGATATGAAAGAAAAGTACTGACACTGACATAAATAAACCTTTTCTGTAATAAACAACGCGTTATGTGGGGGGAGGCCTATTTAAATATAAAAACTGTTTGTCTGACATTTTTCCACATTAAACAAAGCCCATTATTTGGATCAATTTCTAACAATGGGTCTGTGAGTCACTATCATCCGAGGAATTCAAGATAATTCTTTAACCAACCCAAGATGCAGCACACATGAGCCAGAGATCCATAAATCTAATCAGAGAGCCGATGAGCTCAAAGTAGGATTTATGAATTTCTCTTTACAGCCTTGTAAAACACTAACTCTAATCTCACTAATTATTAACCCGTGAGAAAAACGTTGCTCTCATTTGCGGCATATCTGGTCACATGATAATGGGGCTGCTGGGTAGAATTGTATAAAAGGAGGCTTGTAGGCACAGGGATATCAGAAACATCAAACTGAGCACCTGCTGAGCACATCTACAATAAGACGCAAAAAGACTGCAAGACAAACTGCTGTCTACTGTCACCATGAAAGCCACATTTGCCATCACCGCTCTCGTCGTCCTGGCTCTGGGCTGGACCTCTGAGGCTGTGCAAGTTGAAGTAAGTGCCTTCCTTAGCATCATTGCATGACTGATGTGTTCATGATGAGATTGCAGGCTTGAACAATGGCAATTTTCTGCTCATTAGTAGAGAGAGTGAAGCTCAAATTTTGGGAAATTAAACTAACTTTTGTTCTGGACTTTCATGGATTACAAATCATACTGAAACTGTGTAGACTCTGAAGCTTTAGATGAAGTTGCAGTGCCTTTGTAACTGCAATTGCTTCTCTTTCAGGAGAACGGACTGTCTTTCTCAATGGAAGCTGTCAAGCGGCTTCAAGAGATGTCGGAGAGTAACGGTATGACAGGACAACAAAACCCAAGACTGAAGGCTAACACCATGTCCCTCTGTGCTGACCCCATGCTCCCACAGGAGTTTCTGCCACTCTGCAGGCAGAGAGGAGCATCTGCTTCCCTTGTCAGATTATGTAAGGCATTTATAAATTCAGTTTGCCTGAATCATAACATCTTAGGTCATAAATATTAAATATAGATGACTCAGCAGTGTACCTTATCTGCTTCCATTTCTTGTCTTCATTTTAGCTGCTGTACCCTTGGACATCTGTGAGATCTGCGCATTTGCTGCCTGCACTGGTTGCTAAACAAACAAAGCAAGCCAGAAACATCCTGCTTACTTGTGATTAATTTTTCATCCCCTGCTAAAATGTTTTAAGGAAATTCGACTTTTAACCACATGCAATGATGAACCAATGGCTTTATCTCTGCATTTTTGACTCTGGCCCATTGGATGCCTGAAAAATTTAGACTAAAAATATCTCAAAAAGGAAAAGAAAAAAAGAATCTGACAAAATGGGGAATGTTTTGCAAACTGTTACTTAGCATAATATAGCATATTTACTATTTTATTTTTCTGCAAAATTCTTTGGCATGCATTTTGTTTTGGATTTTTCGTTTGTTACATTTCCATCTTGCCTTGCTTTATATTCATATTTAAAGAAATGTTTTCTTTTTATTATTATTGTTTGGAATAAAAAGCCTTCATTGATAGATGACGTGTACATTGTGGTCTATTCTACAAATGCAAATATGCTATTGCCATTCTTATTAACACACTAGTAGGTAAGGTAGCAAAAATATTATTTTCATGTTGTTAGTTGTAACAACATCTGACCCATATTTTAAATGGAAATTTGACTACCAAAGCTACTTTCAGCGCTTTCCTCGTCACAGGGCATCACTACAGCACAGTTTAATGCTAGATGCCCTTTCTGTGAACAGTGTTGCGACTTTTTTTCTAAAAAGCGACTAGCGACAAATCTGGCGTCTTTTTCTGGTGTTATTGGAGACTCATTTATGACGACTTTTTGACGTGAAAGCGCATATCGCTCTTACTCTCAACAAGCAGCAGGTGCTGCAGTGGGCACCAATTATCAGCAACCCTCCCCCAGCTGCTATCAGGGCAGGAGATGTTCCCATCTATGCGTCCAAACTGCAAATGAATCGCGCATGAGCAAAGCCGATACTCCCGTACTGACTGTAACGTAGTCAGTTCTTCTTTTACTGTTATTGTCATGGTCTGGCTGGCAGACCGTGGGGATGTGGGGAAAGGAGGACCCAAAACGCAGACTCTGCGATGCAAACAGTGCTCTTTATTTACAGTGAAAAGGCTGTAAATACAATAACTCCCCGTTGCTCCCTCGAACCCCGTGTGCGTGCTTCCCTCCGATATCTGTGCTCGTGCTCCCCGCTGTTGTGTTTCCGCACCCCCGTGCGTGCTGCCTCTCCGGACCACTCCTCCTCCTGTAGGGAAACCAGAGACGCAGCCGTCAACACTAACCCTCGGCGGGCATATACGCACAGCACAGACCTAAGCTAACACACACTGACTTGGTAAGATAACTCAATGATCCCGCGCCGGTGGGAGCTCCAACTCTCTCCTAAGTAGCTCCCCCGACGAGCCCTGATCACCAACAGGTGTGGCATGAACTTCAGGTGTGGCCAGTCCTTCCGCAGGGCCACACCCCTCAGGCCTGCAGGTGGCTGAGCTCCATCCTCCAGCCACACCCGCAGACATACACACCCATACCCTGCCTATACATATGAGTGGGACACAGACTAACACAGCACAGTGCAGAAAAACACACACATCACCAAAATAAAAATAATAACAACAATAACATCAACAGTCAAAACTGCTCACGGACCCCGAGTCCTCCAGAGCTGGGTCCGTGACAGTTATGTTGTTTTGTAGGTCACAAGGTTTAAAACTACTTATAAACACACACACACACACACACACACACACACACACAAAGTAACTCCACCAGAGTGACTATTTCGGGTCACTTTTGGAGCAGGGTTGGAATTGTGACATTAAAAATAAAACAATAATTGCTAAAAGAAATTTAATTTGTAGTTTTAAATAAATTCTAAATGCATTTAGGACGTTTTTAGCTCACTTTATGTCTCTTCCACGATGTTATTTTTCTCTCCTACAACGTAGGTTACAAATACATTAGCATGACCAATTATGCAAATTAGGTGATGACGTTATTTAGCGACTTTTCGCTACTTTTAGGACAGCCAATAGATGGTTTCCTTACTGAGGAGTTGGCAACACTGCCTGTGGAACTGAACCATTACACTGTGTAATCGCAACTGGCCAATATATATATATATATTTTGAAAATGGCTTGTAACATTTTATAACACTTACTTACTGAGACATCCAGCATTATGTAGACTCCCCTTTAAAATCCCCATCTAGATCTTTAAATACTTGATCTAGGGCATGATGTAATTTATTTCAGTCAAGTGTACAGGGAAGTGGAGGAGCAATAAATGTAAACAGAACCTGTGTGCACACAAAAAAGTGATTTCATTTCATGCAATATTATAGCAGGAAATTCGTCATCACAGATGACATGGACCCAGAGCTTTTATGTATCTGAATTTTGAGGGTTTTGTGAGTATATTTGAGTTTGGGTTTCTGTTTTGGGAATATTATTCTAGTATTCGAAGTTTTTAAGTTCTTGATCGTTACATGGATTTCATTATTATTCTAAAATGATAATGATAATAGTTTCCAGTTTGTACCTAATTTCATCTTTTCTGTTTTGCCATCTGTATTGAGGTTTCATGTGAGTTTTTTTGAGAAGCACAATTCATGGCTTAGCAAGCTTCGGGGAGCTGAAAATCAGAGTTTTCTGTGTCATGGAATTGGCTCTTTTGTACCTGGCTAAATGCCAAGTAAAAAGGGGCCTTTTGTGTTCAGCATAATCATGGTGACTGATGCTGTACACATAAACTGATTGGGAGCAGGTTATGGTATGAGTTTTGGTTTCAAATCATCTAGAAAAACCACATTTTCTCTTTTATTCATGGCACATTTTAAGTTTCTCTCCTGGGGAAATATGTTTTATATGCGCAAATATTTAAGCCTCATCTTACTAAAAGACACTGAATGAACTGCAAACTGTATATCGCATTGTTAGGGAAATGTCTATTATTCAGAAAAATGTATGAATGCTTTAAAAACTTTAATCTGCTGCTTAGTATGTTTTACACTGCTGGAATTGCAGCTGCAATAACACAGAGCATACACCTAGAATACCCGTGCAATAAATTAATTTCACGTTGATCTGCTAACAAACTAAAGTGATTTCCACATTTCTTTTACTAGGCAGTTTTAATGTTCTGGAAGATCCCTCGGACACCTGCAGAGAGAGTAGGACGGTCTAAAGTTTTTCAGTAGTGTCTAAAGTCTTTGTGTTTCCCTGATCAGCATCAGCATTAATATATGATGCTGTTCCTAAAACAGGAAACTTACACTGTACTTTTTGTCCTCATGTCAAATTTGTACATACTCTAATGGTGCTGTATATTTTGAATAAGTCGCTATGGAAAATACCTGATCTTAAACCTCACATACGTGTTGAAATCTCAGTTAAAGTTATTTTATCTGAAGAATTCAAATATTTGGTGTCTGTAAACCGTGAGTGCATGGGCTGTAGTTAAATCATAAAGTTAGCTTAAAAGTGCTACAAATCAATAGTGCTAACGAAAAGCTGGAGAGGCCGACGGTGACCTCTGATTGTGTTTAAGGGCTTGTTTATATTAAATAAACCATGATACAAAGCATTACAGCCCATTAAATAGCCAACAGCCTTAATGAATGCAGCAGGAACTCAGAAGATTCATACAGCATCACTTCACAAGCAGAGAAGTATAAAGACTTCTGCATTTCTACAAACTGCACACCATCATAACACCTCAACCGATATTAACACATGGCCATTTTTTTGTGTGTGCCATTCTAAAAAACCTGCTCAGGCATTAATTTCAATGCTGTTTTTCCTGGAATACCCTAAAATCAGAATCAGCATCAGAATACTTTATTGATCAAATTATGTTGGTTACAGTGCTCCAGTACAAACAGTAACAAAGACAGACACTACAAGAAGTAAGACTACAATATATACATACATATAAGTCACTTATTGATAAATATCTGAATAAGAAAGAAGAGCATGTGCAAAAAGGGTGGAGCTATTGCAGTATACAGTGTTTTAGATGGATGAGTTGTACAGGGACATGGCCACAGGCAGGAATGATTTCCTGTGTCGTTCAGTGGTGCTTTTTGGTAATCTCAGTCTCCCACTGAACATGGTCCTGTGGCTAGCCAGCATGTCATGGAGTGGGTGGGAGGTGTTATCCAACATTGTCTTTATCTTGGACAGCATCCGCCTCTCCGACACCACCTTAAGAGAGACCAGCTCCATCCCCACAACATTGCTGGCCTCAGTTTATTGAGTCTGTTAGCATCAGCAACCCTCAATCTGCTCCCTCAGCATGCAGCGGCATAGAGGATCGCACTGGCCACAACAGACTCGTAGAAAATCCTGAGCATTGTCCGACCACTGTTGAAGGACCTCAAAAAATAGAGACGACTCTGGCCCTTCCTGTAAAGTGCTGTGGTGTTTTTAGCCCAGTTTATTGTCAATGTATACGCCGAGGTATTTATAGTCATCCACAATGTCAATATTGACCCGCTGGATTGAAACAGGGGTCAAGTGTTTCCTGGTCTTCCTGAAGTCCACGATCAGTTCCTTGGTCTTTGCCACGTTGAGCTGCAGATGATTCTGCTCACACCACGTGACAAAGGAGTCGACCACAGCCCGGTACTCTGTCTCATCATCCCTGCTGATGAATCCAACCACTGCAGAGTCATCAAGAGAATATACACCTTATTCAAAACTCTACTGCACACATTTTGTGTATTTTAAGTATTTTGGTTTGTTTGCTTATTTCTCCATTTTATTATATTGGTGCAATCCAACCATTTTCTGAAGGGTGACAGTAAGGGTCTACAGTCTTGAACCATTCACGTTCACATTCAGCCAGATTAATTTGCCTAAAAGTCCTTGGACTGTAGGAGGGAGCAGGAGTACCCATAGAGAACAGTGGGAGGCGTGTTTTTTACTATGTTTTGTTCTTGTGAAGCCTCTGAAATATTTCTTACAAATAAAACTGACTTGACCTGAAAGTGGCTTTATGTAAGACATTTGTTGGTTCTGAGCTTTCAACCCTGCATTCTATTCAATACAATTCAGTTTCATTTATACAGGTCCATTCTGAGTTTAACATTTTAGTTGTGTTTATTATGTGTTTTGTGCAATTTGTTCTTGTAATTTTTATTTCTGCGTTCTGTTAATTTTTTTGTTATTTTATTCTCTACTTTGGTTGCAGTTTCTTTCATAATTTGTAATTAAGTTTAAGTTTTCCTGCACTTCTGTACTTTCGTGCAGTTTCAATGTTATATGAGCCCGTGCTGTGTTATTCCCGGTTTTATTTTGGTCTGTGGTAAGTGATAGTAAAATAATGAAATATATAAGAAAGTCAAATGTGTAAAATTATAAAATAATATTGCAAAACCTAGTATGAACCATAACTAAGGTTAAATTACTATGATGTCCGCCCCAAATTTGTCAACAGATGCTGGGATCACCAAAAATAGTGCCAGGAGTTTCATACAGATGTGGTGAGAAGTTTAGAGGCTCTTATAATGATTATGAATATTATATTGTAGTTTGGGGCTTTTAATGATTTCTCTAACTTTACAGTATACATTTTAATGACTTTAAAAAGGAAGAATTGGGTGCAGAAGTTTGAATTTATTCACACAGGGTAAAAAGTATACATACAAGCTCAAGTATACCCATATGGAAAAGAAATAGAAAAAACTTATAAAAGACTTGCATAAGATGTGGCCTACTTCATATAGTGAATCATATAAGGCTTATGCGATTCACTCATGAAGGTGGCCACTTTCTCATTACTTTCATATATTGTTTTAGTAAGTATCCAAAATATACAAGTTTCATGTATATAATTTTTCAAGGGATCTTATATCTGTTTTCACTCTTGTATGCTTTTCATACAAGTTTCACACAAGACAGATACAGACTTTATAAGATGTATATATATATCGTTTCCATATGGGTATGCATGCACCCCACCTTAAGCTATATTAAGATAACAATGAATTAATATCAGTAGATAGGAATACAAACTTCAGTCTAAGTAAAAACAAACCCCAACAACTTTTAATCGTACTCAGCTTGAATCTGAATAAAAAGAAGCAAAATAAAAAATATCTATTTCCTGATGCCTACATTAAAATTTAGGGAACACCTAAAATGTCCAACTGTAATTTGATATACAATGAAAAATTAGTCTTTGAATTATGCATTTATTTAAGCAAATACAAAATAATTTGAAAATATCATGTGGTGAAATTATTATTAACCAGTCTGCTTTAAGAACAACATTTACAATGGGTAATTTAAATTAATAGTTTATGCCATTTAAATGTCATGCAGCTGTGTCAGAGATTAGCTTAAACCCCGCCCCCAAACCTTTGAAGGTTCAACTTCAAAGGAAAGTGGATGACGTCACAGTGGCTGCAGCCGAACGTGGGCGGGGCTTAAACCTATATAAAGGAGCCGTCCAGACTCTCAAGCATTTGGTTTACAAAGAGCACACATGCCTAGTCCAACTCCAACCAGCCAACAATTTATTTCCTCTTCTACATTTCAGAGTCAGAGAAATAGTAATACAAACTTAAACATGACAACTCCACACAGTAACACCTCAGTGGAAACATGGAAGTCCTTAAGTGACCACTTTTTTGGTACAATTGTACCACAGTGGCAATCTCTGCAGTTCAACCCAGAGTACTGCAACACTGAGCTGCCTTCCACTTTGCTGAAAGACATGTTGAAACTTTGTTCCATGTTAGTGGATGCAATGGACACAACCGTGGAGAAGGGAGATGCAGTGTCCACGCAGAATAATGAGCCTTCTCTTCACTCAGTGCACACAGAGTCCCCTGAGAAAACAGAAGAAACAGGAGCAAAGGACAGCATCCTAAAAGAAATTTCTGTAGATGACCACGGTGATAATGAAGAAACAGAAACTCCAGGACTGGAGGACTCTTCAGACTCAAAAAACCTCAAGCTGCATTTGACTGCAGAGGAGAGCAATCTTGATGAAACATCCACAGATGACAGTGAAAACAGAGAAATTCTAACACTGCATCGTGTACCTGCACCACCTTGCATATATCCAGATATTTTAATAGGTTTCAGCTGTGAGTCATCTGAGGAAGAAGCGTCTGTGTCATCCCAGAGGTTTCCTCCTCAAACCCTCACCGCAGCCACAGTAGAACTGAAGAAAAACTACTCAGCTGATACAAAAGACTTGGACAACATAGAAGCTTCCCCCCTGGAAAAGCCTGTGAAGAAAACACTACATAGGTCAGTCCGTAAGTCTGATTCAGATTTTGGTTCTTATGATGTCACTCTGGCATCTGATTATCTGTCTGAAGAAAAGATGTGTGTTTACAAAGTTATTCAGTTGGTAGTTTCAGAGGCCGCAGGCAAAGCCTCGTCTAAATACAAGGACTTCACACGGTGCCACAACTCCGACTCTATCAGCGATCGTCTGCTTGAAAAAATCTGGCCTCAGATTGACGAGAGGGATTTGGATCTATCTCCAAAAAGGCTGACCAATATCAACAAGGACATTTTCACCAATCTTTGCAAAGCACATAACTGCAGGGAGAAGTATTTGATTTTATATCTGAGCGAACGGCTTGACGATATTACTGTCCCAACATTTACAAAACACCTGTTGGCCTTACCAAAAAGAGTACTCACTATATATAAAAACCGAGAAGAGTACGTAAAAGTTGTTGAAAGCTTCACTAAAGATTTGGTTCTGCACGCTATAAGCAATGCAAATGAGGCAAGGAAATTGCCTCCAGGGGCAGATAAAGCCATCATGAACAGGTTTACCCACAGGATTTGGGCTAAAATTTTGTCCCAAAAGCTTAAAATGTCCTTAGAGAACACTGAAGAAGTCAGTGTGAAAGTGTACAATGAACTCCGGCAAAAGTGGAAAAATCCAAACACTGTCCTGGAGTTAATGTTTAATGGCCAAGACAATATTGAAAACGTGATTGTCAAAAGTTTCAAAAGAAATGCCCCATTGAAGAGACCTAATTTCTTCTCTAGGGTTTTCTCACGAGCACGTTAAAGTTTACCTGACACCTGCATCTAAAAAGCTGCGTTTTCAAAAATACCTGGGTACATGTGGACGTAGCCTAGATGCATTACATTTTTATTATAATTCTTCATTGTTAATGTTAAAACCAGACTACTTTAAAATAATTGTCTCATGAACCACCTGGTTGATAATAATTTCACCACATTACATTATAGCATTTTTCTGTCCTTTATTCCGTCTTCCTTCTCTCACCCCAACCGGTCGCAGCAGATGGCCGCCCCTCCCTGAGCCTGGTTCTGCTGGAGGTTTCTTCCTGTTAAAAGGGAGTTTTTCCTTCCCACTGTCGCCAAAGTGCTTGCTCACAGGGGGTCATATGATTGTTGGGTTCTGTACTATTGTAGGGTCTACCTTACAATAGAAAGCGCCTTGAGGCAACTGTTGTTGTGATTAGGCGCTATATAAATAAAATTGAATTGAATTCAAATAAAAAAAGTTTTAAAAGTGTACTTAGTTTTATTTGCTGTCAATTTGCCTAGAATGGAATATCAGATTAGAACGGCCTCTAAAATATAATATTTAATTTATTAAATAAATCAAATGATTTACAGAAAATAAAATTCAAAAACACTTTCATTTTCACTGTATCTGTATGGCTATAGAGGAGCTGTTATTATTTTGCCTGTTTGTCAGTGCTGGTACGAACCCCGTTGGTGCTGTGTTGATCCTTTTGCAGAGGTTTGAAGTTTCTTTCGATAAATCTGAGTCAGTTTGGGTCGTGTCTCGTGTTCACTATATTTAATTTTACCTAATTTGTGTGTTTTTACTGATTAGTTTCGGTAGTATACCCTGGTGTTTTTCCTAATTACTTGTGTATTTATAGCCTCTGTCTCCCCTCAGTTATATGTCATGTTGTACTGCTTGTTCACATTTACTGGCCCTCGTGTGGCTTCTATTGGTTTAACTGGACTTTGATACTGGCTGCCCTTTGGATTATCGCCTCAATAAAGGTTTGTTTTTTTGTTTTAATTTGTCTCACAGGTGTATTTTTCATCCACATTGACATTTGTAAATATATTAAGCAGTTTTAATATATTCAAGATTATCCTTAATGCGCAGAAAGGAAGGTTTTGTGGAGCATGTACTTGTAGGTTATTTGCGTTTGCTGACAGGTCCGGTGATCACTTCAAAACTAATGCACAGGCAATTTTTCTAACATTTAATTTCCTTTCACCCAATTCTACATCAGGATGTAACACAACATCTGCTCAAGCACCATTCACCTTCATTTCAGACTCAAATATGCACCCTATCAGCATTCAGTAGTGTGAATAATTTAATTTATGCTGCCAAACTACCTCGTTAAACAGACATGCTCTCAGTTCAGGACACCAGTGAACTCTTGAGCATACCAGCCCTGCCACCTGCACAATAATGAACTAGTAATGAGTTGCTACGAAGGCGGATTCTGGGTTTTGGGGCTTTATAGGTGAAAAAATTATTGTATTTTTCTCCGTTCACTAATCTTTGCTCTCTTTTGTAAATGCACAACAAAAATTAGTTTTTTTTTTTAAATAGCTATATATAAGCTATTTTTAAAAAGACAAGAGGCACTTCTTTAGTAGCATTATTTACTTTAATTTACTTATTTACAACAGTACTCAGTGAACTCTGTGATAACAGCCAGTGACGGGGGAGGGTCACAGTTCTTGATATTTGCTTGTGTGTGTGTGTGTGCGCGCACTTGCAGATCCTTTGGTCTGTTCCCTATTCACACACGGGTGTGATTGAGGCTCTAACTCTTGGGGTAAAGCTGTTTACTTAATAAGATCACACACTAATTGTTGGTGTAAACAGTGAGTAGCAAGGGTGTGTGGCGTCTTTGATAAATGCTGCTAGTCTTCTTACTCTGTTAACTAACACAGATGATGATCAGGTTTGGAAGCTCTGTTCTGACAATTTACAGCCTTTACTGCACTGTGCACCCACGCATTTGGTTTGGTTATAATGTTTCATATGGCGATTCTGTATTTAGCATTAGTTTCCTTGGGAGCCAGGCCTATTTTAATTTATGGATAAAGGCTATGGTTTGATCTGAAGTGTTGGAGGGCTGCATCAGCAGGTTTGACACACAAGCCACTTTTAATTATGGAATAAGCCCACAAGTATTACCGGATTCATGAATCTGTTTGAGTCTGTCATTCCTAGATTCATGACAATAGGTGAGACTGCAGTGTTTGCCATTGGACAGTATGTTATAATCTTATGTGTGTCTATCCTTTTATGTGACTGCACGCAGTTAAGATCTGTGCCTTGTTAAAAGTGAGGTTACTACTTCAGAGGAAAAAAACATAATAAATCTCCTCTAAGACAAGCACTCCCATCCATTAATCAGATGACATTTGAACTTGTCAACGTAATGTCTGACTAACTCGGTCAGTTTCCTTCATAAGTCATGATTGCAATATTACTCACATCTATGAATATTTACATAAAAATTTCAGCACATTAAATGAGAAGTTGTATTAAAGCACTGATGCATGGGACACGATTACAACTTTGTTTGTCTCTCATGAAAGCTGGAAAGCTCACTTAAAACGAGTGCATTGGATTTGTTTCAGATTTGCAATTAATACATTAGCTCCCATCCCTCTCACTGAGCCTGTTTGCAGGGGTGAGAGCAGCTTCAGAGCATGAGGACTTGATGTTTAAAAATTGTGGATACATATAACTAGGTTCAGTGTTTGTTTTCTTTTTGACTTCCATAAAGAAAACTGGGAACTGTGTAAAACCAAGCTAAAATCTAATAATCATCTTAAAATAAAGGAGTCAATCTGTGGTTAGTTGGTAGGAAATGCACATAAAATGAAATCAGCCTACTTGCTAACAATCCTGAAAAACTGTTAGCAAGTCAAACAGCTGCCGATTAAAAGACAGGGAAAGAGTTCAATAATAAGCTAAAACTAGTCATGGGATTTATCATCAAAAGCATTTTTGCTTTGATATTTGACCGTTTTTACCTATTGCTGTATGTGCTCCAGCCAGAAAGCAGTTATATAATACTTATTGAGTGTGAAAAATCAATGAAAAGTTACCACATTCTTTATTGATTTTCCCAACAATGCTTGGCTGGTTACTTAATGGTTCTAGCCAAGTCTGTGCATGTGGGTGTAGTTTAACCTTCAAGTGTCCGATTGCTTTTGTGACATTTTTAAGTTTCCTACTATGAATTTGGAGAATGCAAAGTTTCATACTTCATGAACCATCCATCCATCCATCCTCATCCGCTTTATCCGAGGCCGGGTCGCGGGGGCAGCAGCCTAAGCAAAGAGGCCCAGACCTCCCTCTCCCCAGCCACCTCCTCCAGCTTATCCGGGGGAACACCAAGGCGTTCCCAGGCCAGCCGAGAGATATAATCTCTCCAGCGTGTCCTGGGTCTGCCCCGGACAATTCATGAACCATGGAATTAAAATGCACAGTTTTCTTATGACCCCAGAAATGTATTTTTATTTGTTTTGACATTATTTTAAAATGCTGCACAGTTTTGCAATGAAACATGGATTATAGAACAGGATTCAGAGAATTCCTGAAGTGTATGCAGTTGCAGACGGGCCATGGTTACAAGATGTGCTTTCATATATATTTTAACAATGTTTGTTGCAGCTTGTTGCATTAAAAACTGCTGTTCCTAGGACTGCGCTCTTCTGGACAGAAATCTCGAATGTTGGTCCTAGCAACTGCGAGAGCCACTTGCCTAGCTTGGGGGTCACTGCACCGACTGCTCCGATTACCACTGAGACCACTGTTGCCTTCACCCTCCAAATCTTCTCGACTTCTTCAGCCCTTGGTATTCCTGCAGCTTCTTGAGTTCCTATCGCTCAGTATCACTACATCTTCCTCTGCTTTTCTAGTTGGTTAGCCATCACCAGTTTGTCTATCTGTATTTGGAAGTCTCACAGGATCTTAGCTCAGCATTCTTGACCACCTTAGGTGGCATGTCCCATTTTGATCTCTGAACTTTCAGGACATACTTGGCACAGATGTCTCTGTGTACTACGCTGGCCACTTGGTTATGGCGTTCCATGTATGCCCTGCCTGTTAGCATCTTGCACCCTGCTGTTATGTGCTGGATTGTCTCAGGGGCATCTTTACACAGCCTGCACCTGGGGTCTTGCTTGGTGTGATAGACCCCAGCCTCTATGGATCTTGTGCTCAGAGCTTGTTCTTGTGCTGCCATGATTAGTGCCTCTGTGCTGTCTTTCAGTCCAGCTTTGTCCAGCCACTGGTAGGATTTCTGGATGTCAGCTATTCCTCTATCTGCTGGTGCTACATAGCGTGACTGTCATTCCATGATGATTCCTCCTCTTGTGCCTCTTCTTTCTCAGGTTTCTGCTGCAATGCTGGGTGTCTGTTGTCTCGTCCCGGACAGTTCTTGGAGGATCAAGAAACTGATACCGCTGACAGGCCCCCTGGCTCTTAAAAACTAATTACAATTTTTGAGTTCATACAAAGAAATTTTAGTAAAATGGATGAGCCTGCCGCATCAATTTCTCACTTTGATTTTCAGTGTCTTTGAATTCATCCTTATGTAGCTTGATGTGGCTGTCAGGGTCCCGGGACTGGGCGACCCAGGATCCCTGGGCAGTCATGGACCTGCGTATTATTATTATGTATTTTTGGTGTCGTTTCTCCTTCTCTGTGCGTGTACATATGTGTGTTTCTCTGTGCTGTGTTAGTCTGTGTCCCACTCATATGTTTAGGCGAGGTATGGGTGTGTATGTCTGCGGGTGTGCCTGGAGGATGGAGCTCGGCCACCTGCAGGCCTGAGGGGTGTGCCCCTGCGGAGGGACTGGCCACACCCGAAGCCACACACCTGCCGCTGATCAGGGCTCGTCGGGGGAGCTACTTAGGAGAGTCTTGGAGCTCCCACCGACGCGGGATCATTGAGTTATCTTACCAAGTCAGTGTGTGTTAGCGTAGGTCTGTGCTGTGCGTATATGTGCTGGTTAGTGTTGACGGCTGCGTCTCTGGTTTCCCTACAGGAGGAGGAGTGGTCCGGAGAGGCAGCACGCACGGGGGTGCGGAAACACAACAGCGGGGAGCACGAGCACAGATATCGGAGGGAAGCACGCGCACGGGGTTCGAGGGAGCAACGGGGAGTTATTGTGTTTACAGCTTTCCACTGTAAATAAAGAGCACTGTTTGCATCGCAGAGTCTGCGTTTTGGGTCCTCCTTTCCCCACATCCCCACGGTCTGCCAGCCAGACCGTGACAGTGGCATCCTTTTGTTCCCTTTTGTTTGTTGTTTTATTTTTTTTCCTCAAAAACATTAAAAAGGGCAACATTCGACTGATCAGGTAATTCTTAAAGAGAAAAAACCACCTATAGTTCTGTAAACTTCATGAAGACTTTTCTCATCCAAGATGCTTTGTCAGAACTGTAAAGCCTGTTTTGTCTTCAAATCCTAATTTTACATTAATTTAGCTGTAATTTAAATATTGCCCTAAAAGCCCCTTTACAACAAATTTATTGATGGCTTCTCTTTTAATCCCTAATCATACATTAAATAAAACTTAAATGAAAACATCTGCTTTTCTGCACGTTTTGAGCCATCCTGGATTTTCTTTTTTGCTGCTAAATATCAAATTATCTAACAAATATTAACACTGAATCAAATGTGCATTGACTTCTTTTGATTTTCCTTGATTTATATTTTATTTTTAATGTATTTTTTTGTAATGCTAAAAAATTGTATTTAATTTATTTTGTGAACTTTGTATTTTTTTCCCCTTATACTTAGAAGCATATTTGCTCATTAGGAGTTTTAATTGGCTTCTAGAGTATCAAAGTCAAACCAAGACAGATTTTGCTGAATAGAGAATTTCAGCTTCTTTTAATAAGCTGTTTCAAGGACTTTAACTTTGATGCACTGCTTTTATTCATTTAGTCTCTCAATGCATGCTCAATCGTCCAGGTAAGGAAATCCCAAAAAGCTGATTCTGTTCATCTGGAGGTAGCATTTTCACTGGGGGAAACATTTCTTCACTCATCCAAGTGACTTCTTCAATCTCAGCTGACTGCAGGCTCCCCCAACCTTTTAAACAGTACATTTGCACAATGACTACAAACTAGCACCACTGGCCAACAGTGGGCTGTGAGGTCATTTTCTCAATCATTAATATGTAAATTGCCATGAGCATTGATCAATGAACATGAATAACATTCGACTTTTTGGGTTCTCACTCATGGGTCGTCCCCAATCACATACAGTTCAATCTTAAGCCTTCAAACTGTGATCTTTCTCAAGGTAATAAAAAGTAGAAAAGGTTTAAGCTTTTAATCCAGCAAAAGTAAAACATATAAAACTAGATATAGGTTTGATTTTATGAAATAAAGTTTACAAAGACAGTTATAATTCATTGTTGATGGCAGCTCTCAGAATTGTCTCTCAGACTCTCACAGATTTGACTGCCAGACTTCAAAACAGTGCCGTTTCAGATCAAATATGCTTATCTGTTTTCCAGTGATTCCCATCTGTTGCCAGTTTGTAAAATGTCGTAATTTACACATGTGTACATACATAGCTGCTTCTTTATCAGACAGCACTGACGAGGGATGAGATTTATTAGCTGGTACTGAGATATCAGATGCGTGGTGTGAAAAGTCACAAAACATAAAATATTGTGCCGACGGAGGTAATAACACAGGTAGTTGTTATAAACAGATTACATGACGGTGTTTATAAAGGAAAAAGCAGATCCAACATGCTTGAACTCACAACTGGTTGTCGAATGCCTTCATTTTATCACTTTATAATGGCAAAAAAGTGTAGTTCAGACTCTCCCACCTGCTACTGTCCCCCACCCATTGTTTGTATTGTGTTTACAAGTCTCCTCCCTAATTTTTGAAAATATCTATAAAAGTCTTTCCATTTCACTGTTTCTTGGTCGGTTCACCTTTTCCAGCTCTAGTGTCTCAACATCATCAACCACAGAAGAAAATCATAAATCGAAAGGCATCTTCACATCATCTTGAAAAATGAGAGTCCTCTTTGCTCTTTTTTTGGTGGGATGTGTGTGCGGTGTACCTCAAGGACTATGGGTCAGAGTAAGTATCATTTGTTTTTGGAAGTATTATAGATCCAAGGCTCATTTTTAAAGTCTCTTTGGTGTTTTTTGTATATTTCGATGCATTTCTGGCACAGTAGCTTATGGTTGATATATTCAGGCTATCTTCTTACATAAAACATTAACTTCAAGGAAATCACTCAACCCACTTATGTTCAGTGTGTCCTTCAAAAGTACACATGACATGACTGTCCTGTCCTTTCCTCTGATTAATCTCTGCGAATACAATGAAAATTTCGGCTTTTTGACACGACATTAACAAAACTTTTACTGGCCCAGATGGAAACTTCTTGTCCCTCTCCCCACAGGTTGGAGACAAAAGCTTCCCACTGGAGGCTGTGAAGCAGCTCAAGAAAATCATGGAATTAGATGAAAATCTTGGTTCTCACTCTGACGCACACACTTTCAAGACTGTGTGTGCCAACCCTCTTGTGCCGCAGGTGTTTCAACCAGTGTGCCAAAAGGATGAAGAAGTAGCCGTTTTCTCAAGTCTAAGTAAGGAGAGCCCAAAGGGAGATCAGATTATTTTGGTCACAAACACATTACGGTATTACAGTGTGTTCCTGTCACATCGTTATTTCTCCACAGCTTACTGCAAAGGGTATTGCATGCATAAGAAATTATGCAAGTAGCTCATTGGGCACACTCTGAGCAACCAGTGTTAATGACTTAAAGCAAGATCCCAAACCAAAAACAAACAGTGTGTTATGTGTTATTATGCAACAGCAGTCTTGTGTAATATATTGCAATCATTTTTTAAGGACAAAAGCAATAACAGTGTTTTAGTCTGTAAATCAGTTTGTTTACCAACTCTCTATTCAATCTATAATAGCTGGTCCCAAGCTCAATTAAGCATAATAAGTTTCAGTCCAAAAATGGACAAATTCCAGTTGTCATAGATGCCATATGTTGCCATTAATTTTACAGAATGTGTAAGCAAAATTTCCTGAAACAGACAAGATGCTTTCCTTCAAACCTTTTTGCAAATGTAACATTTGTTTGCTATTAGACTCAGAGGGTTAATACACCTTTACTACTATTATTGTGGGAATGGTAGATGGTATTTGTTGCATGCATTGTTACATGAGAATGTCACTGGCATTTTAACTAGAGAAGCCAATTAGTTTCCCACACACTCAAAGCAGTGGCAAATTCACTATTTAATATATCAAAATATGTCTTGGAGCACCTCTAAAGCTCATATGTCAATCTGCATGTGAAATGTTGCGTGACAGTTTGTTGGTTAGTTGTTTCCCCCTGTTTTTAGGCTTTGTTGTATGCTGGTTTTGCTGGATGTTTTATGTGTTCCCACACATTAGCCTTTCCCTTTTATATGAATGACTTGCTCAACCACCTGAACTCCAGTTGCTGAGCCAGTCTCAGTATCCTTTTGCCAAATTTAAACAGCAAACAATTACGCACAGGCTCTTCCATCTAATCTTTAGTTTTATTACTCAGACAAACACTCTGTAGGACTCAAGATTAAAGACACAGACAACAAGCATAAAGTTTAGTTGAGTTGCTCAAATGGATTCATAGAATCCAATGTTTTCACATTGTAATAGACACATCCAGCAAGTGCTGCACCACAAAATGCCTGGAAGGATAACACCAGGCTTTGCAGAAAAGTCATCAGAAAAGACACTTGTTGCTGTAATAACATCCAATTATCACTATTAGGAGTAATTTTTCAAAATGGAAAGCAGGCCATTGGGTAAAATAAGGAATGTTTTTTTCTAATTGGGATTATTAAAATAATCGCTGAAGTTGTTGTTATGTTTTTTCTTGCACTGTCTAGTGGTTATAAATATGAATGAGTGTGAGATATGTGCCAACCCCGCCTGCGCTGGATGTGGATATTGAGGCTGCCGTCAGCTAGACACACACCTCCCCTGAGAGTCTCTAAGGTGTCATCATCCATTGTTCTTCTACATCTGGGAGTCATGGAGTCTCAGCAAGAAGTTTTCAAGTATTCAGAACTGTTAACTGTTAATTAATGTAAGGGGAAGAGGGGTTGTGTTATATATAAATTCATTGCAAAGCAAAACTGTTGATAAAAATGATATTTAATGGAAATCTGGTGGAATGTGTAACTGCAGAACTTAAGCTGGAGAAGTAAAACAATGCTAAGCTGTATATACAGATCCCCTGGAGCTTGTGTGCAAGTTTTTATAGACAAAATTATAGGTTTATGTGACATTATATGCAATAATAAGATGCTCTTTTTCTCTGGCGATTCGATGATGATTTACTCAATCATTAAGGACACACACAAGCTGAAGAATTTAATAACATAATGTTTTGCATAAGTTTGTTTCCTACAATTTCACATCCAACTAGGATAGAAGTAAACGATGCTGTCATAGATAATATATTCTCATATGATGTAGTTGAGAAAATTCTCAGGGGTATAACCATGAATGATATAAATGATCATCTGCCATTTTTTTAGATGTAGAAAATAGAAATATCATTGAGAAAGACGTCAGAACTAGCAGGATAACAAGATGTATTAGACATAGTTAAAGCTGATATGATTAAACAAGCCTGGAGCAGCTTGTTCAGAAGATGCAAATGAGGTATAGAAAACTTGGGGGAAATAATAACTGACTCATACAATAAAAACTGCAGAAAGAAAAATTTATGGTCTAAAGAATTCTTTAAAATTAGAACAAAAGAGTCTAAAAATGAATATGAAAAGTATAAAAATAAATTAACATGGATACTAAGATCATCATAAGCAAAAGAACACATAATAGTTTACTACAAATACAGGTAAGGCATACAGAACACCGGGAGAGTTTGAAATATTCTGATATTCTAATTTCATTGCAAATACTGGAACACGGCAATCAAAGAGTTCTTTGTAAATCTAGGAACAAAACTAGCTGTGACAATTAAAACACCCAACAATAATCAAAGAGAAACAGGTTAGCTGGATATAGAGAGCCATAATCTATATTTCAGAGGAACGGACAAAACAAAAATAATACTGTAACAGCAGGACAGTGTGCACTGAACTCCGCACCACACATGGCACAGGGCCTCCGTTACACCAAAGACGCTCACACTGTAACACTAGACAGGAACCCAAGTGACCTTACAAAGAATGAAAATAAATTAATATGTCTGGACTTAAGCATTTGACACCATTGACAAATTATTGGAAAGGTTAGAAATATAAATGAGTAAGACAGACTGCACACTCATAGTTCCATATTTGACCCATTGGGCAGAAGTATTCGGAAATGCATATAGAATGATCACCAACTTAATATTTTTATTACGAGATAAAGAACTAAAAATAGTATTGACAGCAAATTATTATCATTTCACTACCCCACTGTTCATTTGGATGAATACATTAAAATTTGTGTTTTTTATTATTAAGAGATTTTACAGTTATTTCGATTATGTAAAAAGTAAAAAACAATTACCTCCAGGCATCCAAGATTTGTTCCGGTTGAGAAGAACCAATTACTTTTATGTTAATGTAATTATGACTAGAGATGGCACGATACCACTTTTTTATGTCCGATACCGATACCGATATCATAAATTTGGATATCTGCCGATACCGATATGAATCCGATATAGTGTTTTTTAATCAACAAAACTGTTTTTTAAAATATCTTGCTGCATTTTGCAAGTCTGCAAGTTCATACTCAAGTTTAAAACAACAACTACACTAAAGCTATTCTGTTATACCTGTATACAAAAAAAATATTTCATAGTTCAGCAATACTGATCAATCTAATAAACTTAAACCTACACCATCCTCCCTATTCTGGTATTTTAAAGAGTACTTAGCGTAAATATTAAGCAACCTAACTAATAGGGTTCCAACTCCCAGCAACAACAAAAATAAATAAATAAAAAATAGGGAACCACCCCTCACGCTCCACCTCATGATGCTTAATCGACGTAATCAACCTTAATTTGATGCAGTGTGAAAAAAAATGCACAGAAATCAATTATTTTTCAAGAAATATTAAATAGATTCAACATCTTTCTTCAACAAAATTGCAGACTGCACAGATGGTACCTTCCCAAAGGAAAAAGTACTATAGCTTACTAGGGTATATATATTAGACTTAATAGTCACTATATACAGTAATTGACTTCTATTCATTTTACATCAAATTAAAACTTTGTGTGTCAGATAATTATTTATTAAAAGCTAGACATTTTAAATGAGAATAAGAAAGAAAAGTATGTCTTTGTGCCCCCTTTTCCCAGTTAATGCCCTATCGGCCCCCCTGGCTAAACTTTGCTAGATCCGCCCCTGCACAGTTACCAGCGTCAGCTACGTAGATAAAGATCCTCGAGTAGAAAGTAATATTAAATAAATTCTAACAACAGCTTATAGAGCTTAAACGTGCTGCTGTTGTTCAGCCGCTGGTTTCCTCTTTCTGGTGCAAAGTGGGCCAAAAACAAAGACGGACTCGCGACAGAAAAGCCGATCAGCTGATCATTTAAGCAGTTTCACGATTGAAGTAGCAGCCGGAGAGCGAGAGGCAGTCGCTCGTTAAGCTTAACGCAGGAATGCTTTACAAACATTCAGAGATGGACTTACACACTTGCTTTACTTCTCTCGGGGATAACTTTGTCGGAGATGAAATGCCAGGTTGCTAGCGAAGCTCCAAATGCTATCCAGACCACTGACAGGTCCCGCATGCCACAGCCGCTCTATCACGTGATGCATACTGCTCCGACGTGCTAATGTTCTGAGGTGAGTTACGGCGTGTTGCAAGTTTTGTGAGGTGCTTTCGTGATATTTAATGGATCGGATTACATTTTTTATTTTTCTCCGATATCCGATCCAGTAATTTAGGTCAGTATCGGACCGATACCGATACGTAATATCGGATCGGTCCATCTCTAATTATGACATACTGTTTTTTGATGGGGGGCTTTTGGTCACATTGTCCATTTTTGGTTGGCTAAATATTGTATTATATATGAGGGGTAAGTGCAATATTGAAGCTTTTGCTTCTGTGTACACTATATTGTATAAGTATTCTCTCGGCATTCATCCCAAAGGTGTTCTCTCTGGTTGAGGACAGGACTCTGCACAGGCCAGTCAAGTTCTTCCACGCCTAACTTGCTCATCCATGTCCATACGGAGCTTGTTTGTGTTTTTTTTGTTTTGTTTTGTAGTAATGTCAGAAGTGGAGCTGTCCCCAAATTGGTCTTACAAAGTCCGAAATGTTTTTGTATGCTTTGGTATGCTACGTAGAGTTCCTTACTCCTAAAAAATAAGTCTTCACTGTTGTAGAGTCCAGTGGTAGCGTTCTTGAGCTAATCTAAAGGCTGCGTGAAGTTTGGAGGTCATTATTGATTGACTCTGCAGAAAGCTTGTGGCCTTTACACACTATGCAATTCACCATCTGCTGACCCCACTTTGTGATTTTACATGACACATACTGTTGTAGTCTTTCCCAGTTGCTTCCATTTTTTTGTAATGCCACTAACAGTTTACTGTGGAATGTTTAGTAGCAAGGAAATTTCACAAGGTGACATCCTGTCATGGTACCACGTTGGATTTCATGGAGCTCTGAGAGTGACCCATTCTTTCACAAATGTTCATAGAAGCAGTCTGCATGCTTAGGTTCTTGATTTTATGCACCTGTGGCTATGAAAGTGATTGGGACTTTAATAATTTAGGATGGGTGAGTAAAAACTTTTGGTAATATAGTGTATTTCTTTCTTTTTTCCTTTTTTTTTGTTTTGTTATGACAGACAGAAACAAAATGGACAAACATTTCTATGTACAAGCATCCACGGACACACCAAACCACAACTTCACTTAATCCCAGCAGGTCTTAGTGGTCAAAGTACTTGATTTTGGATTAAAGTGACAAAAATCGGATTTACCATTTTTTATGCTTTGGTAGATACAATCCTTTGTTACTAAGGCCACAAATCTGTTAAACTTTTAAAACTCCTTAAGGCAATTTTATAATAATCAAATCCTTTGGATTGATGAAAGAATGTTTTTAACTGAATATATATATTTACAGACACAAACCTGCATGCACACAAAAGAAGAATGATGCTTCAAAGCCACTGAACTGGGATAAAAGTAAAGGGTATTAAGCAAGTCTAATGAAAGCAAGTCTAAAGTGAGTGAGCTGAAGGGGTCATATTCAAAAATGTTTTATTTGTTAGACAAATCATTTGGCTTCAACTAAACTCGTCCACTTAACCAAACTGGTAACACCCTTTTAATGTAATTCTTCAAATACATGATCTGTTTGCTTTTGTTTGTTGCCCGCGACTGATTTTGCCAGGATCTACCATGTGTCTGATATGACACGATGAAAATGTATCCAACAGACTAGCCAGTAGTGCAGCTAATTTATGTAACAGCAGCAGGGAATGTGCATCACTGCACTTCAGACATCAATATGCACGACCTGATTCGTGAAATGCTCTCCGGCCCCTGTATTTTGCAGCCATCACAGCTGTCACACACACACTCTCATCAGTCATTAGAGAAACACCCATTTTTAATCATTTAAAGCTGCTCTGTTGTCTGGACAGGTTTTTAGTTGAATCCACTGATCTTTAAAACCTCCAATAATTAGTTTAATGGATCACTTTAATGGGCTGCTTTGATCACGGTGACCAGCCTTAACAGTTACTGCATGTCTGTGTGGTTGCACTGATGTTTCAGTGGAAATAAAGTTGAAACCTACAATATTACATGCCATTTACAAATGAACGGTGACAAATATTGCAGTCCATAATGTATTTCAAGTCTGTTATTGTAGTATCACATTGCAGTATGTGCTGGGTTGAGTAGATACAAACAGACGGATACATACATATGTCAAACTTCTGGTAAGTCCTTATCCTCTATTATTCCTTCCAATTTTTGCAATGTGCAGGTGTACCACTACCAATGGCAGCAAAAGGTTATTGTGGCCAGATGGTTATCTTTTTATGTATTAACACATTCAGATAACTTACACTTACGGACAATTGAATTCACTGAGTTCCTTAGATTTTCCCAGTGTTCTGAATATTGATGAAACCAGTGAGTCATGTCAAACAAATCGTTTTTATGCTGGCAAAGGGAAACTACCAGTTGAGATTGATAACTAGTGACTGGGCTCGCTGCACAGGTGACATCCTGTCACGGCAACGCGTTGGAATTCAGGCCTTGGCCATGTCAGGTTGAAAGATATTGTAGAGCCATGAGCACCACTTATCAAAAGATTTAAGTGAAAAGTATATACATTTGAGCCTATATGTATCCTTTTGGCTGTGTGTATTTGAAACAATGCAAAATAAATTCAAATCCAATTATTGTTTTTAAAAGTAAAATAATATGTATGCAGCACAATCTTTCAGCATGCTCAGAAAAGAGCAATTCAAAGAAATCATTAAAATTACCATGACATTCATGTTCATGACGAGGATATATAAACTTGCTGCAGATGCAGAATTGATATGAAATCTGGGAAAATTATATGAAATTATAATTAGAGGAAGTTAAGAGCATATCCTGGCTAATAACAAGAAAATGAAAGATCATCACAAAAATCGTTAATTTAAATATGTGTTATTTTAAAAGAGAAACAATGACAGACCCTCACTTGTTAAGGAAGTCTCACCTGTTCAACGGGATCTAAGCGAAAAAGGAAATAAAAAGGAGCGAATGCTCTTGTCTCGTTCGGCTCTTCTGGTCCTTCTTCTTTTTGACGACATTTGGCGCCCTCTCGCGGTGTTTCACTAACATTACAACGAGCGGTTTGTGATCAAATAACTGACTTAAACAATAAACCAACGCGAATCCGACGAATAAGTGTCATTGAACGTTAAAACACGAATTATTCATAAGGCTAAAGAGAAAGCTGGTGTTCATCTCACCCTATAGCTCCGTATTTATGTCTTTAAGGAGAAAAACAAATCATTTAACTTTGAAAACAGCCGCCAGTGAACGAAACCTTGGAAGTGTCGTAGAAACGGGCTGATTTTTCACATAGAAATATATTCTGTATCAGGCAGGATTGCGTTATTTTTAAAAAAGACGCGTTTCTGTTCGGTTGTTTTACACATCCGCAAGAATTCAGTGTACGTCAGCTGTACTCTGGCAACGTTGACCAGCTGTTAAACCCTAGTGTTTCATTTGGTGTCCCTTTGAATTGATATCACGTGGCTCGTTGGTCTAGGGGTATGATTCTCGCTTAGGGTGCGAGAGGTCCCGGGTTCAAATCCCGGACGAGCCCTCGTCTTTTTGCGTTCGTCTTCCATAGGCTTTAATGTCTAAGTCCCTCAGGTTTATTTTTCTAAGCGCGTTTTGTCACACTTCCACTATAGATTAAAGTAGCCCTCTGTTCTTTAAAAAAAAAAAAATGCTACACAAGTTTGCTCAAAAGATAACCCTCTAATATTGCCTACTGTCAGGAGAGGGAAGCCCATGGGTGGGCTGGTTGGGTTGATAGGGTGCAGCAGAGCAGGGGAAATATTCATTTATAAATAAGTTTCTCTGCACATGCTGTTTGTGGATTTAGACAACTAAATTCAACAGTAAGTAAACAGGTGTTTCGCACATTTGGATTAATTAGGACATAAGAAGTAAGCAAAATTACCTGCCACATGAAAAATGTTACTCCTTTTGTGCTCACTGCTCTACAACAGCACTAGATAGATGTTGAATTACCAGTTATGCCACTTTGACATCTATGAATGCATGACAGGGAAGAGAAGGAAAACTGAGATGTGTTGAGGCTGTATGTGAACTATATCTCCATATTGTCTGCTGGAAGTAACACCAGGCTAAAGCAAATGAAGAATTAACTTTTTCAGCAGTGTTAACCTGCCTACTAAGGTTACCAGAGCCCTAACATTTATCAAATGAAAAAGCTAAAACTTTGATTTTACCTTTAATGAGTCATGTATAACCCAGCTATTCATTGGTTTGTGCAGTTTGTGTGCACTTATCTGTCTACATTTTAAAAACAAGGTAAAAGTAGACGAGCCTATAAAAAGGTTTAGTCAAAAAAATCCCAAATGTCTAAAGCTGATGACTTGTTAGTACCAGGATAGCATCACACAGTTGTTCCACAATACAAAGGTGCTCTATTAGATTGAGATCTGGTGACCGTGGAGGGCATTTGAGTGCAAGGAACTCACTGTCATACTCAAGAAACCAGTTTGAGATGGTTTGAGCTAGGGGTGGGTTTTTATAATCGATTTATCGATTAAAATCGATTCTGGCTTGGATAATGTAAAATCGATTCATTAAAATCCTGAATCGATTTTTTTAATATTAATTTATTTTGCCCGAAATGCCAGAATCTCAGGCGAAAGATCACAAAATTTCAACAACCACCAAACAGCTAAGACAGTAAATGAGAGCAGGTACATGGCTCCTGCACAAAGACGTAAACACACAGCGCGGACCCGCGGATCAGAATCAGTGAGATGTTGCCTTTCTCAGCTGACGGTCGGGGCTGAAAGCCGACAGCTCGCTGATTCTGATCCGCGGGTCCGCGCTGGGTGTTTACGCCCTTTTTGCGCTGATCATATGGCTGTTAGTTTTATCTCTCTCCAAACAATATTGACCGAACCAGCAGCAAAAGAAGATCCAAACTACGCTTCACATAAACATCGTCATGAATTCCCTCTGACTTTTGCTGACTTTTCAGGATAAAAATCACACTTCATGCACAGCTCTCTCTCTCTCTCTCTCTCTCTCTCTCTCTCTCTCTTTTCTGCATTATTCGCTTGCTTGTTACGCACAAGTCTACCGTTGTTTACAGCGCTGTCGGCCGACGTTTTTTTTTTCCCCTTTTACTTACTTCCGAAAAGTAAACCTAATTTCTGCCGTTCAATATTGAACAAATTTAAACTTTTTAAAACCGCTGTAACTTCAGAGGTAATGTTCATGTGTTGATTAATGGTTTTCTTTCGTTTTTGATGTACTGCAGATTATTTTTATAAAATCCCAGGCCAGGAAAATCAACTTCATGTTTTTCTGTGTTTTATCTTGAGCTACTTTGACACAAAGGCCTCTACTGTGATGCTCACACCTTTGATAAAGTCTTGCGTGTGTCAGCTTCCTTTTAATAGATACAAAAATATGTAAATGTACTGATCTGAATTATAATATTTCTGACTGTCAAAATTTCCCAGATTCAAATCGAATCGAATCGAATCGAATTAAATCGAATCGTGGATCGAATCGATTCGGGACCTTGTGAATTGGAATTGAATCGATTCTAGAAATCAGTGACGATACCCAGCCCTAGTTTGAGCTTTGTGAAATGGTGTTTCATTCTGCCTGAGAAGACATGGTCCCACAGATCAGCAGTACACTGTACAGTACACAACAATACTCTGTGGGCCCCAAAGAGTGCCAAAAATATCTCCTACACCATAAAACCTCCACCAACAGTTTAAACCGTTGATACAAGGCTGGAGGAATTCATGTTTTCATGTTACTTATGCCAAACTCTGACACTATAATCCAAATGTTTCAGCACATATTGAGACTCTTCAGAGAATGCAACATTTTTGCCAAATATATGTTGTCCAAGTCTAGTGAGCCTGTGCCTCAGTTTTCTGTTCTTAACTTACAAATGTGGCCTTGTGCTTCTGTGGCCCATCTCCTTCAAGGTTTTACATGTTGTGCATATAGACATGTTACAAACATTACATTGTTATGTTTAGAAGTCAACCATGGCTGCTGCAGAAGCCTCAAGGCAGATAAAGAAAGCCCAAAGGCTGATAAAAACAGTTCATGCTTTTTTGCATGCCAATTATTAAGAAATACAATTAATTACATCCGAATATTGAGGAATGTACTTCATATTTTATGCATAATTATACCATTTTTCTTTCTAAAGAATAGCCTGGTTGTTTGAGGCTTAAACTTGAAAATTAGTGTTTCAGTTAATAACGCTTCTCCTATCCATCTGTTCATTTTTCTTTCACTGTTTTATGACAGTTTATCAGTGAATTGTTTAACTGAGGACCAGAGATGGGCAGTAACGTGTTATCCGATTACTTTTTTTCAAGTAACGAGTAAAGTAAGGTATTATTATTGCAAAAACGGTAATTCGATTACCGTTACTTTCCCGTAGGAACGCTGCGTTACTGCGTTACTAAAACCGTGATGTTTTTGCGAGAATGTCTCATGACAGTGACGTAAGCGAGTGCGACAATCGCGACACCAGCTGTGTGCAGATCAACAATGGATAATATATCGAGTGCGGGAGAGTATGAGCATGCAGCATTTAAAGCGTGGAAGTACTGAGCTTACTTTGAGTTTGATACCATAAAAAGGGACAAAAACATTAGCGTCCGTTGTGCGTGGAAAGAAAACTTCTTTTTACAGCGAAAAAAAACCCTAAATTTCCAAGCAAGCACCGGGAGTGCGCTATGACATAATGGGAAATTCACAGAGAAACTCGCAGATTCTTCCACTGACCGCTGCGGCACACCTGCACCAGGGTAAACCTCCGCCTACCCCACTCCTGCTTTACAGGTGAAAATAGAGCAAAAGCACCGCTAGTCTTTGATTTTATTTATTTTCTGCTGTGTTTTACTTGCATCTATTTGAAAGAGTGAATATAAACACAAAAAAATATTTTATGTGCTGCAATGTGCATAAAATAGGTTTAAATGTTAAACAAATTTCTTCCAGTCAGAGAATGGTGCATGTTATTAACTTTTTGCTTCATGCATAAAGTTAAAAGATTAAAACTAACAAAACAAGTTTTAAAAAGAGACTTTTCCATTTGATTACATTTTGTATGATGGATTATGCAGAAAAAGTAGAATTGGGCTGAAAGATCTATCGCTTTATTACCTATTCAGGTTGTAAATCGTGTTTTTAAAAAGTAACTAAGTAATTAATTACTTTTGAAAATAAGTAATCAGTAAAGTAACAGGGTTACTTTAAGTCAAGTCAAGTCAAGTATTTATTTATTGTCATTGTCAAAGAACAATGAAATTGCGTTTGGGGGAAGTAATCAGTAATTAGTTATTGATTACTTTTTTCAAGTAACTTGACCAACACTGCTGAGGACTGAATATAATGCAGTTCACATAAAGCAGCAGCTCTAAATAACTCAACGTCCACCAGAGGGCACACATCACCAAACTATTTTTACCTTATGCTGCTGAGCTGTTAGCATATTCCATGCATATATTTATTTTCCAGCAAGTGTCAGTATTGCACCTTCTGCATTCTTTCAGCCTGCTAGCTTTACTAAGCTCCAAGCCGAGTACACATCACAGAAATCAGCTCTCTCTCAAACTTTGCTCATTGCCACTGCAGCTAGTTTAAAGTACACCAGCTATCAGGCCCTCCTTCAAGCCCATGCAGTTTCCTGCTTTACATGGTGACAAGTAGACCTCTGAAAGGGCTTTATGAAACAGAAATCAATGCCAGCACACATCAAAACCAACCAAACCTATAAGCAACTATATTGTAAAATCTATTTAGATAAGAAAAAGTAAATAGCTTCTCCTACTGCAAAGAAAACAGAAAGATGGTCTGACCTCTTTTGTTGTCCGTCCTCCTGAGCAGGCAACCTGGAGGAGGTGAGTCCTGCAAATATTATAATTTGTTCAGCACAAGAGCTAACCATATCTTTAATTACAAATAATAACAGTAATTTGAAGTTGGAAAAAGTTCTGACTAAGATCTTCTAGTCCACAGAGATAGGATGGCCAGCATCTTTTGCAAACTGTCATTGTGAAATAATGCCTCAAAATATATAAAAATACCAATTAATTATGAGCTAATAAACACAATCCAAGGTAAGAGCATGTTGTAATAGTCTCCATAGCAACAAACTCTTAAACCTACTTAAAAGACTTTAAAAAACACATCCAGTGTGCACAAGGATGTGCCTGCCTTTACATTGCATGGTTCACAGTGCCAAAGTAACCTCAAGTGTGCAAACCAAAATAACAACACTGGTCCGGCCGGGTTGAGTCAAACGATGATTTTAATGATCACACGCGTGGGAGATGGACACCGTACGCAGACAGCATCAGATCTCAAAATGGTGGAGCATTGATCAAACTCTTATAGCCTCTAGTGGCCCCCACCTAGTCATAAAAGCCTAAACATTCACATTCTTTCTCTCACACGGCGCCTAAGCTACGACCTTGGCTCCCTGTTTATCTGCTCCTGCTGAGATGGGGCAGAAAACTCCAGTATGTTCTGTTCTCTTCTAATCAGACAAATAAGGCGATGACTTTCTGCGAACAGTATTTCTTATAACTCAGCAGTATAATGCATCATAAAACAATATCATTCATTCACAATAAATCAGCAGTCTAATGTAATACAGTTTAACAAATGTAATAGTTATCACCTTCTTCTAATTCAGGAGAATAATGCAAACTAAAACTACATACTAATTCACAATCTTTAATTAGGGGTCTAACATGGCATAAAATAATATTATAATCCCACACTCCCCCTGTTGAGCTCTTTAGAATAAAGAGCTCACCTACACCCTGCAATCCAGTGTTGTTCATTTCTTCTTACCCCTGAGGCCCTTTGTCCCCCTGTTCGGTGGACCATATGTGAGATGACCTCTGTGTTTGCGCAGTTCAGATGCAAGAAAAACTATTATTACAACAACAATAGTAGGTACAGATGACACTCTCATCACTCCCCAGTTCTCCCACAGCTTTATTTTGGTGCTACCTTATACCCTTCAGACGTACTCAGACTAGAACCTCTGTCCGAGGAGCTTTTAACAAAAGACATCAAAAACAAATTAGCATGTGCCTCCCCCTTTTCACAAAAATCATGTGTTTCCTTCCGCCTACCGTCCCACGGTTTCCTCTCCAGTGTGGTACTCAGCTTCTCATGAACACAGGCATTTCATCTCCTAAACGCTATTCAGTTCATTTCAATGATTAACGCTTAAACATGGAAATAATGATTTATGCTTCTCACTGGTTCTCTAAAAAAGCCTGGAAACCTTTTGGGTCATTATTAGCTTAAGCTTTACCATACCTAAGTTATCAAAAACACAAATGAAGTCATAAAAATGTTCATATAACCCTTGTTTGATGTTAAAACTCAACTTCCCCCCTTTTTGATACATTCCCATGTTCAAGTTCAAGTTCAACTTTATTGTCACTTCAACCATATACAGTTTAAAAATACACAGTGAGGCGAAACAACGTTCCTCCAGGAACCAAGGTGCTACAAGACAAGTTAGTGCAAAAAAAAAAAAATAAAAATAATAATAATAATAATATATAATATATCTAGTAATAATATTGTGCAAAAGAGCATTTACAGGTTGGTGTGTGCGATGGTTTGGTGGTGTAGGTCAGTGTGTTTGCGCTTGTGTTGGTTAGTCAGTCCAGTCTCAATGTTTTGAGGTATTTGAGTTAAGCTGAGTGATAATGTTAGTGTATGTGTGTGTGTGCGTGTTTATCAGTCAGTCCCTTTTTGCTGAGGAGACGGATGGCTTGTGGAAAAAAGCTGTTGCACAGTCTGGATGTGCGTGCCCGAATGCTTCGGTACCTTGTGTCAATTCAACGGAGCTAGAAAATTAAAAGAAAAGGTTAGTGACCTCGTATCTCAGAAAGTATGAGTCCTTCTCCCATCCAGTGTCATTGCTCCAGTCCTGTCATCCTGTGCCAGGGAATGAAATCAATTTAATTGTCATGTTAGATCTGTTCAACTCCTGGCTCCGCCCAGAGCCTACGTCCGCAGAATTGCCAAGAAACAAAACCTGTATTAATATGAACTTCACTTCAATATGAACTTGTTGACTACTTTTGACACAGCAAAGGAACATTCTCTCCTTCTCGAGGACAGGCACTGACTCCCACCTATCTCCTGGAGCCAACTGTCCCTTATGGAGACACAACATTGCAGCTACAAGGTTTTGCAGATTGTTAAGTTGATCTGTGTGTAATGCTCTGAATCAGGTATGTAATATTAAATGAATGTCGTTTAATTAACTGCCACTAATTAAAACTTAACAAACGATATAACTGAATAAAAGATCACAAAGAATAACATGATATCAGTGTTATGTAAGCGCGTCCGGCCTTCTATGCTCGAAGTCACTCCACTCCATAGATCAGCCAGACATCGCGCTGACTGTAGCTTTTAACCCTTATTAACTTGAGCACAACTCTATAATGAGCAACAAACTGCAATATGTATAAAGATGATCATGGTTACACCTGCAATGAAAGATCATATGACTATTCTGACACCTGTAAATAGAAGATTAACCTGAGGTTATAACAATTACTGTAATACAAATGTTAATGTAATGTCAATAGCTTCAATAAATGTTTAATGCAATGCTTGTTATATGATTCTGATGTAACAATAATGCTGATGCTAAAATAACAGTAAAACACCCCCTTCTTATCCCGTTTATAAACTTCACACATAAACGTTTATAAATGCCTCTTTTAAATTTTATTTCCCCCTGTTTTGCCCTCACTGACCACAGCAGGGGAATCTATGTTTTGATTCATCCATGAATGCAGCTCACCCGATTCATCACTGAGCCCCACCGTCACTGGCATCTGACAGGGTGGCGCTGCATATTCTTCCTTTAATGTCTCTATGTTCAATCAGTTAATTAGAGTGCTTGAACATGAAGTAGACTGCGTCCACAACAAGTCAATACAGCTGTAAATGTGGCCAATTATAAATCTATTACCAATCAATAACAAAAAATAGCTTTTATTTTATGCATGCTTTTAGTCAACCACTCACCCAGAGGATCTTCAATCCCAGAAAATTCCTTCTCCTCATTTAATGAGTCTGTCCTCCTTCCATGCACTGGTAATATACTCACATATCTATATTATTGCTAATATATATTGTAATATATCTATATCACTAAAGCACTTCTGGATGGATGCAAACTGCATTTCGTTGCCCTGTACCTGTGCATGTGCAATGACAATAAAGTTGAATTCTAATTCTAATTCTAACTGGTCCATCCAGAGCCATATCATCTTGAAATACAGGGAGTGCAGAATTATTAGGCAAGTTGTATTTTTGAGGAATAATTTTATTATTGAACAACAACCATGTTCTCAATGAACCCAAAAAACTCATTAATATCAAAGCTGAATGTTTTTGGAAGTAGTTTTTAGTTTGTTTTTAGTTTTAGCTATTTTAGGGGGATATCTGTGTGTGCAGGTGACTATTACTGTGCATAATTATTAGGCAACTTAACAAAAAACAAATATATACCCATTTCAATTATTTATTTTTACCAGTGAAACCAACATCTCCACATTCACAAATATACATTTCTGACATTCAAAAACAAAACAAAAACAAATCAGCGACCAATATAGCCACCTTTCTTTGCAAGGACACTCAAAAGCCTGCCATCCATGGATTCTGTCAGTGTTTTGATCTGTTCACCATCAACATTGCGTGCAGCAGCACCACAGCCTCCCAGACACTGTTCAGAGAGGTGTACTGTTTTCCCTCCTTGTAAATCTCACATTTGATGATGGACCACAGGTTCTCAATGGGGTTCAGATCAGGTGAACAAGGAGGCCATGTCATTAGTTTTTCTTCTTTTATACCCTTTCTTGCCAGCCACGCTGTGGGGTACTTGGACGCGTGTGATGGAGCATTGTCCTGCATGAAAATCATGTTTTTCTTGAAGGATGCAGACTTCTTCCTGTACCACTGCTTGAAGAAGGTGTCTTCCAGAAACTGGCAGTAGGACTGGGAGTTGAGCTTGACTCCATCCTCAACCAGAAAAGGCCCCACAAGCTCATCTTTGATGATACCAGCCCAAACCAGTACTCCACCTCCACCTTACTGGCGTCTGAGTCGGACTGGAGCTCTCTGCCCTTTACCAATCCAGCCACGGGCCCATCCATCTGGCCCATCAAGACTCACTCTCATTTCATCAGTCCATAAAACCTTAGAAAAATCAGTCTTGAGATATTTCTTGGCCCAGTTTTGACGTTTCAGCTTGTGTGTCTTGTTCAGTGGTGGTCGTCTTTCAGCCTTTCTTACCTTGGCCATGTCTCTGAGTATTGCACACCTTGTGCTTTTGGGCACTCCAGTGATGTTGCAGCTCTGAAATATGGCCAAACTGGTGGCAAGTGTTATCTTGGCAGCTGCACGCTTGACTTTTCTCAGTTCATGGGCAGTTATTTTGCGCCTTGGTTTTTCCACACGCTTCTTGCGACCCTGTTGACTATTTTGAATGAAACGCTTGATTGTTCGATGATCACGCTTCAGAAGCTTTGCAATTTTGAGACTGCTGCATCCCTCTGCAAGATATCTCACTATTTTTGACTTTTCTGAGCCTGTCAAGTCCTTCTTTTGACCCGTTTTGCCAAAGGAAAGGAAGTTACCTAATAATTATGCACACCTGATATAGGGTGTTGATGTCATTAGACCACACCCCTTCTCATTACAGAGATGCACATCACCTAATATGCTTAATTGGTAGTAGGCTTTCGAGCCTATACAGCTTGGAGTAAGACAACATGCATGAAGAGGTTGATGTGGACAAAATACTCATTTGCCTAATAATTCTGCACTCCCTGTATACATACAACAAGCCAAACCACACCTTGGTCACACCAACCCTTTTCCGCCCTGAAGATGTCCAACGCCATCTTAGTCTGGACTGTCAAAGGTGACTTTAACGCTGACTGTTCCGACAATCCATTTTATAACATTTCCTGGTCAGATTAGCCAATCTCTGCACACTGGAATAAACATAATCAACATGATCAACATTTTTCCTGCGTGTTATTTCACCATCTTATTGATTCCAACGCTCCATCCCTATGTGGTTTGCTACATTATGTTTATCTAGAACTCCACTCTGTCTCTAAATGTTTGAAGAATTTTTCATGTTTGGGGTCAAATTTCAAGAATTTGACCATACGTGAAATTAATGGTGTTATCACCCCCATCGGGGCTTACCTTTCCCACTTCTGATGATATTCCTCCCTATTCTTTGCAAGTACCCCCTTTTGGTGGTGAGAAACTGTTGGTGTGGTCAAGTGGGTGCTGTAAAAACAAAAGCTCAAGACAGAACAGCTATCAGTCATGTACTTCATACAAAATTAGCATATATTGAATTTCATATTGATCCTCTGAGTGTAATGGCACATTTTAATTTTAATTTATCAAAGCTAAACACAATAATTTTTCTTTATTTTGCTCTTGTTCTTGTGCAGCACCACCTCTCAGCACATGCCCCTGTCGGTTCTATCCTACTTTTAAATTGCTGACTATTTCAAGAAAGCACCTAAATGATGGGGACCAGTGTTTATTATTACATATCTCCATTTTGAATGTGACAAGTCTACCATCTCCCTGTTATCCATAGATATTAATAGAGTTTTTTTGGCTTTTTTCCTCTATAAAAGTTAATTGACTCTTTACAGTGGCCTGCTATGGTTAATAATAACATGTTCAGTCATGAGTGAAATCAAAGCTTTTCTTCACTCTAGCATTTAACATTCCCAACAATATAATGTGATACCTTAATTAAAACAGCTAATAATAATAAAAAAATTCTTAATGCAAACATCAGTAACTCAAAATTAGCAACCAAAGGGTTAAGTCTGCAGTTCACACTCATGTGAAGCTACAGTCTCCCCCTTTAGTCTCTGTCATCCTTCTGTTCCTGTAAAAACAAAACAAAGCAAGACAAAACATCCACCCTTCTTCTACAGGCTGGGTGAATTGTTTGTGGACATTTACTAATCCTAAAGTCGGCACCGTTTTTGTCTCAGTATCAAGTCAGTTAAAACTTTTAGTCGTCAGTCCATCACAGTCCAGTCACATGCATACATCCACACACATTCATACCAGATATTGCTGATAATGGAGTCTCACGCGCAACCTATTGGAGCATCCATCACCAGCAAGATGACGTCATAATTTTAAAGGAAAACAGTTCCTTGTTTTTTTGGACTGGATTGACTCGCTGCAATCCTTTTAGGCTCAGGACTTCTCATGTGATCAATGTCCCATATAAGTGAATTTCTCCAGAGCCCATTATAATCATGGAGAAAAACACTTTGCGACTGTTTCCAGTAAGAATATTTTATAGCGCTTTAAAGTTCAATCTCTCAGGCCTGGATTAAAGAGCTGATTTGTTAAATCAGGAACTCACAAAATACCAAAATATCACCACCAGTGGATCACACCTCTCAGATGTTCTTATTTCAGTGCACTGTAACAAAAAACGGGGCCTGTTGCAAACATGTCCAAGCATAAAACCATCTTTCTCTCTCTTAGAGAAAGAAAACAATCCAAACCCCACTAATAAAATAAACCTAGTGTTAAGCAAAACCCAAAAATCAACCAAAACGTCACCAGAAACTTTTTCTCCCTCCCTGGACAATATTGTGTAGGAATACAGGTACTGTAACTCCTTTTTGCACTGAAAAAAAAACATGTTGGATTTACTTGATTCAATAGTGGACACTGGTTGCACACAAATGTTTTGCTTTGGCAGAAACTTAAACAACTGAGTTAAATCAACACAACCTTTTCATATTCAGTAAACCTGTGCATTTTGTGTTCATAAAACACAATTGAAACATGTTCAGATGGAGTAAGTTGAGCTCCTGGAATATTTTAATCCTTCACCATTCTGTCATTTTATTTCAACACTATTCAATAACTTTTATCCAAATACTACTTGGTCACTTAAATACCACGTTGTCTTCATATTACATACGGTTCAACAAAGTCTAGATCCTGGTTACCATAAAAATTGAATGGATCTACAACAACTACCATCCACCTATCTTTATCCTGGTTGCAGCAGGGCTGGGAAATAACCCTGAAGTGATAGGTTACCAGGCAGGGTACACCCTGGACAGGTCACCAGTCTATCACATAGAAACAAACAACCATTTACACTTACATTCACAGATAATTTAGAATGATCAATTAACCTAGCTCTAATAACTGCATGACTTTTTCTCTCACACTGGAAACCAGAATTTCGTACAGATCTTTAAAGCCTGAGGCAATTGTGTTAAATACACGCGAAATGCTTATGTGCATTTAACGTAAGGGCAGGCCCCTTTTTTTTCATTTTTTTTTTCAGTGTGTTTCTCCTTCAATTAAATCTCAATCACAAAAATGTGGTGCTCCGAAATAAAACTCACACCGTTAATTCATCATTTTCACTCTGTACCACTGCTCCTTATCAGTCTGTGTGAAGCACAGTAAAGAATTCAGTCGAGGCCTTAAGCCATAAACAGACATCACGCACAGACATTGTTTTCATAACCAAACTGCTCTAGACCTTGTCCCCTAAATCTACACAAATGCCCTCTGGGTGACATGAAACGCATTTAACCAATAAACAATCAATGGCTTCTTGTGTCTTTTTTCTTTTTTGAGCCAAAGCTTGGCCTGTCTGTCGTCCCAATTCTGTTAATCTATCCTTTTGCCGCTGTACTCAGGTTTCCAGGTTGAGAGAAATCCACCTGTATGGACCCCGACATGGAACCCGACAGATTAGCCAGAGGTCCCTTTACTACGGTTCGGAGCCGCGGACCTTCAATAATAGTAATAAATCACAGCAATAGTACATTCATGTAGTTGTAAAAAGCACGATAATATATTAAGTAATCCAAAGTATTCAGAATACGTTACTCTCATTGAATAACGTAACGGAATACGTTACAAAATACATTTTGGGGCATGTATTCTGTAATCTGTAGTGGAATACATTTTGAAAGTAACCTTCCTAACACTGTACATGGATGAAAGAAACAGTCTATCCCACGCCTGTATTTCTTATCCTGTTCATAGTTGAGCTGCTGGAGCTCATTCCACTACAAACTTACACAGAAAGGGGATGTTGACAGTCTTTGTCGGGGTCAACACAGATACGGAAAGCTTCAAATCGTAAATTTATAGTTGCTAAATATTGACACGTGTTTGGACTGTGAGAGAACATGCACAGTCAACACAGGCGAGGCCCCCACAGCCAGTGGATCCCGTTTGAGCCAATAGTCTCCTGTGAGGAATTTGTGAGAGTTGCATTTTGGATTTTCACAACTCTGAATCCCCACCTCCAATCAGGTGTCCTCTTTGAAGGACCGGTACCCTAAATCAGCGGTCCCCAACCCCCGGGACTCGGACCGGTACCGGTCTGTGAGTCGTTTGGTACCGGACCGCGAGAGTTGAGGCTCAGGTGTGAAATGTATGGTTTTCAGGGTTTTTATCGGTTTTCAGCGTTATTTTGTTATCGTTTTTATCGTTAACTCGGTTTTCCTGGGTCTTTTCACGTGTGTTATGAATAAATCTTCTTTTTTTCGGTACCGGTACTAGTTTTATTTTGTTGTATTTATCTGCGACACATTAAAGGCCAGTCCGTGAAAATATTGTCGGGCATAAACCGGTCCGTGGTGCAAAAAAGGTTGGAGACCGCTGCCCTAAATCATGAATTAAGTCACCAGTTTGAACCAAACCCAGCATTGAAGATCAGTCTTGTTTTCAACATTTACGTTGGTCTGAACAGATAAATCAAACTTTTACACATCCCAATTTTTTTGTTGTTGTTTTTTTGCTCCAACGTTAAATTTAATAATTTCAGCAGGTATCTGGTAGCACTAAAGCAAGCCTCCTCCTCCTCAGCCTCCTCAAACCATACTCCTCTACACCTGATGGGCAAGTTTAGCATTCATCCACACATAGAGTTGATTCCCAAGAGAAGCGGATAAAAGCAAGCAAGTACTAGAGGTGGATGAGGACTTGCATTGCACTTTCGTGAACACAAGATTATGATAACAACTGCAGCTGCATGTGAAAGGAGTTTAATCCATTCCTTACAGCTTTATTTTTGAGGTTGAAAACACCACCAAGCTCTGAGCACTCTGAGCTGACTATTGCTCTCAATAGATGCATGCTACGTGCTCAGCATAGTGAGGGTTGGCAAGACTTCTTTGGTGAAGGGCTTTATGCTCAGTGTCAGAATCACAGGGCATGTCATTGCTAAATCACCCTACATGCTCAGCACATAGTTTCCTTTGATACAGCATGACTGAGCCGACTTTAATTTATTTAGAATTGGATGTTTTCTGGATTAAATCTGTGTACCAGGAGATGAGCACATAAAAGAAAGTGCGCAGTTGTGGAATTTTGTGAGTCCTGACTTGAATGCTGCCTGGAGCATCAAATGTTACGTCAACATTCCGCAACATCAGGTCTTTGTCTCTATATGACACCAGCATAAGATTTTTCAAAATAAAAGAAGTAATTGCTAACACACTTTGATCAATATTCAACATGCCATCTCATTATGTCAAATCTGTTCCATGATTTACAATAAGGATGTTTCTAACTTTCCCCCATAAAACTAAATCTCTTTATTAGCTGAGCAGAAGACTTTTAGTTCTTTTAGTGTTCAGAGTCTATTTATGCTGAAAGGCAAAATTCTGGGACATTTTGCATGTTTGAAGTTTTTCCTGCTATCAGATATTTAACCTAAAGGCAGTGAAGGGCTTCAGATGAGTGTGCAGTCACTCTGTATCATAAATTTGATAACATTGCAGTACTCAAACAGGAACAGAGGAAAGCTGCGTTATCTTATTGCTCTTATTGCACGTCATGATATTGTGAAGTCAATCATGATAGGGTTCCATGTAATGCATATTTTTATTAGTGATTAAACTGCAGACTTTGCAGGAATTGTAGATGTTTTGATACCCACAGTATGCTTTGCATCATAATCCATTTGCACCATTACAGCTTTGCAGTATTTGGCTGAATCTATGTATATATAACATGTATAGCCCTGTATCATCCTGCGACTTCTATCAGCACACATTATCAAAAACACCTATAGTGACCTGGTTCCACTCACGTCCATACATGCCCATGCCATCCCATATGGAAAAGAAATAGTAAAAACTTATATGTGATTACTCATGAAAGTGGCCACTTTCATGATAACATTCCCCATATCGTGATTAAAAGATGTGGTATTCTTCAGAGCATGACCTGTTTTTCTCATTTCCCATACTTTTCTCTTCCCATCATGCTGGTACAATTTAATCTTGCTTTCATCTCACCAAAGATTTTCTTAGATGCTTTTTAACAAAGTCTAATCTGGCCTTTGTGTTGTTAAGTGTAGAAAGTGGTTTCCATCTTGTTGTAAACACTCTGTATTTCTATTAATGAAAATGTTTCTTGATTGGAGACTTTGACCATGATACGGCTACTTTGCCAAGTTTATTTGACTTGGTTAAATGTTATGAAGTTGTTTTAGTTGTCTTCTGTCATCTTCCAGGATGTTTGGCCAGTACATTCCTTGTTTTTGAGAATGTACCAGAGTGTTGATGTGACCACCCCTGAAGTTGTTGTTTTCTCTATATTGGGTTTATTTTGCTTTTTGAGGCCAATGATGGCTTCCTTCGCTTGAATCAACATTTCTTTTGACCTTATATTAAGAGTTGAACTGAACAGCTACAAAATGCAAGTTGAACAGTTGGAATCACCTTCAGATCTTTTATCTGTCACACTTGTCATGAAATAATGAGAGACTGACCTGACCGTGAAACTGCTCTTACATTTGACTCTTTGAAAATGGGGAATCAAATTTTCAAAAATTCCAAAACAGTTCATTCAATTTGTTTGTTAAACTCTCCGAAAAATAGTGGTACGTCTGTACAGAGCCAAAATCCCCAAAAAAGTTGCCATTATCCAAACATTTGTACACCTAGCTGTCTACAAATTATGAGAAAAGCGTGACCGTAGAGTCACAGCATCCGTAGCCTGATAAATATTTAGTTTAATATATCACAGTTTAATGTTTGACCATTTGATCTTGGATGAAACAATCAGTTGGAATAAAGAATGACTTAAGTACACTTAATTTCAAGAATACTGCACTAATATTTTACCTCTGATCTGATAAACGAGTCTTGCTTGTTTAAAAGTCAACCCACATAGCAGTTACAAAGTTATAAATATGTTAACGTTCATCTTTGGCTTTATTTACTCAGTTCTTGAGTTTATCATTTCATTTAATTTGTGCATTCATCAGTGAAAATATTCATTCTGTCAAGTGCTTATACTTGTTTATTTTCCATGCAGACACTGACTTGTAGTCAGTCCTCAGATGCACCTCAGAAGGTGTAAATATTTACAGCAGCACCAACACACATTATAAAAGGAAGATGTTTGTCTCTTGCATACTAATCTACACAATCAAAGACTCCAATGTCTGTTGTATTGAAAGTACTAATACCCTCAGGTTATTTATTATTTACACGTCAATCGACTTTCAAAACAAGGTAAGAGCAGATCTGCCTATAAAAGGGTTGCAATTACAAAGATATATCTCAGTTTTTCCACATACATTGAATCTACTGTCATTTCAGCCTCTTTCAGCTTCATTCAAACCTATGGACTAAGGATCTGTTTATCTAATTACATGTACATTACAATTTATAGTCAGTAGGCAAGCAAACAAGAGCAGTTTGATTCACAAATATTTGAGATATTGTAATCAAGCACATTTTGTATTTGGGAGTTTTCGCATGCTAAAACACCAGATAATTTTATTTTTTAGTGAATAAATATTATAATGAACAAAAGTATGTTTCTTTTACAATACAGAGATGACAACAGACCTCAGAGTATAGCTTTTATGTTTATGTTCTTCTATTAAAATTTAAGGCCAAAAGAAACAATCATGGCTCAATGAAAAAGAGATACTTTTGATATACAGAAAATTAAACCATAGTCAGATATGAAAAGCCCTGGCAAAAATAGATATTTTTACTTCCATCCTATAAAAAACTAATTCTAAACTGCAATTAAAGCCCCCGCCAACGTTCATTACTGTTATTAGGTATTCGGTGAATGTGCCATCTTTTGGCAACAATTTCAAAATGTTATTTTTTTGCAATATTATGAAAGATATGAAGCGATCCCAGTACTGGGACATCCAGAATCGATGAGGGTTAGAGAATCTTACGCTTGTTTTCACTGAAACAGAGCTTAAAGAATGCGCAAGATTCATTATGTTGTGTTTCTAAGACAAGAGCATAAAACTAAGTCTACTTTTTCCAAACACAGCGCTGGCAGCACTAAACTAAAAACATTTCCTAATGTAATTTTGCGTTAGATTATTAAAACAATAAGCGCCTTTATTTTGGAAACATTTTTCTTTTGGGATTTTTACACCAACATTTTGCTCAGGCAACTGAAAGGACAAACAAATTTTAGCCAGTGAATGTACTGAACAACCGTTCAATCTTTTTTACTTTTGGCCCGCTAAATTTCACAGCCATAACACACAAACACACACAGAAAGAAAAACATAAGCATGCACTGATAGACATTTGACCCACCAACGCAAACAGTCCTTTCCTGCAGACTTTTCAGTGATTAAAGGGTTTTTTTCATTCTCTCGTGACTGTATATAGATCTGAGATAGGAACATACACACATCCAGAAAACTGAGACAGAGGTTTTTTTGTGTTCAAACTTATGCAAACCGCAAATCAAATAAACACCAAAATCCTCCTTTAGAGCCAGAAAGCTTTTACAATCATTGCTTTGAAATTATATACATTTACAGTCATAACAGAGTGAAGTTAACTGACTATTTCATCTAAAACCACCATATGGTTGATATTGTTTAAAAAAAACATTTAAAAATTACTTGCACAGGTGGGTGATTATCAGTGATGGGAATAACGGCGTTACAAGTAACGGCGTTACTAAAGGCGTTACTTTTTTCAGTAATCTAACTAATTACTATTCCTATCGTTACAACACCTTTACAGTTACTAACAAGAAAATGCGGTCCGTTACTATTTTTCAACAAACAGACGCTTGAAGCTGTGTTCAGCTCACCGCATTTTATATCAGTTGCACGGAAGTAGCTAACTATATAACTAATCTGGACGCTACAGCTTTAAGCAGCTGCGCTAGCAAGCACTCTCTGCTTATGAGCAAAAAAAACAACAACAAAAAAAAAAACCAGGGGAAGTTTTAGGAGTGACGGCGAGAGAGAGAGTTTTGAGATGTGAGAGATTTGTGACGTTTAGCGTTTTTGGGGTGTGTAGTTCATGTGTTGTCTTGAGTAGTTAGTGTGTAGTGTTGTGGATAGTTTTGCGTTGTGTGTCAGAACAATGAGGCGACTGCTGTCTCCAGGTAGAAAAAGGAGTGATACACCTGCTGCTGTCAGACCTGCAGGTATCAGGCTCCTTTATAGTGGACAGAAATTATGTTTTTGGAGTGGCACAAATAATTTGTGTGGCATCTTATTGAATGCAGAACAGCTGATTGTTCTGTAAATAGTTTGAAATGGTTATTTAAAAAATCAAGGTGAAGGGTAAATGGATGCAAATAACTTTGTTGTTTGCAAAACTTGTGCATAGGATTTTAAAATTGACAATTTATATTCGCATTTAAAGTTATGAAATATGATTCATTAAACATGTTTGTGGTTGTTACAGTAAAAAAATATAACTTTTTCTACTCTGATTTTATGGGGGTTTTTTTCTGATTTTAGATCAATTGTGTTACAGTTTTTTCTGATTGCTTAAGCACATTTTTTGTAACTATTGGCTAATTTTGCAAAACTCTTCACACAAATAAGAAAACCTGTCACCCAATAATCAAAACATTGTAGTTCTCTTGCAAAAGCAAACACAGCTGGATTAACTCTTCACACCTTCGTAAAAATGGTGTTTCCGTATCAAACAGTACACACAAGCCATCATCTACTAAGCACACAATGCGCCAACTGCACATTGATGGTATGAATACAAAACACATCTGGCTTTTGCTTTCTCTGTGCACAAGGTAGGCTATGTCAGTTTGAGCTCATACTTCTGTCATAGATCCATAAGCATAGAGGGATCCAAACTTCAAGTACTGGTGTTTATTCAAACACATCAAAACAAACACAAGTGTTTATTTCCAAGTATAGGATTATTTGCAGTCGCCATAATGACTATATGGGTTACTTGGTCTGCAGTGAACATGCTTCCTCTGCCCCAGCATCTGGTCATCTAGCAATTCTGTAAAGTAACAATTTCAGTATTTTTACATCAATGGTATTGGTGTGTTTCTCATTGGCATATGGCAGTGCTACAAATCTTTGTGCGAAGTGACTGTACTAACCAATTCTCATTTCAAGATGTCCTTATGGTGCTTGCTACAGTGTAGCGGCTCGAGTTAGGCTGGACCCGTTGGCCAGCTACCCTCAGGGTCATTCCACGGTTGATTACATGGTCCACTATTGTAGCTCTGATGTCATCAGCAATTCTATTTCTTACTCTTCCTACCCTTCCTCTCCCCCCTCCTCATCTTCCTCTCCCCCCTCCTCATCTTCCTCTCCCCCCTCCTCGTCTTCCTCTTGCTCCTCCTTGTCCTTGTCATCCTCTTCATCCTACTTCTTCACCTCCACGTCCTCTTCCTCGGCTTCCTCTACTTCTCACTCTTTCTGCTCCCTCCATTGTACTCCGCACACACAGCTTACCTGTATTATAGTGCTTAGGCTGATTGCAAAGTGAACTAATTATCTAAAAAAGTTTTCACATGTGAAAGTGTGCCAGACAGTTGGCAAATTAGTGTTAATGATAGCCATACATGTGTATACTTTTGCTAGGAGTGTGTTGGAAATTTGGTAATTGAGTGTTGTGCAGTGAATTGTGCCTACAGTTTTGCAAAGTGTGTGTTACAAAATTGCAAACTGAGTGCAAAGCAGTTTTTGTGCTTTTAGTTTTGCAAACTCAGTGAGTGGTTTTGCTATAAGTCTGAATAGTTTTAGAGATTGTGCTACAGGAATCACAGTTAGGGTTTAAGCATTCAGAAAAAACTGTAATACAGTATGTCAAAATGAAAACATAACTGTAAATTCAGACACGTGAGGTTGTGCTGAAAAGGATGATACCAAACAAGGCAAAGTAAATCGGTTTTTAAAGGTAAAATGTAGAGGGAAAATCAAAAGTAGTTAAAAATGGCCAATTATACCCTGGACCCCAGAGGCTTAAACATTTTTTTAAAGCAACGCAATAGTTACTTTTCAAGTAATTAATTACTTTTAGAATATTGTAACTCAGTTACTAACTCAGTTACTTTTTTGAAGAAGTAACTAGTAACTATAATTAATTACCTTTTCAAAGTAACTTGCCCAACACTGGTGATTATAGTCTGGTGCAGAACTTATTTCTAAAATAAACCTGCATATAATTACAGCTAAAATAATTTTGTGTAATTTGGCCATCTGGATAAAATGTCTTTTACTGTAGATAAATAAGATTTTCTTTTCTGCTTGATAACTGTTTGTCCTTAAACTTTTTTAAGCAGCGCAGTGTGAAATTAGATTTTTGTAGAAAATAAGATCAGTTACATATGTTTTTGTGATTTAGCCATGGTGCGAGTATGAAAGGTTGGCTGTTTCTAGGTGTTTGCCCTGTTTCCCCCTGTGTACCATCACCTCTGGCTTTAAGACAGCAGCGATAGGCATCAGCCCCACACAACCCACCTAATTGTCTGATTAAGAAAATGGAGGGATGGAAATTAATTTATACTACCTTCTCTGATGTTTTTGTCTTTATCGGTTCATGTTTTAGTAACTGATCACTGTTAAGTGTATAAAACTATTCACAATCACAGTCCAATAACGAGAGATCACTCGGAACAATCGAACATGATTTACTGAGATAGAGAAATTAATGTATTTGTCGATTAGACTTCGATGACCCATCATGGCAAAACAGAATCCCCCCCACCCCCATAGTCTAGACACTGGCGGTGAAGATGAAGACTGAGGCCAGGATCAAGCTCTGACAGAGATGCCTGTGAGGTGGAGATGGGGAGGAGTAGGGTTATACAAATGAAAGCCTGAAAGGGAGCGTGATGGTGATCACGGATCTAAACTATGCAAAGTGGAGGCTGATTGGCCCAAAGAAGGCGGGCAAGAAGATGATTGGACTAATGGAGTGTTATGGGGAAATGTTTTTATGCTTTGCTTCATAATAATAGTGTTCATATTTAGAAGCTGCAGCCCAGCTTCTAAACAGTAAACTGTAAGCCATATAAGCCATATGATAAGACCACATGAGATTTACACACAAAGCTGAGTTTTGCAGAAGTTGACTCACAAACAGCACCCACACACGAACATGAAAAACAGGAACTGCTATGCTTGTTAAATAAAGGAAACACCTGCGACTCGGTGTGAGTCTCTCTGAGTCTTCACCCGTGCACGTTAACTGTCAAAGTGTCTGAGTGTCATTTCTTCACCTGTGCGTTTGATAATTGTTTAATCCCGAACATGGAGTAATGATGACAATACTGAGATTGACAGCGATACCGTTTAGAGAACAGAAAAGCAGCCTAACACCCAGGAAAGCAGGCAGATGACTGATTACAGATCAGCCTTATTGAATTTACACATAAGCTTCATTATAATATGTATCTATGCATGCAAAGAGATCATTTTCACACAACTTCTGAGGTGGGCATGATGATAGTGTACTACAAAATGTTCATGTAACAGTCTACACTGGTTAAAACGCCATTTAGAACAATGAGAAAATTACTTATTAGAAATGAGAGTGACGATTTGTTTATGTACCTTTCTGTTTCTTGTTAATGCCCTCAAAATATGTCTTTTTATCTTGTTAGATTTATCATACTGTATGTTATCTTTGAGGGAAAACATGAAAATACAATTTAGAGAAAGAAAATCTGCCAATCCAACCTCTCTCTCTTTCTCTCCCAATTAATCTCATTTTATAGCCAGATGGACTAATAGGAAGTTTGGCTTCAGTAGTATGGGATTACACTTGAATGAGCAGCACATTTGTGTCCTTCTATGAGCTGGATGAGATGAGTTTTAGGAATGGGACTGATGCGAATAAGTAAAGATTTCTCATAATCTGTCAGTATCCACCAGAAATGTCTTTGGTCTAAAGGTTAAATAGAAGCGGACATCTTTTAGAGTTTAATCAACAGAAAGCTATAGACCAGGTTTGCTTTGCTGTGGCTTCCACCCAGTGAAAGGAAGATTGTATATATAATGATTAACTTTCAAGGTTTGGTCAGAAATACGTGGATGCCAACTGTCTCTCATTAACATCCATCAAAGAGCCCTCTGTTTGAAGCAGCCACTCATGTGCTGCTGTACTGAATAAACAACTAGGAGCCATCTGTAATTGACGACTAATGGGACCTTCTGTTCATTTCCATGTAACAAGGAAAAGGCTTCAAATTCTATTTTAATTGGGAGCATTATCAACAGGAGAAGCCTGTGGGAGAAACCATTTGGATGCACCAATCAGGTTAATTGGATACTAACTCTACTTGGCAAGTAATTTTCAGATGAATACGAGAGTTTAAGGAGGTCAGGCAAAGTATGACGTGCAGTAAAAGCCATCTCCACAGCAACAAATCTAAAAGCTACCATTCCAGATTGTTATCAAGACGTGTCATTACTCAATAGGAGAACTGTGGTAGAGCGAGAGCTGGATGATTGATTTTCCTGCCTTAAGAATCTCCTGTGAGTTTCTCATCTAACAGAACAGATCAATGCTGAGTCCTTATAAAAACACAGGTAAAACCACCTTGCTGACTTCAGTTTGCTGGTTAAAGACACATCTGGTACTTCCATCTGACAAGTGTGCATAAATTGTCACGTGAAAGATTAAAATGAAACTTCCCTGTTTTACTTAATCCCGTGTAGAAAATCCAAAGGATTGTTAATATAAATCTGGAGCAGACCAAAAGGTTAGCTTATCTAATAATGAAACTACTAAGGCATAGCTGTTTTTCAGTCAGACAAGGTGAGTTATGACAGTTTTAGTTCAGCCAAGTTTTGACTCATGATCCCTTGGCTTGTTATGTAGGCTTGGTGTACTGGAAGACATGTGACTCTGTTTATGCTGTAAACTCTGCTCTTTTTGTGCATTTTTAGAGGTTTGTTAACTGTTTCCATCTGTAAAAGTAAGTGCCCGGAGTCTCTCAGATTTCTGAATTGCCCTGGTTAATCTATTGCAGTGACTGTTTCCTGGCATAAGAAGCTCATTAAGGCTTGGCTTGGCGTCCTCTCTCCCACCGTTTTTTAAGGTCTGGGGAGGGGAATAGCACTACGTTCACTGTTTGGATCAACTTATGCATGCAGCTATGTAGGAGAGTCAAGACAGTAGGTGGGGGAGGTGACGGAGGACTAAAAGGAGAGGGCAGAGGGGGGGAGCCAGGAGACTACAAAAGAGATCAACTCTCCTTCACTTGAAAGCTGTGCTCTGAGGAAATGTACGAGAAAAGAACATCAGAGCAGAGATGAAGCATACAAACCAAAAGTTCAATATGGGGGAAAAACAGTGATGTGTCTTTTTAAATTGCCTTTTTTATATTCACTTCCATTTCTTTCATATTTTTTCTTGATGTCTTACATGAAGCACTTTGTATTCTGTTGTTGGAAGGTGCTTGAAAAATACAATACAAACATTTTAAAACTAAAGCCTAATGTTAAACTTTCAAAACACTCCTTCAGTTTAATTTTATCACTGCCAAAAATTAGGCTGGCATTAGGGATTGGTTCACACTTTATTAAACTTTTACTTTTTGGGGGGGGCTGGCACTTTTTTGAGGAAATCTTTTGCATGTGATGTTTTACAAGGCTCAGCACATGTATGACATGTCCTCCGAGAGTCATCCAAATTAAAATTTGCACTTATTTTGAGAAAGTCACACATGGTTTTGTATCACTGTGTTTCGTGCAATTCATTAATAATGCATCCATCCATCCGTCCAGTGGACCCTGGACAGGTCTCTGCTCTGTCGCAGGGCTGTGATCTCCAGACCACTCCAGATCCAAACAAAATAAATGAAAAATAAATGAAAGTAAAATTGATAACACACACCCAGTCTGACTTTTCTGACATTTCAGAGCAGAGGACTCACCAACTTTGTTAGGTACAATTGCTCATTAACACAAATATTTAATCAGCCAATCATACTGGAGCAACTCAGTCCATGTAAACCTGTAGACATGTTCCAGAACACCTCCTGATGTACAAATTGACCATCAGAATGGGGAACAAGGGTGATTTAAGTGGCTTTGAATGTGGTATGGTGGTTGGTGAATTTTCCCACACAATCATCTCTCGTGTTTACGGAGAAAATGTCGCGGTTTGCGGGGCAAGCGGTGGTGTTTATGAATAAAGGAGCCAAAATGCAGGCAAAGGCTGTGATGCGAGTGAGCGTTTATTTACAATGAGTGAAGTACAAACAAAAAGCAAGGGTGGTAAGGACAGAACTAAGGAATGGCCTGAGCTGGGAAAACTAATGAACTAACCTAAAACATGTAGCAGGGAGAAACATGGGATGGTGAGCAGAGAGATGCAATGACACACCAACTAATGCAGACAGACCAACAATGAGCACAGGCAACCACACACTATATATATATATATATACACACACACACACACACACACAGAGGGAACACGGAATGGCAAACCGCAGGGAGGCACAGCTGATCCTAATTAACATGACGAGGCAAGAGACGCAGGCCTTCAAAGTAAAACCGGAACCCACAGACTGAACTACCGACACTGACTCAGAGCACAGAGAGAGCACACAGACTGGAATAACCTGGCACACAACAAAGGAGGCACAGGAAGAAACTCTCAACTAGAGTACATGATCAAAATAAACATCAAATCATCAGATAATAATAACAATAATAATAATAAACACAGAATGCTGGGTCACTGACCCAGCACCATGGCAGAATATGCCTTGTTGATGCCAGAGACCAGAGGAAACTGTCCAGAATGCTTCGAGCTGATAGGATGGCAACAGTAACTAAAATAACCACTCATTACAACCAAGGCATGCTGAAGAGCATCTCTGAATGCACAGCACGTTGAAGCATAAAGCAGATGGGGTACGGCAGAAGAAGATATTTTCTTGGCACACTTTGGGACCCTTAATACCAACTGAGCATCCTTAAAATGCCACAGCCTACCTGAGTATGATTGCAGACTATACCCCTCCCTTTATGACCACAATTTACTCCTGTTCCCATGGAGGTTCTCGTCATGGATATGCAGCTGACACATCTGCAGTAAAAACCACTTCAATGCTCTTTTCAATAGGAATCTACGAATGCCACAAATGCTTAAGTTGTGAGCTGGTACTAGCAAGGTGTACCTATAAAGTGAATCCAATGCAAATACTTTTCTTCACACCTGGAATTTAGATACACATGCAGAGGTCGGTCAGAGTTCTCAGACAGTGATCGAGACTGCCATCAATCGGCTGTCTCTGAGGCCACTGGATGAAAGAATGACTGCACATCCTGTGACAGTATAATAAGAGGCACCAGAGCAGAAAATAAGTGTCAGCTTATCAATGGCTTACAGTGCGTGAATGCAGCAAGTGACACACAAATAGCATAATTTCAACATTTTAAAAGTGAAAATTCACATTATAACCACTGACATGGCAGCTTGTTCAGTAACCTGTTTCACAGCCTGCCAACAAGCCAACGAAGTGTAGCTTTGTTTCATTAAATGCCTCAAGAGCACAGAAACCAGCTACCAACACTGACGTATGTCTAATTTTTAATGTTAGTCATTATTCTTTGTGTCATTACTTCAAAAGAATTCAAACTTTCTTTTCTTTTTTTTTTGCACTGAGGCAATTGTAGATAAGGTGCACTCTTTTTTGTGAAGTTAAAAGCTTGGCTTCATGTGCTTCTACTTAGCATGTAAATTTGCTGAGCATATCCCTCCCTGACTTTATTGCAGATTTTTCCTTCCATAAATTTGGCCACGGCGGATGGTGTCACTCTAAAGTTCATTCATTTGCCGCAGTCTTCATTCCCTGCACATTTGGGAGGACAGTTTAGGCCGTTATATTCATGACTGTGAGGCTGTACGGAGGAGAAATGGAGAAAGTGAATGCAGAAGTCAGGGCACAGACCTGAGTCTTCATGCCCTCATTAGGTGCACAGGGACTGGCCCTCATGGGTGCCTCCCTCTGTGAAATGAGGCTGTGGGGGGTGTGGAGAGAGACCATTAGGGTATTTAACCTCTTACTAAAAGGAAATATATAATATTGAGACTATAAACAGTTCTGGAAATGTGCAAGACACAATGGCAAATGTACTTAATGCAGCATCTAAAAGAATTACCAAGTGTAATAGTAACTCTGTAGAAATCAGTATAAATGCAACACATTAGATCAAACTTCATCACAGCTAGGTGAGAGAGTAAATATTCCTTTCCTCTTGTATGCAAAAGCAAATATTTTGCATACTGAATAATGCAGTGAATCATTATTGATTTAACTTATTTCTTTAAAATTGTGATAGCAGTTAAAACTATAAACTATCACGATTTTTAAATGTGCTCAAATGAACTAGATTATCGAGTGGGTTGTTAATTTTATTTTTTGCCCCAAGGAAAATCTCTGCTTCGAAAAGGGAGAGAATTAGCATCTTCTTGCAGCCTCACTGCTCCTTTTATACCGCAGCCCTGCAGCTGTCAGCCTTGCCTTCCTTTCTCAGTTTGATCTGTCTGAGCCTCTGAATCCCAGCCCTCTCCTTTTTTCCTTCTCTCTTTTTTTTCCCCTATTATTCAGCCATGTCCACTGTGAATCAGGGGTCTGGGGATCATGACACAGATTGTAGAGTGGGTCTCTGATACAGAGACAAAAGACTATTAATACAAAATGTCATAACATAAAAGTAAAAGTGACCCAATCAAAGGGAGGGAGACACGTAGAGGGTGCGAAATGGAAAACATCGAGCTGTCACAGCACTCTGTTCAGGCTGATTGAGGTGAAGTTTTTGATGAGCGATTTCATATCAGCCGTTTCAGGGCGAGTGACACTTTGATGACACAGTCATAACTTTTTAGATCTATATCTGTTCAGTTTTTCCATTACATCCGAGCTTTCAGTGACATCTCTTCGGCTATACCCAACCATTTTTTCCATCTTTAATTAAAGCGGAACATTAGCATGAAGAAAGATCACACTTAAGTAAGTAAGTAAAATTTATTTATATAGCACATTTCACAGATAAAAATCACAAAGTGCTTTACAATAAGATCAGACATACAAGTTAAAATTAATTAAAAGCCCGTTTGTATAAAAATGTCTTCAGCTGCTTTTTAAAAAAGTCAGTAGAGTCTAGACAGCGTAAAGACAACGGCAGAGAGTTCCACAGCCTAGGTGCCAGTACCTGAAAAGCCCGATCCCCACGTGTTTTAAACCTAGTACGTGGGACCACCAGTAGCCTCTGACTTGAAGACCTAAGTGCTCGGGATGAAGCATGAGGTTTCAACAGGTCAGAGATATACTGGGGAGCTTCACCATGCAGAGCTCTAAAAGTTACAACTAAAATTTTAAAATGAACCCTAAAATTTACAGGCAACCAATGAAGAGAAGCCAAAACTGGAATAATGTGTGACCTTTTGTTTGTAGCAGTTAAAAGTCTTGCCGCTGCATTCTGTACAGACTGAAGGCGATCCACAGCTGATTTGTTGAGACACGTAAAAAGACCGTTACAATAATCCAAACGAGAAGAGATAAAAGCATGAATAATCATCTCAAGTTCTGCCTTTGACACCAGTAGCCTGAGTTTAGAAATGTTTCTTAGATGATAAAAACAGTTCCGGACAAGTTGTTTAGAGTGTTTCTCAAGAGACATTGAACTGTCATATATAACACCTAAGTTTCTGTCTGAAAAACAAAATCTTTAGAAAAGATTAGAGCTTCTTTGATTTAAATAATAAATTGAGTTTATATTGCTATTAAGGCAACAGTTCTAGCTCTTTTCTTCAGCTACATTTACGCACATTTTATTCACACTTGAGCCGAACATACTTCTTATAATTAGTGTCCTTCTTATCTGTTTTTTGAAAAATTCTGTGATTTTTTTTAAACTATTTATGGCTGTACAGGGAAAAAATGTTTTTAATGCAGTATATGTGCTGTTTTAATTGTTGTTTGGGTGTTTTCTTCCGCTACAGTATGAAAGACCTTTACATTTCTTGCCTGAGTAAGCTTCACACTGGATGTCCATCCATCCATTTTCTTCCACTTATCCAATTCAGAGTCACAGTGGGGTTGGAGTTTATCACAGCAGCCACAGAATGAGAGGGGGGGTACACCCTTTTCAGGTCGCCAGTCTGTCGCAGGACTAACAGAGAGACTGAAAACCAATCACACTCACATTCACACCTACTGGCAATTTTAAATCACCGGTTAACTGAAGCCCACTCACTGCATGTCTTTGGACTGAGGGAGGAAGCCGGAGTACCTGAAGGGAACGCCACTCAGACACAGGAAGAACATGCGAAGGCCACACAAAAAGGCCCCAGCAGGGTGGTAGATTCAAACCCAGGACCTGTGCATCTCTCTGGCTCTTGACGAAGGCGGTCGCACTTTCTCCCTCTCCCTTCCCTTATCTTTCCTGCTTGGCTTTCTCATGTCTCTGTCTGGTCTTGTCTGCTTCTCTCCCTCTACCCTTGAAGAGTCTCACAGTCCGTTCTCTAAAACCTAAAAGAGGAATTATGGATTTGATCAACTGGTCCCTGAATCCAATTGACACCCTCTTCTCGATGAGAAGCCTGGGTTCAGGAGAGCCTATTGAAGACATCTATCTTTTTGGAACCATGATAACAGGGTTCTTGCTGGCTTGGCCCTGGCTTGGCCCCGGCTTGGCCCCGGCTTGGCCCCGGCTTGGCCCCGGCTTGGCCCTGGCTTGGCCCCGGCTTGGCCCCGGCTTGGCCCCGGCTTGGCCCTGGCTTATCGAAGAATAAAGAAAGCGGAAAGAGCTGTTCAAATCAACACAAGGCTGCCCGCTATGTTGATTGGAACGACGGAGCAAGCCATGGCTTCTCAGAATGGGCTCATTAGACGCAGCACGGATGACATCTTGGAGAAGCTTGCGGCTGCTGTGAGTGCTGAGACTCTGACAACATCGGACAACATCTTGGAGAGGCTCACAGCTGTCGTGAACACTCATGCTCTATGAGCAAACTGGATAACATCTCGGTGTAGCTGGATAACATCGTGGAGAGGCTCATGGCTCTCCAACAGGAATGGTGAGGAACCAGTGATGGACATTAGATCGACTGTAAAATTGACATGCAGTGGTTCGCACTAAAGCAAGAACACCACCATTATTTCATGTGGCTACCATATCGGCACCAGCTGCAGTCTCAAGGCTGGAGCTGAACAGAACAAACAATTTCTCCCCTGATAACAAACTGTATTTAGACTCTTCATTCCAAACACCCTTGTACGCTTATCTCCAAGGCCGAGTCGGACAGCGGGTCTGGGCCCAGCACTGGATGAATAGCTGCCGGGCAGGATGGCAGTGTCTGGATCGGCTTACTTCTCACCCCTTACCCACCCCTGTTGCTTGTCACGTGCTTCATGATGTTGTGATGTGGACATTTATGTGCTCTTTGTGCAGAGGAGGGTTTTTTTTGTTTTCTGTTCTCATGCTGTCCCGCCCTTGCATGTGACAAATAAAGGCTTTCTTGACTTGATTTGTTAGGCAACATGCTAACCATATTGTTACAATAATCTAACATCACTCAGACAACTGTCAGCTGTCTTATTAGACAGTTTAGTCAGCTTTCAAGACACCATGAGTTTATTTTTGAAGTACATGATGCTCTGTTATTATTACATTTCCTTTGAGTTATCATTAAAGTACAGCATGTGACCTTCTTGTCTAATTTTAACTGGTACTCCTTAAGAGATAACGTGCTTGGGGAAGGATGGGAATAAACTGGAAAAACAATACGCTATCAGCCAGATATGACAAAGTTTCCTCTTTGCATATGTAACGCTTCCAGCTCTTCATAAATCACAGACGCTCAGAAAGGTTGGCTTTTCACGTTTTTTTCTGTAGAACACATGGAAAACACTTAACGTGTCTTCTGGTGGTACCCGCAATTGTAGCTCCCTCACAGTGCAAACGCAACTTGTGTTGACAGACTTATAATCTACTTCTTAATAAAGAAAAGATGGAAAATAATCATTTCTTCAATTTTACTGTCTGTCACACTGAACTTGTACACAAAAATAAATCTTATGACTTATAAAAATACATTTCACAATCGTATAAAACAAAATAACAGGGTACAGAAGTCTCAGCAAACAGTATCACCGGCTAAACATTGTCCTCTAGTGGACAAATTTACAGTAGCGCACTACATTTTCACTTGCTTGTGCTTTACAGACAAAATGACCGTTAACAAGCGCACGTACCTGCAGAAGACAGAAAACATTTAACATGTGTATTCTGGTGGTTCCCGCAATTGTAGCTGCTACAATGTAAAACAACGTCACAAAAAGCACAGAAAAACAGTAAGTCCAAACACATTTCCTGCTATGCGCAGCAACCACTAGGGGGCCGACAAAAGCTTACTGCCAAAGAGCATAAATACGGCAGAAACACTGTTTGACAGCAACCAGCCTTTGTTTCGGTTACACAGTAACATTCTAACATCAATATAAACCTATATATATCGACATGTACAACTTGTGTAACAACATTCACACCAGAAACCATAAAGGCAACAGGGGATGTAACATAAATGAGATAAGATAAGATAAGATAAGATAAGATAAGATAAGATAAGATAAGATAAGATAAGATAAGATAAGATAAGATAACCTTTATTAGAGAAGGCAACTGAATGATTCTGGGTCTGAGGAGAGCGGTCTGGTGGAGCTTTTTTGTGTAGTGGCTTCCTTTTTTTTTCAACTTTCTTAAAGGAATTAAAATTTGGCACAAACATTAAACTTGATTCCTGGAAGCTAATTCAAATGTGTTAGTTAAAGGTCGAGGTCACCTCACAAAGAATTTTTCAGGTATAATTAATCATATTTTATAGCCAAAAGGTCAAGAAGCCCACATTGTGATCTCCATTAATCACCATGATTGTGTCTCCACAGGAAAAAAAAACAGTTTGTTCTGTTCCTCATTGAAGAGGATGGCACTTTTATTTCAGTACTTGCAGGAGACCACATTCTTCACTTCCTATACCAAAGTAATAACCAGGACAAGGGGAGGCTTCTGTACTTCTGGTGGTTTCACCTCAAGCTCATTGGTTTTGCTGATTCTCCTCAGGGATTTTAGTTTAGGTGCTTGTTGCACCATTTAACGAAGCTTTCTATTAGTCTTCTCTATCCTCCATTCAGTCCAATCATACATTCTACTCATCATAATGATACGTTACATTTCTCCCTTTTCATTACACCCCTTGTATAATCCTGACAAGATATTGGTGTGAACTACAAGTGGGCTTATCGGTTGAGGCAAACAGTCATTAGGCTATAATTGCAGTTTTATTGAAAACGCTGGCTAGTTGAGCAGAACTATATGCTTTCTTGATTCCAGCTGCTTGGATGTTTCAGTTGCTCATTTACTCACGGTGAACTTCAGGCAATCAGTAAATAAAGTGTTTTTAACAGGCCAATGAATGGCTGTATAGTAATTCCTAAAATTCGATCTGGTTCTTATTTCCTTTATTATTTATTTTATTTTATTTATTTATTTATTTTAGAAAAAAATGTCCATGGTACTTCATGATTAGTAGAAGGTTGTGTAGGGTGCCTGAGGAACAGAGATGGGCGGTAACGCGTTACTGTAATCTGATTACTTTTTTCAAGTAACGAGTAAAGTAAGGGATTACTATTGCAAAAACGGTAATTAGATTACCATTACTTTCCCGTAGGAACGCTGCGTTACTGCGTTACTAAAACCGTGATGTTTTTGTGAGAATGTCTCATGACAGTGACGTAAGCGAGCGCGACATTCGTGGCAAAAACTGTGTGCAGATCAACAATGGATCATATATCGAGTGCAGGAGAGAGTATGAGCGTGCAGCGTTTAAAGCGTGGAAGTACTGACCTTACTTTGAGTTTGAGTCCATAAAAAGTGACAAAAACATTAGCGTCCATTGTGCGTGGGAAGAAAACGTCTTTTTACAGCGAAAAAAACCCCTAAACTTCCAAGCAAGCACCGAGTGCGCTATGACATAATGGGAAATTCACAGAGAAACTCGCGGATTCTTCCACTGACCGCTGCGGCACACCTGCACCAGGGTAAACCTCCGCCTACCCTGCTCCTGCTTTACAGGTGAACATAGAGCAAAAGGACCGCTAGTCTTTGATTTTATTTATTTTCTGCTGTGTTTTACTTGCATCTATTTGAAAGACTGAGTGTAAACACACACAAAAAAATATTTTATGTGCTGGAATGTGCAGAAAATAGGTTTAAATATTAAACAAATTTCTTCCAGTCACAGAATGTTGCATATAATTAGATTTTTGCTTGATACATAAAGTTAAAAGATTAAAACTAATAAAACAAGTTTAAAAAAGGGACTTTTCCATTTGATTACATTTTGTATGATGGATTATGTAGAAAAAATAGAATTGGGCTGAAAGATCTATCACTTTATCACCTATTCAGGTTGTAAATCGTGTTTTTAAAAAGTAACTAAGTAACTAAGTAATTAATTACTTTTGAAAATAAGTAATCAGTAAAGTAACGGGATTACTTTTTGGGGGAAGTAATCAGTAATTAGTTACTGATTACTTTTTTCAAGTAACTTGACCAACATTGCTGAGGAATGTCACTTATAGACGATTACTTTAGGTACATCTTGCTAGTAAGGTGTTGGAGCCCCTTTTTGCTCACAGAACTGATTAAATTTTTTGTGCTAAAGATTCCCAAAGGGTGCTGAAAACATTGCTTCATGATTTTGGTCCATACTGATACAGTTGATGAAGATTTGTCAGCTGAACATCCATGGTGCAAATCTCCTGTTTCACCACTGTACAAAAGTGCTCTACTGGACTGAGTACAATGAACTCACTGTCTTCAGGTTGAGATGATTAGAGCTTTGTGACATGGTGCATTATCCTGCTAGAAGTAGCCATTAGCAACACTGTTATCAGCAACAAAATTCAGACAGGCTACGGCCTTTAAATTATGCCCAGTTGGTATTTAGACAAACCAAAGTGTGCCAAGAAAATAACCCCTCCGCCACTACACCATCACCATCCACTTGGACTCTTGAAACAAAGCATGGTGGGCCCATGCTTTCTTGTCGTTTACCCCAGATTCTGACCATACCATTTGAATGTTGCAGCAGAACTTGAGACTCATCAGACCAGACAGAGCAGGTCATCTACTAATCAGAAGGCTAGTGGTTCGATCCCTGGTCTGCATGTCAAATATCCCTGGGCAAGATACTATCCCCAAGTTGCTCACTGATCCATCCGTGAGAGCAGGAATGTGTGTAAATGTTAGATAGAACGCATTTATATGGAAAAACCATAGAAAAAAGTGCCTGTGTAGATGGGTGAATTAAGCAAGTTGTATAAAGCACTATTTAAGAACCAGTTCATTTACAACGTTTTTTTAAATCTTCCAATTTTGTTGAGTGCATGTGAATTGTAGCCTTGGTTTCCTGTTCTTAGCTGTCAGGAGTGGCATCTTTAGTACATGGTCTTTAGCACACCTTGATTGCAGTGAGTGGTTATTTGACTTACTGTTGGCTTCCCGTCAGCTCATAGCAGTCACACCATTCAGACCTTTGGCGTCAGCAAGGCATTTTCTCCCAAAGAACTGCCACTCACTGGATATTTTCCCTTTTTCTTTGTAAACCCTAGAGGCGGTTGAGGGGGAATATCCCAGGAGGTAAGCAGTTTCTGAAATACTCAGACCAGCCCATCTGGCACCAACAACCGTGCTACATTCAAAGTCACTTAAATCATCGTTCTTCCCCATTTTGATGCTCCGTTTCAGCTTCAGCAGGGCATCTTAACCATGTCTACACACTATATAAAAAACCTTTGGTCAGGCAAATGTAAACTGACATATACTAAAAGTAGACACTTATTGGTTGTGCCAAAGGGAGAGGCCCCATGAGAAGAGGCATGACACTGAAAATTACGGTGTAACTGAAAGTTTTATGAATTTAAACATGGTGTTGTAATATGAACTCAGCAGAGGTGATGACTTGCCTGAGAAAACTGCACATCTATTAAGATCCGAGCATTTCCATGAAAATTCAAGCTGAGGCATGACACTGACTACTTTCTTTCACTGCTTGCTTTGTTGCTCATTGACTGAATGGAAAAAATCTGAGAAGACAACTGGAATCAAATGCACGAGACACACCCAAGTGCTTTGTATTTGAAAAACCATTTCATCAAAATCAGTGAGTTAAGTTGCATACTCGGGGCTTTTTGATATTCATAATATACAGTCTGACGCTATCTCTCTCTAAATGGAGAACAGAAACGATAAAGTGGGATGGCAGAATGATGTGTAGCTGGGAAGAGGAAAAGAAGATAAACCAGTAGAGAAAGTTAACTTGATATCATGACATGTTTCCTGAGGGCCTAAATGAGCCATTTTCAGTCCTGATATTAAGAAAGTACTGCTAACAACATGAGGACTTCATTTCATGCCTGCTTAGACTAAACCTCCTTTTTCATGCTTCAGTCAACATGATTCCCCTGTTTTCCCAGTGACCACATGATGCCAAGAAATTAATGGTTTCAATACACCCACATTCCACACAAGCTATAACAAAGCAGGTGGAAAAGTACAACACACATGCTGGCCGAGAGGGTTTTTGGACAGATGTGAGACAAAATGTTTGAAATTTTTTAATGTTTTTACTTTGTGTTGATATATTACATTTTGTGAAAATTTGTCCCTTTTCATCCTAAAACATATAATTTTTCTCATATATCACTGTTGCCTGCTTTTCATTTTTTGTTTTGTAAAAATGGTTACATGTAAATAAATCTGACTTTAGTATTGTTCTGCTGAAATGCTTGAAGCGGTCAGTGAAAAGAGCGCTGTAATGAAAATTTGGAGGAAAAATATAACTGAAGGGCAGAGAATGGGGGCAAAAGGAGAAAACTTAATCATGTTTGTCCCACCAAAACTGTTAACAAGATTAACAGAAAAACAGACACATTTCATTCATTGAATTTGAGATTTAAAAACTTGTATTTGGACAGAACCATCGGTGGTATATTTCTTTTACTTTTCTTTTTTTTCTTTTTTTTTGAAATTATGCAAAAAAAACATGCATGACAAAAAAAGATCTTAATGTATCGTCAATTATACATTCATTTGCCTCTTTTGGCAAAAAAACAAAAACAAATTATAATAATTCTTCAAATTGTGAACATATCTTTGAAAGCTTGTGAGGTAGACTGTTAAATGCACATTTAAAATATGAAACAAATTCAGACATTTGCAAATTCGGTCTATTTAAACAGAGACGGGCTGCATTAAAAAAGGACGACGAACGAGTCTGAAAATCCTTAGTTAATAGAAAAATCACAATTGAAATCTCACAATTAACAATGATCTCTGCCACAGCACCCATTAAAAAAAATCAGTGCATCACAGTGGGTTGATTGTTTTGTTTAGTTATCCGCTACACTTTTGTCAGTTAATCATCGTAAAAATAAACATGTCGAAAGGTGGTCCCATATTTAAAATAGTGGAGAGACAAATTAAAAAATAATAAAGCAACATAATCAAATTAAAATCTTAAAATGAGTGGTTAAAGTGAGTGCATTAACAGCGTTGGGTGTCTGGGAAAGGTCAGCACAAAAGTCGCGCAGCTGAGAGAATGACTGCAACAATGGAGAAGGCGGGCCGTAATCCAGCTGACCCGCTGGGTGACATACAGTGCTCCCTGTACTCCCCGATACAGGCTGCATATGCCATTACATGGGGGATGTAGTTTTGTTCGTGGACCCCATGTAGGAGGTGAGCCAAGGGACCTTTCGCAAACACAGCCACATCCTCTCCTCCATGAGTCTCCGCGTTCAGCGGTACGGCTGCCTGGGCCTGGTAGTTGTTTCCCTCTGAAAGGAAGAGACAGAGACAAAAGATGCAGGCAGTCATTATTATTTTTAACTCGCAAGGGGATGATAGGGACTAACTCCCAGTGATATCCCTCCATGTTTCAGTGTCCTGCAAGGACACCAAGAAGCTCAGGTTCTCTGAGCATATGCTTAATGTCTAAGTGTTAACAAACCTGAAACCCTAGTTAAACACCCCTATTTTGGTTACCAGGGAAAAGCACACCACACACGCTCCAAGTACACCCACCCTGCTCAGTGCCTCACACCGTGGGTGATTCTACAGTGGAATAAAGTCTAGCCATCCTCCAGTAGACTAGTTCCACAAGCACTGAGGTAAGCCCAACTATATCTTGGGGTCTCTTCATCACCAGGTAGAACTGCAAGTCAGTTTAAGCAGCCGGGTATTGAACCACCACGGTCTCTGCCTTTGACCACTGCCCAAATGACAAGCGCTATCTTATCATTATTCTGAAGCAATGTGAATAAAACGTTTTTACTTACTATAGTCAACAGCAGAGACGTTCTCCCTCGCGCCATTGATAACTTTGTAACCTGGTCCGTTTCCATACAAAATTGAGGTGAAGGGCTTCTGATCAACATCACTCAGCATGGGAGCCAGACCTGTGGAAGAACCAGACGTAATGTAAAGAACTGCAAGTTCTCCACTTCAGCTGTACAGTATCTAACGTATGCTTGTCATTACATACCAAATATTGTATTTCCTCTGGGTGTGTAGCCTCCAAAGCTGAATACGTGAGAATGGTCAGCAGTAACTATGGTCAGCGTTTCATGGTCGCTGGTCAAAAGACCTGCCCGGCCAATAGCCCGGTCCATTTCCACAGCTTCATGAAGAGCCTGCTTGGCCTTGCCTTCATGGTGTCCGTGGTCAATACGTCCTCCTGGTGTAAATATTTACAGTTAGGCTAACATGACCTCAGAGTGGTTTGTATAACATGTAATTGAGCCAGATTTGTTTGTCCCAAAAAATGCCAATGCAGCTGCTTTAGGAATGACAAAGGGCATCTTGGGAGAGACTTTGAAGCCCTGCTTATTTTCTCTGTTTTGTAAACTTGGCCTGTTGCTCCATAAAGTTGAAAAAACTGGCTAAAAATGTCAAATCGCTCCCCAGTATTGCTATCTCTATAAAGATGTGGAGGAAGCCATTTCAGATGGTCTGGTATCTAACAAAAACCTCTCTTAATGCAAGCTAACCAGAGGTGACGAAAGTATACACATTCTTCACTTAAGTAGTGCAAATACTTGTGTTAAAAATACTCAGTTTAAGTACTGATTCAGAAGGCCCTGAGTAAATGTGGTTATCCCAGCTGGACATTTGTCAAAGCTGGGAAGGATCCTAAGAAAGCTCCAGCCGATCCAGGAGAGAAAGACAACTGCTGCCTAAGCGAAAACCCGTAGTGATCCCGTACGTGTCAGGAGTACCGAAAGAGTTGAGATGCATTTTTTCTAAACACTGCTTTTCTGTGGCTTTTAAACCCCCCAAAAAATGCTGCGCTGAAAATCGGTCCACCCCAAGGATCGGGTCCCCAGACACAAACAGAGTAATGTATTGTACGCTGGTAAGTGCCAGGAGGATTGCCCGGATTTATACATCAGGGAAACCAAACAACCTCTGGCGAAGCGGATGATGCAACACAGAAGAGCCAACTCGTCAGGTCAGGACTCCGCAGTCTATTTACACCTACGGGCCAGTGGATACTCTTTGAGTGATGAGGATGTACACATCCTGGACAGGGAGGAACGCTGGTTTGAGGGCGGAGTCAAGGAGGCCATTTACGTGAAAAGGGAAAGACCATCTCTGAATCGAGGAGGGGGCCTAAGGGTACATCTTTCACCATCTTACATTGCTGTGATTGCAGCCATTCCCCAACTCTCTGTGAATGGTACTCATGGCCATTGATCAGTGGTTATTGATCAATGGTCATGACAATTTGCATATTAATGATCAAGGAACTGACCTCACAGCCCATTGTTCATTCAGTGGGCTAGGTTCAGCCATTGTGCAAATGTGCTGTTTGTAAGGTTGGGGAAACCTGCAGTCAGCTGAGACTAAAGCAGTCACTTGGATGAGTGACAAAACGTTTCTCCCACTGAAAAAACTAGGTCCAGATGAACAGACTCAACTTTTTGGGATTCAGAAGGCTCAATAAACACTCTACTTAAAGAAAATTCTTATATAAATGCTCCCCTTTAACTATAAAAGGGAGTGCTTTAAACTATAAAAGTACTCCCTTTTATAGTTAAAGGGGAGTGAATGGGAGATCTTAGCTACATACAGAAGTCTGCTAAGTCTTGGTGAAATCAGCACAAGAACAAAAAAAATAACAACTGTGTAATTGTACCATAACAGAGGCTTCAAACTCACCCTCTACAAGCAGGTAAAATCCACTGGGGTTCTTTTTTAGGATCTTGATAGCCACATCCACCATCTCTGTCAGTGAAGGATCACTCTCAGTGTTCCTCTCCAAGTCATACATCATATCCCCAGGTTCAAAGAGACCTGGAATACCAGAGGGCACAGCTCAATGTGTAACAAGGTATTACACACAGAAAATAAGCCTGCAGTAAAAGCAAACGCACATGGCTCTTTATTAAAACTTCAATGAAACTGTCATAATGAGACTGAGACTCACCCAGTAAGTAATCCACATTGTTGGGGTTTAGGGATAAGAGCTGCGTCTTGTTCCATACATAATGATTTTTCTGCAACAAAAAAAAGAAAAAAAGGTACAGAACAGTTTTGGTGGTACAAATGGAGTCACTTTGAATTTCAGAATATGAAAATGCAATTAGGTAGATAAAGAGGAAATGAGGAAACAAGAAGAGCAAAGAGAAACAAAAGAGGAAAAATTACTTTGTCCTTCATTCTGTCAACCCACTCCTGCACCAGGTTTCTTCCATCTTTCCGTGTGCCACTGTGCTTCAAAATATTAGGATACTCTACATCCGACATGTTTTTGGGAAACATATACTTCCTTCCTCCACCCATAATCACCTGATTTAAAAAAAAACATAGATAATCGTAATCACAGTTTTTTTGGGGACCAAATAAAAACATGTCCTGTGTAAGAAACCATCATATCAAACATTTACTGTTGGCTCGTAAACACAGTGCTAATGTTCAACGATGCCATCAATTTGTAACTTCCTTTGCCTGACCAGAACTTCAAATTAAGCAGCAAACAGGGGAGGAAGCTCTATGAGAATATTAAAGCACATTTCTAGCTCATTGCTAACATCCATGCAAATCTGAATCTTCAAAACACAGAACTTTATTTAACCAGGAAGGGAAATGTGCGAGATTAAGAATGTCTTTTGCAAGCATGTCAAGCACTAGTACGAGATTACGCTAAACAAGTTCCAAAAGTTTTAAATATCTTCGTGTAGATGTGTACATTTGTGTACTTGCTCATTGACAAACAGTGTATTTCCAGCAATAACAAAAGTATTTCGCCACTTAGTATTTTGCTTTTCACATGAGGTAGCACATGAAAGTGCAACTGACAGTCTGCAGCTGTAGCACATGTTTCCATTTTATCCGGGAATGTCACAAAAGACGCTTAGTTTTTATTCGTGCAGATCGTATAAATATTGCAAAACTTTGACAGAGATGCGACTCTACCACCATCGTGTAACCTCACTGGCACTTCATAGGCATTTCTTCAAATAATAAGTGTTATTTCTATCAGTTTTAGGCTCAGTTCCTTCATTTGGTGTGCATGTCATTTGTGTTGCAGCTCTTTGGTCACAGTAAATACAGATAAAGAATATTTTTGAAATATCATAGAACAGTGCAAACATCAGTGATATTAGAGGATCAATGATGTCTGCACTAGTTTATGGCAATCAAATCAAAAGTGTATAAGGATATTCAGCTATAAGCAATAAATGTGACCTTCACTAGACTTAGTTATCTCTGGACAGTGAATGTCTGTAATGTGTTTCATGACAATCATTCAGTTGTTAGAAAAAATGAATTTCAGAGTGGAATGAAGTGATAAACCAACAAACCACAGTCTGGATTCTGGAGCTGCTAATAACGTCCACAGATAGTCGATCAATTAATCTTCAGGTTTAATCTGAATCTCTACTTTTCACTTACATCAATGTTGGGAATGTTTTCAAACAGTTGTCTGGCGATATCCTTGCAGCCAGCTTGCAGTGCTTCTACTGGCATCTCATTGTCAGAGTACCAGTCTCTGTCCACACAGTGTGCGTACGCAGCACTAGGAGTCGCATGGTTGACACGTGTTGTTGTCACTATGCCCACTGACTTTCCTGTAAACAAACATGAATATTGAGAAACCCCTCAGATATGTAAATAACCTTTTAAGGATACGTTTCCATCTATGTGTTCGGTGAGTCCTTTCAGTGCAGCAGTGGAATAAATTCATGGGTCAGTTGTTTTGTATCTGCATTGGTAAAAATTGGATGCCACTGTATGGGGAGCGGGGAAATCAGTGGTAAACAAATTGCACAATTTACACCTTAATTATTAATTATGGTATAAAAAGTCATGGAGATCTACTGGAAACAGGGTGTCAAATACTGCATGTCATGTTCCCAGAGGAATGATTGGCTCTCTTATTGTCTGTGACCTGTGAACCATCCATAAACCAGTAAAGTATAGGTGATTAAAGTAAAACACAGAAATCAATGTCAATACAGAACAAGTATATATTGTAATGCAAACAAAGGTAATAATATTAAGGCAAAACATTTGCAGCCTGATGAACAGCAACTGCATCCAAGCCATTTAAAATCACCTTAACTTCATTAAATTAGACCAGCTTATAAAGTTTTAGCTGATTCTGCGACTGGTTCAGCGTGAACTATTGTTCACAGACAGAAATAATGAACCCTGAGACCTACAGGACAGTAACTTCCCACACTTTGCTGATGAACATAAGTCAGTAAGTAAAATGGGATTAAGTCAAGAACAGCATTATAAATAAGACTTTACTAGTGGCTGAGTCTATGACATGACCAAGCAGACCAGCCAACCTAAGCATACACCATAGACTGAGTAAGAGCTTTAAACTTATCCCCACCATACTGTAGCACTCATTCACACCACACATCTGGCTCCTCTTCCGTGGTGCATATTTTTGTTTGTTTGCTAGTGTGAGTGTTGAGTGTATAAAGTGCAAAAGTTAATACTCATATAAACTCTGAGCTTTGTTGTTAGGATACCTGGTGAAGGTAGTCACTGATGAGACTTTAGACATGCTTCTCTAGGCTGATCAATATTTATCTTATTAAGCAGGTGAAACCACTTATTAAGGGAGGAGAAAAAACTGCATATTTACTTTCTAGTCCATGTTAGGTTAATTGGTGATTCTACGCTGGCTGTGGATATCAGAATCAATGTTTGCCTGTGTCTTTATGTTAGCCTTGTGGTGCTCCATGGTTTTCAATCATCCCCCAAAAAATACACATGCGAGCCTAACACAATCCCCACTGACCCTTGTGCTTAACACGGCTGGATGAACTTAGTAACAAGATCTGCATTTTTGAAAAGTTTGTTGTCACTCTACCTGCGTCCTTTGCCCATTTAAGGATCGAGGTGACCTCATTGCCCTGTGTGGTGTTACACTGGGAGCGGACAGCGGCTGCACTCACACCAAGTGTGCCCTCATTGGCCTTAACCCCGCATAGGTAAGCTGTGGCTGTGCCAGCACTGTCTGGCACCTGTGCATTGGTGTTGTAGGTCTGCAGGGACACAGTGCAGGATAGTTTGTGTTAATATGATCTGACTTGTTTAAACTTGAGCATTAACTATGAGCACTGACAGCTCTATTAAAAAAAACAAACCAAATAAAAGTAAACCAGAGTGTCTACAATTCTAATGAGCTTGAAGGTGTCTTGTCTTGGGCTGCTGTCTTGTAATTTTTTTAAGTAATCTTCAGGAATAGCTCTCCAGGCTTCTTGACGGACATTTAAAGCTCTTCTTTTGATGTTGACTTTTTTTTTCCGTTCCCCGTTAAGATGATCCCACACTGATTCAATAATGTTGAGGTCCGGGCTCTGAGGTGGCCAATCCATGACTGATAATGTTCCACTGTTATGGTTTTACTGCACTGTCAGTATTAATGGTATCATTGTCATGCTAAAAAATAGTGTTGCACGGTGCATCAAAATCTGATTGTACTTTTCTGCTCTCACAATTCTTTCAATTTTAGCAAGATCCCCAAGCTGTAATGCAGCCCAGAACCACGACAGAGCCTCCACCAAACTTTACAAGTAGCTGTAGACACTCACTATTGCACCCCTCTCTGTAAATACTGAAGACTATTTGAACCAAATGATTGATTCTTCACGCCATCAGACCTGCTGCCACTGATTATCAGTCCAGCTCTTCTGTAATCTGGCATACCTTAGCCTTTTCCCCCCAGCCTTTTCCCTCCTTAAGAATGGCTTCTTGGCAGCTACATCCCGTTGAGATAATTTATAGCTTCAGTGAACAGTACAGACGGAAAGGCCCACTGCATCTGTCAGGATATGTGTCAAGTCTATGCTGGATTTTTGTTCCATTTCTTAAGAACAAGACTTTTTAATCACATATCCTGTTCATTTGCTATAAATATTGTTTTAGGTCTCCCACTCTCCTTCACTTCAGATTCCTCAAATTTCTTGCAGTTAACAGCTCTTTGGTAATCATCTTGTTGTTCTTTGGTATTTTTCATAGATTCAACTATAGAAATGTAAACAAATCATGTGCTTTTGTGCTAGCCTGCCAGTACTAAAATGTTTAAAGATACCATTTTAAGTTGTTTTTCGTTAAATAGTCATTTGTAGGCACATTTCTTGAGCTAGATGCCGTTTTTTCTGCCACGGTCAAGTGCAAGGACTGGACTGTAAATATGTGGAAAAGTAGCCAAAGGAAAAACATCTTTCTTGAGAAAGCCAGGAGAAAGATCTCTAATGACCACTTTAAAAATGACAAGAAATCTTGGCTCACAGGAAAGAAAACATATAGTAATTGTGGTGTGGTTCTCAAGACTTTTACACTTTTAACCCTCAAGCAACCAAACTATTTTAGCTACTTTATTGGGGTGACAAATGATTCTATTGGTTATATTTTAATGTAATTTTGAAGGCTTCTCATTATATTCATCACATTCATCACATCAATACTCTTTCTTTATCTGTGAAAAAGATTCTAAAATGTTATAAGATAAATAATTATGGTTTCCAATGTAATGCTTAGAGCTGGAAAATGAAAAATATCAAAGACAATATTGTCAAAACATTATGTAAAATATAAAGTAGGAAATAACTTGGTAATTAAAATGATCATAACGGCTCATTAAATGTTATTCAGGGTCATAAATGACCCTTCATGGACACTTGAAGTTTAGAGAATGTTACTGTAAGAAAAATATTTTTTTAAGAATCATTGCAGTCATTGCCATTTCGTTCTTATCTGATTTTTTTCAAGCATGCATTTCACAAACACAGAGCACTAGAAGAGCAACTTTTATCATGTTAGCATAATAAAGGTATTTTTGAATTGAATACTAAAAGAAATACATCCTTTTACATTTTCTAGAATCTAAAATGAATAGTTTAGTGAATTGTTGTTGATGAGTCAATGAGATATAAATAATCAACCTATTTTTGTATTTTTTTTTATTTTTATCTATAACTTACACACATCCAGTATGATAAACACTAAACAGCCTTGTTTCCGGTCACAGGCCTTTTCTGGAAGCCATTAATAGCCAAAGCACGATCAATACATTGTGTCATAGTGCACTTTAGTCAGACCTTGGATAAAGATACAAAAGGGAACTTGTCCATTTCCAACTGCGTCTCTTCTCCGCTCTGTCCATTCAGCTGACCCTTCAGTATGCGAGCAGCTGTCACCGTGGGAATACCCATCCCTAAACCGCAAAAAGCACTGAGTTTTATGACAGATTTTGACACAGCAGGGACAGAAAGGAAAACCCTGTGAAAATCAAAGATTAAAGAGTTCATTGTACTTCATTTGCTGCACATGGACATTTTTTTGTTGAAGTTGACATCCTAGAACAAAATGACTGCTGATAGGCAAAACATTCATATTACTTCAAAAGCAGATACCAAAAGAAAAAGAAGGGAAAAGAAAACAACTACACTTGAAGCAGATACTTTTTAGGTCACAGAGATGAAGGAGTCTTTTGTAGTTACAATAGAGAGAAATAATAATGTGCCCTACATACTCAGTATATGGTCCAGCGTAGCTTTGTGCAAATAGACATTAAACACCTTTCCAGACACATTTCTTTATGCATTCACATCAAATCGAGAGAGTTGCGCAGTGGCACCATGTACTTAAACATGCTCAGCACTGCAGTGCCTTTTGAGACACTAATTTCAGCACAGTCCAGTACATGCAAGTCTTAATATTCCCTTGGGAATAGTAAGCACAAAGCAAGCTGTTGGGTGCATACTAAGTTTTAACACATTAACAAGTTTCTTATGCTGTTTCACATACTAAACATTTTTTGCTCTGGTGATGATCTGCAGAATTTATTGGAGGATATGACTAATGAAATAAGTAAAGTGAGGTTCTGGCTTGATAAAAACAAATTATCATTAAATTTGAATAAATCTAAACTTATGTTATTTGGAAATAGTAGTTTAAATACAAATGCAAAGATTCAAATAAATGGTGTTGATATTGAAAGAGTCAGTGAAAATAAATTTCTGGGGGTAATAATAGATGAAAAACTTAACTGGAGAGCTCACGTAAGATATATTCATTCCAAAGTATCACGAAGCATTGCAGTACTAAACAAGGCAAAACAGGTATTCGACAGAACATCACTTCATATTCTCTACTGTTCACTGGTTTCACCATACTTAAGCTATTGTGCAGAAGTCTGGGGCAATAACTATAAAACCACATTACATTCACTTTTTACTCTTCAAAAGAAAGCAATTCGAATCATCCACAATGCAGGTTATAGGGAACATACAAACTCACTATTTTTGCAGTCTGAAATATTGAAAATTGACGATATAGTGAAATTCCAAACAGCACAAATTCTATTCAAAGCAAAAAATAAAGAACTGCCAGGTAATATTCAGAGTATGTTTTTTTTGAAAGAAGGAAGTTATAATTTAAGGGGTTTTTGTAACTTCAAAACAATGAAGGTACGTACTACAAGAAAAGGCTTTTGTGTTTCTGTTCAAGGAGTGAAACTATGGAACAAACTGAATATGGAATTAAAGTAATGTCCAAACATAAAACTGTTCAAAAAGAGTTATAAAAATATGATCTTCTCGATCTATAAAGAAAAGGAAAATATTTAAATTAAGTGAATGTCTCTATTTAAAAACAAACAAACAAAAAATTCATGATGTGATATTATAGTATATAGTATATCAGAAATCTGTTCACTATTTTTATTACAAATTATATCAGTAAGGAAGCTGACTAAATATTCACTGATAATTTATGGGACAGGGGTGGGATTAAATAAGTGTATACTTCTTCCCACTCCCTTTCAACATGTAAATTAATCAGAATGTTTTTTTGTATGTAATTTGTATAGTATTTTTTTTTCTCTCATTTCTTTTCTAAATGTACTTGTATATTGTTCACATGTTGAAATAAATTACCAATCAATCAATAAATAGCATGCCAGTGTTGAATTCCATGAATAACTCCTAATGCATTTTGATGAATCTTTTACATTTTCAGTTAGAAAACTGAACTCAAAACACTTAATTGATCATTTCAAACACTCCAACATATGAGACCATTGTCATAAAACTCACATTTATAGTTTTGTACATAGAGAGCAAAACTAATTATTATGCTTTAGCCTTAGGTCTGGTTCTATTAGTCAGATTCATGTCAAAGGTTGCCCTGCATGTAGCTTAGCTTAGAGGTCCACAGAGGAAACAGCTGACTTTGGTGCTGAGTGTTGTTACTTAACAGAATCCTGTAATATTCCTGGTAAAGAGTAATCATTAATCTCAATTCTTGGGAAACATTAAATAGTTAAACAATTGCACACACTTTTTTTTTTCATTTTATTAATTTTTCTGTTATTCTATAAAACGGCAAACATAACTGTGAATGCAGCTGCATGCAAGAATGTCATGGTGTGCGCATAGAGCAAACAGAGAGGCTGAAAGCACATGCCCCCATGGAGGATAAAGGTTTTTGTTCAACCAGCGAGGAATCCAGCACAAACAGAACCCCAGTGATCCAGTGGCAGCACGCTTGCTTTGTTTGCTCCCATTCATTCACCTCACTCATTGGAAAAAATTTTAAAAATCTCAGTCATCTTCTACTGATCAACTGAATCCTCTGTAATATCGTTCAAGTCTAATTACAACATGGAATTACTTTTACCCTATCAAAGTGTCAAGGCTCTGCGCTGACCACAAATGGTAATGGTAAATGGCCTGTATTTATATAGCGCTTTACTAGTCCCTTAGGACCCCAAAGCGCTTTACATATCCAGTCATCCACCCATTCACACACTGGTGATGGCAAGCTACATTGTAGCCACAGCCACCCTGGGGCGCACTGACAGAGGCGAGGCTGCCGGACACTGGCGCCACCGGGCCCTCTGACCACCACCAGTAGGCAACAGGTGAAGTGTCTTGCCCAAGGACACAACGACCAAGACTGTCCAAGCCGGGGCTCGAACCGGCAACCTTCCGATTACAAGGCGCACTCCCAACTCTTGAGCCACGATCGCCCACACAAGTCTTTGGTGATGAGCCTATTGAAGAGCTAATGCTTTGGTAGCCGCAGTTGCATTTCACCTTTCATCTGCAGGCACTGATGTAACTTTATTAACATCTTGCCACAAATCTGTAATGACGTGTCGCTTACCATCTCCAAGGAAGAGGATGAGATTCTTTGCTTTGTTTTTATTGAGCTCTTGCAGCGTCAAAGCATTCTTCAAAGTTCGCTGAGCCCATGCGTTCCAAAACTTGGGATCTTTCTCTTGCTCTGTGTATTGCAATAAACAAATCAGGTTATATTTGGATAGTCCTAGGAATCACCAGATGCAGGTCTGCTGAGATTTTGCATTGACACTGTACAAAATGCCAAAGGTGCATTGGTTCCAGCTTCTCCAGCTTAAATATTTGGAGATTTCTTTATTCTTTCAAGGTAGTCAACCAAATATCTTTATCTACTTATCAATCCATTATTTAAAACAATAATCATCGGATTTAAGATGAAAACACTTTCAAGCAATATTAAAGCCAGAAAATTACTTGTTTTTTGTGGCAACGCTAAACCAAACACAGCTTGATATAAAAGCTTCTTTTTAGGATTTTCAACCTTCCTAGTGTGTGTTGGACACCTACTGTCAAACTATAAACCATTAGACTGTTTCTGTTGTTCTATTTGTTGGGTTTTTTTAGCAGCTGACTACAAACACAGTGACTTACCCGGGAATTGTGGGTTCCCCAAGCTCCCCAAAATCAGACAAAAGCAAATGATTAGCAGGGCTGTCATCTTCCTGTTGTCGAGTGTGTGCGGGTGACACGTTACTCTAGACAGTCACCACATGCCACTTTGAGAAGCTGGAGAGGCCTGGCCGCAGTCGTCTCACAGCTACAAGAGAACAAGGGCACAAACTAGTAATTTTGCATGCGTCATTTCATCATACACTGACTCTGACATACTGGTTTAATATTTATTTACTCCATGATAATGTGACCAAGTGCAGTTGTTAATTGCAAGCTACACTTGTCTTTCTTCAGTGTTATGTGGAGACTGGAGTTATAGGCAATGAATACAGACATTAAGCAAGAGAAAAAAATCTCATTTTAAGTTTTCAACCGAACCTCAGAATTTGCTTATTTTACTTGATCTTTACAATAAAGACAAGCTGATATGAAGCCAAGTCTTTTCAACATTTGGTCACCCTTCTATAGCAAGAAAGTGTTGAGATAAAAGTCCTTTCTGTCACAGAAGTTTCCCCAAATAAAGAAACAGGCAAAAAGGAGGCTGCGAGGGGGTGGGGGTGACACAAGAGGAATACAACCATCTGTGTTCATTTCATCTAAGCCACTTAAATGATATGTCTTTGCATTATTGATATGACTTGCTCAAAAGTGGAGCTTTCAGTCGCTGAACACTTTGTAGGCAAAACAAAAGAAGAGCTTGGAGAAGTTAAGCTTCAGGCCTCGCTGTGAATGTAAGTAGTCACAACAGGGGCCCTTATGGGTCCTGGCCAGTCAGGCTTTCAACTATAATTATACACACCCTCTTCTTTCTTCTCTGCGCTTATAGTCAAGGTCATTTTAATGGGATTGCACTCAATGGCACTGAGAGGTTTAAGAGCCATGACAAAGCCGATTAACACCAAACGATTGACTGCACATGTCCACCCTTGAATGAAAACCTCAACATTAATATTTCTTGACAGAAAAATCTTTACCTGAGGCTAATTACTTCAGTTACAATTATTTCATCACCTCCAAAAACAAGCTTAAAATTGAATCTGTCCCAGGCTCCGAATAAGAAGTAAGTCTGAACATACCAGGTTAACTAAAAAGAAATGTCAACACCAACCGGGCAAGAAGTCATGGATATAATAATGTAGCATTTCCCAGATGCTGCAGGTCAGTGGTCATTAACAGCCTTAAAATCTGCCAGGTCCACCCAGTGGCACTGAACCAGCCAGTCTGCAGGTAAAGTAGCAGAGCAGTGCCATAACTGCCACCAGCAGGATTCCTGTCAGCGCAGTGGTCAGTATCGCATTGGCTTCCGTTTCAGTCATGGTGTCACCAGACATTCAGATGCTCCAGTGTGTCCGGACCGGTGTCAGCTAGAGCGAGGTGTCCCAGCACCAAACAGCTTCGCTCCTCTCAGCCTTCCCAAGCTCCTATTGAAGCTTGAGGCAGGTCACGGGGGCACTTAAATGTGTAATTCCAGCAGGCAGCAGCACCAAAGCATGGATTAGGTTTTTAATTCTGCTCAGAGTGGAACGGCTGACAGATAGAAGCTATTACCTTCAAAATATTACATCAAAATAAGGGGATCGATGTGGTGGCAGGTTTTCAGACAGCAGAGATTGTGCTGCCTTCTCTGTTTCTGTCAATTTTAAAATCCAACTTGTTTTGCGTCTGACACCAAGCTGCCTCATGCAACCTCTTCTATGCACACAGAATAACTAACACTTCCGCTACACTACACACAAATGTGGTGGAAAGCATTTGATTGCAATCTCTATACTTGAAATACTCAGACATCCACAACATGAACTTTTACAATATGTAACTTTCGGGGCTTTAAGGATTTTGCTACATCAAATCCTTTATTCATAAATGAAGTACCTAATCTCAGTGAAAATGATAGAATACGGAGCCAGTGTCTCTGCAACAGATGACCAAAAACATTTTTTATAATCCAGCGCAAATCATTTTACACGGCTTTACAGCAAGCATTAACTGGCAGCAATGCCACAGCAGATGGAGAGAGGGAAAACACGATTAAATAAAGGAGGGGGAAACGAGCAGAACACCCACATCGCTGCTTGTACTCCGACAACGTGGTTTCTCCGAAAGCAACCTGTTATGTGTAGAAAACACGACCAAAAAAACCCCAAAAAGTTCATTGCAGTTTTACTTACTGCAGTTGGATTCCGTGGGCAAAAATGACATCAAAATGTTCTTGCAGTCCACTCAGTCCTCCCTCTTGAAGCGCGTGTCCTGGTCGCTGCTTCCACGGTGCTTATCTGAGGGCCACACTTGTTCGATTGAGGCTCCAGGATCTGAGAATAGCGGTCTGTATCCCACGAAGGGGGGAGAAAAAAAACCCCTTAGAAATAACGATGCCCTGCTGCTGCCATGGGAGTAAATGGACCGAGAGCTCCGCCTGCCGGGCAACCCTGGAGTTGCTTCTTCGAGAACAGAGCACAGTGGCACCATTACAGTGTTCAATATTCATACTTCTGCAGCAATCAGGGGCGTTTCCAGGGAGACCAACAACAAAGCAGTCCACAGGAAATCTGAAAATTTAATCATAAATAAATTGAATATCGATAACTTTCGTAAAAAAAGGACAATGGGCACAATTTTCAGGCTGTGTGCAGTACTAATACAGTTCCATCATGTGAAAAGTGGTACTGAAAAAGAGCCCATGGCTTTCCTAATACAGATACATCTATATGATGTGTTAATACATATCATAATATGTTTAAATGTAATCTCAAGTACTCTTGAGAACAGCCTTTGTCAGAATTACTGATTCACTCCTGTGTTTATCACTTTAGTGTTGCATGCTGTTAATCTTATATTACATATTTATATTTATTTTGAAACTTGCTAAATAATACATGGTATGGAGTTTAAATTACAACACTCGATACCAAAATATATGTGTATTTAAATATTACAGTTTTTTCTGAATGCTTAAACCCTAACTGTGATTCCTGTAGCACAATCTCTAAAACTATTCAGACTTATAGCAAAACCACTCACTGAGTTTGCAAAACTAAAAGCACAAAAACTGCTTTGCACTCAGTTTGCAATTTTGTAACACACACTTTGCAAAACTGTAGGCACAATTCACTGCACAACACTCAATTACCAAATTTCCAACACACTCCTAGCAAAAGTATACACATGTATGGCTATCATTAACACTAATTTGCCAACTGTCTGGCACACTTTCACATGTCAAAACTTTCTTAGATAATTAGTTCACTTTGCAATCAGCCTAAGCACTATAATACAGGTAAGCTCTGTGTGCGGAGTACAATGGAGGGAGCAGAAAGAGTGAGAAGTAGAGGAGGCCGAGGAAGAGGACGTGGAGGTGAAGAAGTAGGATGAAGAGGACGACAAGGACAAGGAGGAGCAAGAGGAAGACGAGGAGGGGGGAGAGGAAGATGAGGAGGGGGGAGAGGAAGGGTAGGAAGAGTAAAAAATAGAATTGCTGATGACATCAGAGCTACAATAGTGGACCATGTAATCAACCGTGGAATGACCCTGAGGGTAGCTGGCCAACGGGTCCAGCCTAACTCGAGCCGCTACACTGTAGCAAGTACCATAAGGACATCTTGAAATGAGAATCGGTTAGTACAGTCACTTCGCACAAAGATTTGTAGCACTGCCATATGCCAATGAGAAACACACCAATACCACTGATGTAAAAATACTGAAATTGTTACTTTACAGAATTGCTAGATGACCAGATGCTGGGGCAGAAGAAGCATGTTCACTGCAGACCAAGTAACCCATATAGTCATTATGGCGATTGCAAATAATCCTATACTTGGAAATAAACACTTGTGTTTGTTTTGATGTGTTTGAATAAACACCAGTACTTGAAGTTTGGATCCCTCTATGCTTATGGATCTATGACAGAAGTATGAGCTCAAACTGACATAGCCTACCTTGTGCACAGAGAAAGCAAAAGCCAGATGTGTTTTGTATTCATACCATCAGTGTGCAGTTGGCGCATTGTGTGCTTAGGAGATGATGGCTTGTGTGTACTGTTTGATACGGAAACACCATTTTTACGAAGGTGTGAAGAGTTAATCTAGCTGTGTTTGCTTTTGCAAGAGAACTACAATGTTTTGATGATTGGGTGACAGGTTTTCTTATTTGTGTGAAGAGTTTTGCAAAATTAGCCAATAGTTACAAAAAATGTGCTTAAGCAATCAGAAAAAACTGTAAAAAGGGATTTTAGTAAAGTACAGATTTCATCACTGAGCCATACACTCATCCAGCGGTTCTGGGCAATTATTTTAAGTCTAGAGTGACCACATCCCTAAAGAAGTACATGTGGGACAAAGAGTGTGTTTGTGTGGGACACTGTGGGTTACATATGCTGAGATGTGGTCTTAATTTTTTAAGAAACATGTACAAACTGTGTACAAGTATGACAGCTCTTATAAACTCTGTTATTTTGGCTGCTTTTCTGTTTGGTAATATTTTGGTTTAAGCAGTTACGCATCTGTATATGAGCACATTTCTTTTTGAGTCTTGTTTCTTTTTTGGGCTCTTGTGTGTGCCACTTCACCCGCCAATTCATGTAATTATTATTCTTAAAAATTGAGGTATTATAGCAATATCATCATAATAAAGGCACATAATTATTTTTATTATATTGTATATGCACTTCCTTTTGTTTAATTATATTCCAAAGAACTCTCCATATGTGAGACTTCATGGAGACTTTCTCTGTTGAACATAGGGACGAGTGATGAGGTGCAAATGCTGTGGAGACCCACATAAAGTGGAATACCTGCTCAGGGAGTATCACTCACACTTATCATTTATGACATGAATGCCACAAAGCTTAAAAACAAACAAACAAACAACAAATAGACAACCATTCAATTTAGAGTCACAAATTAACCTAACCCCACTAACTGCCTGTCTTTGGACTGTGGGAGGAAGCCAAAGTACCTGAAGAGAGCCCACACAGAGAGAATATGGAAACTCCACACAGATGATGTCTAACTCAGAAACTTTCTTTTGCTGTTTAAAGTCGTTGGTAAGGAGTACTGCAGTTTCAGCTTGTGTGGTTTTATTTTGGATGTATGCTTCTTGCTATTTACTGCGACCTCCTTTGGGTGTCGCTGTTAGACCTGCTTTCTCAATCATCATATGCAGTTACATTCTTTATACAAATTTGTGGTTTGTATCTGGTCTGTCAGGCTAAAAAAATAAATAAAATAAAACAAAAGATAAAAATCCATAGAGCCTAATGTAGTTCATACCCTTTCCTATCTTAAATAGCATTTGTTTTGGGGGTGCTTGGTGTATTTTTAGAGTATTTTTTCAGTTTGTCAAGGCTTCAAAATGAACAGAGATATCGGTTAACAGTCAAAGGTCATATATTCAGAAGTTCAATGTTGTGCGAATGTGTAAAATTTTAACTCTGCATGTTAACAATTGATACAACATGATGTACATGTATCACTGAAGTAAAATACAATATGAGGACTACTGGGAGGAAAAAAATGCTGGAACTGTTCTAGCTGTTACACCAAAGTGTTTCAAGGTGAGTAAAGCTGATATAAAGAGTAATTATTATTATTATTATTATTATTATTATTATTATTATTATTAATAACAATAATAATAATAATAATAATAATAATAATTACATTTTAAAAATTCTAACTTTTGAATTGGGATTTTAAAGTTAATGACGTTAGAAGAACAAGCATACATTTTGGTGGTTGTTTGAACTTTTGATACATTGTTACACGAGCTTAGTTAATTCATCAGCAGTTATATTGATATCATTGCTCTGGCAAGTTCAGCATAACCAAAATGCTTAGTTAATGTTGGGTTAACTTAGTAATGCAGGCTAATACTCTTTAGTGTTTATCTTTTACTAACCTATGTAGGCTACTGTGACAACTCAGATACGGGGGAAAAGAGAGAGGTCACTATTAAACCTTACCATTAAAAACCAATTTGATGTTTTTATGCTGAGAGAGCAGCTTCTTGCCGACGCCTCTCATTTCAGTTTGAGTGCTTCTATTTGAAACCTCTAGGCGTGAATGTGCTGATTTCCGGGGTAGAGGCGTAGTGGAGGAAAGTTTCAGAGGGACGTGAACTATCTTGACAATGAAGCGCAGGCTCTTTGGCTGTTTTAGCTGAAGATCGCTCACTGTCCCACGGTCAGAAAGCGCACCAGAGTCACGGCGGTGGCGGCAGATCAACAGAGAGCACGGTAAGACGTCCTCTGGCTACACGCGATACTGATTAAAAGTGTAATTACACAACTGGACTGTGCGCAGTAACGCATTAAGAGAGACTAATTATTACAAACTACTGCGAGGTTGTGGTCATTAAAGGAAGAAACCCTGTTTTTAAAGGAAATGTTAATGCAAATGTGTGGCTGTGCTTCCTATATAACTAAAGAGCAGGCTGCATACAGAGCCTTGCATGGAGTTTAGTGGCCTTATTCTAGGTTAGCTTCATGCTGTGGGTTTTAATTTGACAGTAACTATCCAATAGAGATTTGGGGCTTTGCTGCCATATTCAAATATGTTGCATTAATAGTCTTGTTTGCAGCCTCTCAGGTTTTCACTACTAACTTTGACACACATCACGTTTGAGTCAGCAAAGTTGTGTTCATAAATACCCAGGGGTGCGTTTAGTGAGTCAACCTCAACATCCTATCGTTCCATGTACCATTTAACATGCTCAACCGTCTGCACTGACCTGTGCATATGTGACATTTTAGTCACCACAACTTCTACAACCAGCGTATTTGAGATTACATTTGTAAGAATTTATTATATATACAGAGGCAAAAAATTGATTGTTTTGTGCCTCTGCCCCCCTCTTTGTGTACTGTGAAGAACTAAATAGTGAAAACTTTCTTTAAAAGACTATCCAGAATGTTTTCTGCTTGTGTTTAGGGACCAACGCAACCATAATAAAAGTTTCAAGTTATTACATCAAATTTAAAGCAAATTCTTCCTAAAATAGATTGCTTCACCTTAACCTCAGCTTTAGGAGGAATTGGATTTCCTGATTTTCATGTCCTTTTGCCACTTCCTTTTCCTCTCTGTTGAGAGCTACTTCTGCTTTTCACTGCTTTTTCTTTTTAATTTATGTAGCAATTAACCAGTCCAAACTCAAGTTAAAATCAATATCTAGGTTGTTTGAAATACTGCTCTGTTGATTGCTGGCACAGAAGGCAACTATTTGTACAGTTTCATGCCTGGGTGATTGATTGCTTTAAAGATGTTTACAAGGCTCTGGAGGTGTTGCACTTGGGGAGCTTGGTTCACCCAGTTATTCATTACCTAGGTGTGATCAGGAGTGTGCTGCAGGATGCCATAACAACAGCAGGAACAGGTAATCTGCTGTTATCTGTTTGTGCTGGTGCAAGATTCCGTGTGCCACTCCTTTTAATCCTGGCCTTATGCTAAAAAGGTCCTGCTTGGAGCGCTTTAATCATATATGAGAACTATATTGAAATATAGCAATATGCCATATTATATGTATCAGGGCAAATATTATTCTACCACGTTTAACTTGTGTGCATGCAGGGTCAGGATGACTGAACTTAATACTTTGGTTACTTGCAGCAGACACACAGCATGATGGCGAAACAAGACCTGGCTCATTGATATTTGATCACCGTACATACGTCAGAGTACCTGAAAAGTACACAGAATAATGAGTTGGAGTCGTACACTAACCAGGAATCTGAAGAATTTCAGAGCTGAAACCTGCATATTAAAAACCATGTGAGAGAAAATGCAAGCTCTTTATTTTGTCAAAGGAGGCATACACAGAACACTAAAAATAGGCCTGAAGTGTTATGATTCTCATAATGCTCTTCAGCTTAGTTTAACAATCAGAGCTGGGAAAGCCTGGGAAAGTAGCTTTATGTTTTTTGTGTGTGTGTGTGTGTGTGTGGGGGGGGGGGGGGGCATTATCAGGGTGTTTTCCCCAAAGGAAACATTGTCTCTGCACTGTGACAAAAAATAAATTTCCACTGCTGTTTTGACATCAGGGATCAAGAGCTGCAGCCTGAGATGACTTTGTCTTATCAGCGGCCTTCAGGCAGAAACGGGAGCCTGGACACAAAAGATTAAGTGGTTGGTGGCTCCTTTTAGGAATAACTGCACCAGGCATTATTCCTAGTTTAATTTCTTTGCTTCATTTGCTACGTAAACATGCGAACATTAGGCACAGGTCGAAAACTCAGCTGACAAGTTGAAGCCGCGAGCACTGAATTGCAGTATTCCAGTAAACACAGCCAGAGGCAGCTGCAGTGTGTTCAGCCAGTTTCTCATCAGGTAATATGTTGGACTGGATCAAAAAGTTTGTACTTGTTATAGTAGGATGTTTAGTCATGTTTATGTTCGACAGGGTGGTATTCCTGGAATGTTTTTCCTGAACTTTGGATTCACACCAATGGGTTAACAAAGAGCTTTAGGCTTGGAAAGAAGCCTGTTTTTTTCTCTGCTTCTTGCTGAAAGTCTTCTGAGATTCATCTCTGCATGACAGCACAGCATGATTCAGATCTGATAAACAGAAGTCAACAGACACGTGTCTCTTGCGCAGGATACTAGGCTTATATTGTAACTTGTTTCTAGCATGTAGTCATTAATTACTGATCTTATGTGGTCTGCAGCTGCATCCAGACCTAGCGTCTCGCTGGCTTACCACAGTGGTTGACCAGGGCACACTTCTTCCCGTGCCGAATGGGTGCACTGCCAGCTCATGTCAGACAAACTTTAAATCATCTCCCTCCTTCCGCCGACATTTTTTACACATTTTCTTTTTCCTCTCGTCCTACTCGCATTTGTTTCTTTGCTAATAAACTGTCAAACTCTGCACGCCACAGCGCATGCAGCACCCAATTCTAAACACAAACACACTGAAGTTATTATTGGAAGAATGCCCGAGTGCTACAAATAATCGTCTGGTTTGCAGGATCAGTGACGAATTACTGACGCATGGTTGGGTTTACATTCTCCCTCAAAGGCCACAGTCTCCCGTCATTTCCAAGAATTGGAGGATACTTACCTCGCATACTGTCGGCTTTACTTTGGGAAGACATCTTTGGGCCCTGTGGGACACCATTAGGGATTTCCTACAAAGTGTCCACAACTGACCTTGACCACAGACTGTTAGTGTAAGATTTGCATCATTTTATGTTTTCATATGCCTCCCACTTGTCACTTAGCGTGACTTCCTTTAAGAAAGGGCATCAACAGGAACTTGTGAGCAGGAGAGACCTAAGGTTCATATTTATAATTTATAACTCTTTCTTTCAGGTCTGTGTGGATGAGTGTATATTAGTATTGCATCAAGTATTACAATTCACATTTCTTGAAAATAAAAGAGGCCTTTATTGGTCACAAAATATTAACAGGAAAGGGGAAGTGGTATTGTGACTACGTAGTGATTCAACTCAATCTGTGTGGCAATCTGTGCGTACACATCTGCACAGACTCTAGCTGCCAGGAAAGTGTTCAGAAACAGTGAATGTGCACAGGAATGCCTGTGCAGCAACAACGTGGACAGTGCCAGTAAATACTGCATTTTGTTATCCTGCACTGTGATCCAAAGCAGACTACATGATTAAACCGGGGTGTTTTTCTTTTTTGCATATAATTTTGTTGAGTTACACTCACTTTGTTTAATTCATGAGGCGCTTTTTTTGTTAAATGGAACAGCTGTAATCCTTTAATGAGTTATAGGTCAAATATTGATGGAGCAAAACGTATGTGTGTCAAACGAGAAAGTCAAACGTCAATGTCCCCATTAGACCTTTTGCTTTGAGCTATAGGCCATTCGAAACCATTTATATAATTGAAAGTGTATCTATGCCCTCATATTCTGCCCTACCTCTTTCCCCTCATCATTTTAGTCCTTCCATTTTTTCATAAGCTGATTGTATGACCCAGCAGGCCAGCTGCCAGCCCTTTATTGGAGTTCATAAACACACCAGCACAGTGATGGTTTTTGCAAAGTATGTAGAATCATCCTTTTTGCTTGTTTGTTTTTTGGCATGCAACTAATCCTGCAGTGTTTGTCGCAGAAACACAATGACGACTGCTACAGCGTGGGTCTTGGTGTCAGATTTTCAAAATAAAAGCCACCGGTTTCTTAATGTAAGCTCAATGTGCTTTAAAATATATCCAGTTTCCAAAATAAAAACGCTGAGTTATTGTTTTTTGTTTTTTTTTAAAGAAAGCACTTTCCTTCTTAATGTAAGCCTGATATGTTTTTTTTATAATAAAGCCCCTAGTTAGATCTAGGAAGTTATGAGGACAACAACAAGCAGTAGTTTTATTTCAGAATAAAAGTCCCCAAACAGTTATTGGCTGGTATCAGTGTCTTCCCTAGTAAGTTTTATACTACTGATCAGAATGAAAGCCTTTTAATTTAATTTTTTTTTTCAGTTTCCTTCTGCTTCAGTAACTATTTCTTTTTTTAAGTTGGCTTATTTATGTACAACTATTTAAGCAGCAAGCAGCCGACCAAGAACAGCAGTACCAACAAATCCAACACTCTTTCTCAACAAATTTTCAGTTTAACTTCAACTGTTCCCCTCCTCCCATTGGGGTTCATTTCATAAATCTCATCTAATAGAAACCAAGATTTAGTAGGAATCACAGGAATTTGTGCTCCTGGTTTGCATGGAATTCTCGAGGATTTTTGTGGTAGGAACATCAATTTTTGTTTATGAGAGACGAGTGGGAACTAAAAGAAAGGATCTGACCTTCTGGCTGTGCTTATGAGACAATCTAATAAAGTCTTAATCAAGTAAACATTTATTTCAGTCGCGGGTTTGGTTTTTGGTCAAAAGGCTAACATGTGAACTGTGCCCACAAGGGGAAAAACTAAGATTGGACAAAAGTGCTATTTTAGAGTCTGATTATATGCTTGATGATCAAAATACTCCAGGCAAAAATGTTTTTAATATATCCCCCTGTGGCGTTTTGCATTGTGGTGACACATTTACAGGCAGCTGAAGTTAATCATTGTCCTGTTAACAGTGTTGAAATTGTAGTATAAGAACGATCTATATCTCTGGCCTCTTGTGCTTCAGGTGTTTACTAGTGAACTGCAGATATGTATATTTACTACCCAAAAGTCTACAGTCTTACTTGTGTAAGACAAGCAAGACAACTTTTTGTGATGCATAGTCTGGAGTCTTGCTGCAACAGAGTAGATGACTTTACACGTGGTTGCCTGGTTGGCAGAGGCAGGATGTAAACAACAACCAAGATGGCATTTAAAAACTTCCAGAGCATGTAATGTGTGTGTAACCTCACAGCTAGCAGTTCAATGTCAGAGCTGCTGAAAGTGACCTGGGTGGCGCAGTTTGTTAATAAAAGCAGCAATCCAGTCAACGCTTTCCTTGCCACTCTGATCTTTTCCTGTTACCAGAAACGCCTGAAAAGCTGTATCAATAGGAGCCAGTAATTCTGAGGCAACAGGCTATGGGGAGTATTAGAAAACAAAGTTGTGTAATGTCAGTCGCTGTACTAAAAGATCTGTTTATGAATTGTAAGTGATAGGAAGTAGCTCCTTAGGTTTGGAAGTTTCAAATTAGCTTTTAAAAATGGATTGCGCATTGCAATCAACCATCCAGGAAAGTAACTCTCCAAAAGTTGATTCTGTTCATCTGGACGTAATAATAATGATGGATTGGATTTATATAGCGCTTTTCAAGGCACCCAAAGCGCTTTACAATGCCACTATTCATTCACTCTCGCATTCATACACTGGTGGAGGCAAGCTACGGTTGTAGCCACAGCTGCCCTGGGGCAGACTGACAGAAGCGAGGCTGCCATTTCGCGCCATCGGCCCCTCTGGCCAGCACCAGTAGGCAAGTAGGGTAAAGTGTCTTGCCCAAGGACACAACGACCAGGACAGAGAGCCCAGGGATCGAACCGGCGACCTTCCGGTCACAGATACGCTTCCACGTAGCGTAACGTCAACATTTGGAGATTGCACATTGCCTTTGAGAATAATCGGAACATTTGGAAATTGACTCTTTGAATTGCAAGCAAGAAACTATACTGTGGTGTGTAGTTTAATATTCCCCAAAAATGATGTCCAATTATTCAAATATTTGAGATTTATTGTGAAACAGGCTGCTATGAATACATTCATAAACTCAGATGGGTTTTAAATTTTGCTTAATTTAAACACCACCACTAACATTTTTTTTGTGTGTTAGTTTTTTAAATGTGATTAAAGGTCAAAAATGTAGAACCCAAGAGGCAGGTTTAGCTGCAACATTGACACCCAAAAAAGAATTACAAGTCAAACAAAGTCCAAAAGGCTTGTGCAAACACCACAGTAATCCACGAGACCACAAGGAGGGACACCAGGTGGAACAGCAGACAGCCTAACCAGTGACACGGGGCGAGACAGGAAAATAAATGAAGACAGGTGAACCTAATGAGGGTGGGGCAGGGGAATCACAAAAGTGGCAAAGTAACACACAAAGACACATATGACACTGAAAAAGAGGAAGTGAGTGGTAGTGACACAGAGTGAAGCAAAAGGAAATACAGGAGACATGAGAAAGTAGTGCTTTTTAAGAAAATAAACGAGATAAATCTTAAAAACTAAATAAAAACGTAAACACTATATAAGTCATTCATGAAAGTTTCTTTATGTCCATCCATCGTGTATCCAGTTTCGTTGACACTGTAGGATTTAACTGATATTCCATGTCCCCATTTGTCCATGTTCTACCTGGAGGAGCCGTCCCACCCCTACCCACCAGGCTTGATTGGTGTCCCCCTGGAAGAGGAGGTGGCTGGGGAGAGGGTGTTCTGGCCATCTCTGCTTAAATTGCTACCCCTGTGACCCCAACCTAGATAAGCACTGAAAAATGAAAGGATAGACAGCTATGGTTTAAATCTGTACCCTGCACCACAGAATGACGTGCACCTTCACAGTAATATAACTACATGTTTCTGCCATACAGACCACAACAGCTGTGATAGGGCTGTTTGGTAGCATTATATGGTATAACCTCAGTATATTGAGTAACACAGGGAGGATACCTCTGTGTAATAAAAGTTGTAACTGTCTCTTGCTTACAGTTATATAGTTAGCACAGTACTAAATCATGCTGAGGTTTAGCCGAGACACCCTTCAGAGAAAGCTAATTTCCCCTGCTCACATTCCTGCTCATATTCTTTTGGTCATAAAAGCATCACCATTCATCCAATTTTTCTTATTCAGTTCAGGGTCTTAGCTAGTCGCCAGTCATTTAGAGAGACAGACAATCATGCGCGCTGCCATTCACAACCACGGCCAACTTAAAATCAACAGTTAAGCTAGCATGTATGTATTTGGACTCATGTAGGGGGCCAGAGTACCCACAGGAAGAACATGTGTTCCAGCTGGGCGGCAGATTCAAAAATAGGCTACAGTGCTAGACACAATGCTATGAGAACCTTATTGCTCTCCCTCCCATCATCACAGGTCAAAAATAAAGCAGCTGCTTTATAAAATCTTTATAGCTTCTTCAGCAGATTAAAATGATTTGCAATATGATGTGTTGTCTAATAAATGGATCCATGTGCAAGCCTCAGCTAGGGTTAAACTTCTTTGTTATTTGGTGACCAGCTTCCCACTCCAGCTCATAAAGGAAACTTTGAAGTGCTATTTCTATACATTATTATGAAATATTCTTAGTATTACCTTACCTTTCAAGTTATTTTTCTTTTTATAACGGAAAGTTAGTGTGGTTGTGCATTATTGGTGTTTGTGTCGCTTACCCACTTAAATCAGCCAGACATTATGCTTTAATAAATAGAGCCATGATACATTTTCTTTTATTTTTTACATATACTTCCCAAAGAAGGAATGCCTGCTGATGGTCGGGCGACTGTGGCTCAGGGGGTTGGAAATCGCATCTGTAACCGGAAGGTCACCGGTTCGATCCCTGGGCTCTCTGTCCTGGTCGTTGTGTCCTTGGGCAAGACACTTTACCCTACTTGCCTACTGGTGTTGGCCAGAGGGGCCGATGGCGTGATATGGCAGCCTCGCTTCTGTCAGTCTGCCCCAGGGCAGCTGTGGCTACAACTGTAGCTTGCCTCCACCAGTGTATGAGAGTGAATGAATAGTGGTATTGTAAAGTGCTTTGGGTGCCTTGAAAAGTGCTATATAAATCCAATCCATTATTATGGTCAGCTGTAGATATTCTTTGTCTTATGTGTTTAGGTTATACCGATGACAGGTTCCACTTACACGTCATGGTGCAGGATTTCTGTTCTGTCACTTCCTGATTTATTTTGTAATCCTTGGACCATGTTCATTCCTGTTAGCTTTGCTTCTGGTCCTTCTTACGTTTCCCTCCAATTTTCCACCACACCTGTCCCCAATCAGATAATCACTCTCCCCAGCATATATACTCACAGCTTCCCTTCTGGTTGGCTTCTTTTTTAAAACAGCTTTTTCATGTTTGTGCCCCTTTTTGGGTGAGGGATTAAACATGAGAAGAAGTGGCTGTTATGACTTTCAGGTAACAATTGCAAAAGAAACTGAGCATGTATGTAAAAGATTGTTGTTGGTTTTTTTTCTGTGCTCCTCCTCCCAGTCCATTGTGTCCTATAGAAAAGACAAAGGGCGTAAACTACAACTGCGCGCTTGCCTCCACAAATCTAAGTGAAACCACATTTGAGTATGTGCTTTCACACACACTCACATAGACGCGCACGCTCACACAATCTGTACCATACACTCAGTCTCAGTCATGTAAAAGTCAGAGCTACTTCCCGTTTTTCAGTAGTTCCGGCTTCTCTGTTGCCGTGTTTGCACAGACCGTGCTGAAAAGGAAGTCTACAGAAACTTTGCTCAGGAAGAGAGGGAGAGGAGAAGCGCAAGGAGATCGTACTTTCAGGAGGAGGAGGTTTTCCTACTGTTGTGAAGTTTGCTGCAGGGTCTCTCTGCCTGAAGCCATGGGGGTGTTTGGAGGTGTTGAGAGAACTGGAGGGAGCAGAAAAGTGCTTTGAAAGGCTGTTGTTTTTTTTATGTTCCATTTGTTTTTCCCCCAAGCAGTTTTGCTGTGTGAGTGAAAGAAGTAAACCGGATAATTTTGTTTTCTCCTGATGGATTTTAGAGGGAAACCCTACTCTGCCTTAAATTCCTGAAGAACAGACACCGCACGCAAAAACTTTCACACACGTTAGTGGGATGTTATTAGATGCTTGAAGCAACATGGAAGCTCTGAGAGAGTCTTTTCTTAATTTGACTTTTCAGATGTCCGCATACAGGCGAGCCACTCTGGACGAGGAGGACGTGGTGGACTCCACCAGTGACGATATCTACCCATCAGCTCCCATGCAGGTAAGAATGCAAATACCTTGGGCTAAACCTAAGAAACAGGTTTGTGCTGGTACTGGATTATTATAGAACATGTGGGTAAGTGTGTAATTGTTGAGGTTTTGCACCTGGTATAAGACAACACATTTTCTAAATTTTTAATTACAGATGAACCAACAGCGGCTTATGCTTATGATTAGTTTTTTCTTTTTAAGCAAGCTGTCCTCATTTAGTGGTTCAATAAAAGCCGCCACTCTAGCCGTAGTATTAGTTTAACTTGTCTATCCGGAACTTTAAGATATCTAGTACTTAGAAATGTATTCCTATTCTGATTTATGAAGGAATTTGAAGTCTTCATGTAATGTTGCATTGGCCAAAACATCTAAATAGAGGCCTCATTCTGAACTGAGCATGTGTATGAAATAGAAGATTATAAGATTAGTGAGTATATTTGCATGACAGTTGAACGAAAGATGGCCTAACCGCTAGTGAGCTGGGACATATCCTCCCCAGTGTCTGTAGTTCTCAAACTAAATTTGGATCCCCTGGAATACTGTTAATGAATAAGTTAAAAATAAAAAGGCTTTAAACTCTTCCAGAAAAAGTCACCAGAAAAAAAAACTGTGGTCACATCACTTGTGTGGGTTTCATCCAGTTCTGTCCAGAGACGGCATTTTGTTTTTGCTCAGTGATGGACGGGGTGCATCCAACTCTCACCCAGCATCAGCTGGTATCAGTCCACTGAAACTGGTTGGATAAGCAGTTAAGAAAAGGCATGAATTGATGGATAACTGCATAGCTGTCATTTTTATCATTTTCATACATGTTGGGTGCAGATTGCTGCATCTTATTATTTATTTATTTTATTCATGGTGGGGACAAAATAAAACTCCTGTAAAATAAAATTATCAGTGCTATAACTGAAAACGGTCTATAGTTCAAGCAATACTGAAATCTGAACTTTGCCTCCACTGTTCTGCTTGGCTTTCAGTGTGGCATCAAGCACAAATTAACCATGTCAACAGTAAAAATGATAAAGCTAGCTAAATTAAAGAATTCCCAACAGCATGTATTTGTATTTTACAGGAGCCTTGCAGAAACATCCTGGAAATGTTATTCTCTGTAGTAAAAACAATGCAAAAAGCCATAATCAAAACACTAAGAGTATGCTGTTGCTACTGCCCTTCTACTCATGTATTTGGTTGACAGCATTTTGAGATCATTTTACAACATTTCAGCAATTTGGCAAATATTAATGTTTGGACAAATGTCTTAATTGTTACTTGTAAAATTTAAAAATGATTTGTCTCCTGTGTCTTAGAGAGAAGACCACAACGCAAGAATATTCCACAAATTGACTTTAGTTTTCAAACAGAATGAAATTGGTTGCTTTTTTTCTCCCCATTGAGATGAAGTTGTCTTTATTTTTTTTTATGGTTTTCACACAAGGAAGTTTTTGCGCACAGACACTGAAGCATTTAAGTGTGAAATCCTTTGTATTTTTTCTGCTTTATGAAAGAACACAACATGTATAAAGGATTTCACTGAGACTGCAGATAGAGCATTTGGCCTCATTCCTTAAGTTAAACAGTGTACTGTTCATGTCCATACAGTGCAGACAGACACTGCTTTGTGCAGTTCGTTCATTCTTTAGGTGCTTTATTTAACCAGGATTGAAACTGTGTTCAAACTGTGCCTAGATTCAAGTATAACGTGTGGGGTTTTTATTTTTGTGAAATGAAATGTAGCTTCCTAAGACTGTGGCAAACTACAGGTGAGAAAGACTTGGCAGTGATTATCCCAATTGTGCTCAGAAATGCAGCTCTGCACCAAACCTGCTTAATTCACTAAGGCTCTGGGATTAAGAAGCCGCCTTTGCTTCGATCACACTTTAATTTGACTTGTGAAAATGTGTTTTTTTTTGTTTTTTTTCCGCCTGTCCCATTTGGTTCTTTAGCCATCAGAATTGTTGTCTGAAGACCAACAAGGATACCCAATGGATTTACTTTGCCAAATGGATCATCGTGGCATTGCCGTATTGGTCCATTTGGTCGATCTTTGTTTTTATTATTTATTATATTTTATTTTCAGATGTTACAGACGGGACAGACATGAGTGAGAGATAGGAAAGGGAGGAAGGAAAGGAAAAACGGAAGGGGAGAGGGACAGTGAGAAAGGGGGGGGGAGAAAAAAAATAAAAATCTCCTGGATCACCTGTTGAGAGAAGAATAGAAAACAAGCAAAAAAAGACAAAAAAAAAAACAAAGCAACATACTAAACACAACACCATCGCATTAATCTAGCTAAGTGTAAACAGCAGTAAATACTAAATATTCAATGTTGTTGTGCAGCACGCAGGACAGATGTGCTTCGAAGTAGCAGCCAAGAAAGGTGTAATTTGGGTCTACGAGCAGTGAACACCCGTGTGCATACCTGTGTGGATCAGCGCGCTTGTATTCCAAAGGTTTCTCCATGTAACGATCTGCTAGGGAGTGTGGGGGGGCCACAGCCCCGTCCTCCAGGGTGTGAAGCAGGTATGGAGGAGATCAAAACTCCAGACATCCAGAGGCCCCCAGAACACAAGAAACCATGGAAGACCAACAGAGGGGCAACTGCGCCACTGTCCCAGTAAGAGCTGAGGAGAGTCCCAGATGAGGGTTCACTCAGCAGCCGCGGAGCAGAAGCCAGGGGGAGTTGCAGTGACGCGCCCATGAGCTCCGCCGGCAGCCAGCCGTGCCTGAGTGACCGAGCCCCAGGCCGAGAGGCCGGGGGCACCCCACCCCCGAAGGGGCCCGAGCAAGCCCCAGGCTCCAGGCCCCGATAAGCGGCCGTCAAGGAGTGAGCCGGTGTGTACCCGGACGCCCACCCCTACACACAAAGAACCACCAACGCACCGACACCTGAGGGAGTCCGCCACCGGCAGGGGAAGTGGTGGTGGGTGGAGATAGGCCTCCAAACCTTGGAGGGCCTGAGGTGTCCCCAGAGAGGTGGCGTCTGATACCCAACCTGACATATAGACACAGACATACAGGCACACACAGACACAAACATTCATTCCCCCCCCCTCATGCTCTCATATGCACTCACTCCACACTCAACCAACGTGGAGACAGACATAAAGAGACGCTGTACACACAATCACACTCCCCAAGCGTACTCTACAAACCGGGTCTAGGTACCCTTGCCCCTGGAGGGGGGAACTGCACCCAGACCCAGGTGGTGTTACCCTTTTCCCTGCGGTGGGGAGAGGCAGACCACCCCGACTCCGTAGCAGCAGGAAGGCCCCACACTCCAGACCGCAGTCGGACGGCCAACTCCACCTAGCCCTCCCGCTCCAGCAGGCCGCAGAGAATGGGGGTGGGAGAAGACTCCAAACCTCCCTCCACCCGCTCATTGTAGTGTTGATGCATGTGTGTTCTAAGGTGCAATTAAAACCCAGGAGGGCATGGAGCTACCTGCCAGAGAGCAGCAGGTAAGCGCATGGTCCCTCCTGCTAGCCCTCAATGTCTACGTGTATTTAAAATTGAGAGGTGGGCAACGACGCCAGGGGTGAGGTGTACACCCTGATGGTAATTTGGACTCCGTGTATCGTGCCCACCCCCAAGATCCTATATGTATGTGTAATGAGAGTGTGAGTAATGTGAATGTCTAAGTTGTGGGATAAAATTGAGGCAGAGGCAGCCAGAAGGGGACGGGGGGGGGGGGTAGCCTCCTCTGCACCCTGGTGACATACCCCTACTCCAAGGCCCTGCATGTGTGGGTGGTTGTGGTGGAGCGGGAAGAGAGAGGCAGCTGGAGATGGGGAGGGAAGGAAGGGAGGGGCAGGTAACCCCTCCCTGGGGCCAGCTCCCCCGCTGACCCCAGTAGGCACTCCCACACTCCGCGACCCGCCAGGGAAAGGGGGCCTAGGCCCATCCAGACCGGGGCCCAGTGCAGCAGCGCCTCCCGGCCCCACAGAGCCCGGGACAGTCCGCCCAACCCCACCACAGAGAAAATTGCACCCACCCCACCATCCACTCATCTTCCAGACTACATAAGACGGTAAACGCCCAGGCTGAGATCTTCCTCCACCTCTCCTGTATCTCCCCCTCCTGCAGAGAGAGTTCCTGAAGAGAGGAAAGCTCCTGCAAGATGTGACCATCTCCCCCACCAGTTGAAGAGCCCCCCAGGCGGTTCGACGCACCGGCAGCACCCTGCTCCAGGGCCGGGCCCCCATGCACCCACCCGCCCCAGCCCAGAGACGGCGCGCCCCCAGAACCTCACGCCCATCCCGGACCCACCCAGGGGCAGCCAGGCTACCAGGTCAGTAACCCACGTCCGTCAGCACAGACCCTCCCCTAGCCCCGCTGCACGCAGCCGCGAGGAAACAGTCACCTGAGAGCCAACAGAGCCCCCAACCGGACATGACCGCTACCCCGGGTTGAGCCCCCCAAGGAAGATGCCTCCGGGGAACCCCCCGACGCCCTAAGCCTGTCCCTACCCCCACACCAATCACAACAGTGAAGGCGGGACCAAACTATGACCCCCCCACCCCCACTAGGTGATGGAGCTGATAAAAGGAGTCCAGAGCAATTGATCTGATGTGGTGGCAGAGGCTGTATCAAGACTAATGTAATCTAATAGATAATTTCTATATTGGTTAGAATTAAGATTATTTTTATTTTTCCAGTTCATGAGGACTGTTTTCTTGGCTATGCATAGGGCAGTGAAAATCATATGGGCTATATTCTTTTCTGAAGTGACATTATCTAAGCTGCCCAGTAAACACACTAAGGGGGAAGTTGGAATGTTACATTTCAGACACTTTGATAAGTCTTCACATATCTCGCGCCAAAACTTTTGCACTGGTGGACAGAACCAAAGAGCGTGGATGTAATTGTCTGGTGTATTGCCTTGACAGTGTGAGCAGTTGTTGGAAGATGTAAAGCCCATCTTGAACATCCGATGACCTGTATAGTGCACTCTATGTAGTATTTTGTATTGTATTAATTGCAGACTGGGATTTTTAATTAATTTAAAGGTTTTTAAGCAAATCTGAGACCAGAAGTTTTGGTCTAAGCTGACTGATAAATCTGCTTCCCACTTTGCAATAGGAAGGGATATTGATTTATCTAATTTAGAAAGTGTTCTGTATATTTTAGATGATAATTTGGGGGATTTAAGAGTAAGAAAATGTGCCGCACTTGGTGGTGTTTGTAATTCAACTTGACTGAGGTTAAATTTCTTTTTTACTATGGATTTAATTTGTTGATATTCTAAAAATCTTGTCTTGTTGATCCCATATTGTGCAACTAGTCTGTCAAATGGAATAAATTCTGTTCCCTCTAATATATGTTCTAAGTATTTAATTCCTTTACAACTCCATTCTGGGAAATTAATCATATTATTGTTTTGTAATATGTCAGGGTTATTCCAGATAGGTGTACGTTTGCATGGGATTAATGAAGACTCCGTTATTTTTAGAAACTCCCACCATGCTGTCAGAGAAAAGCTGATGTTGATACTTTTAAAGCATTCATGTCTTTTGATGTTTGAGCTAATAAATGGTAGGTCTGAAATCTCTAGGTCCTTGCATAGTGCCTGTTCAACATCTAGCCAGGGCTCAACTAAGAGGGTATGTTTTAACCATTCTGAGATGAACTGAAGCCTGTTGGCTAAGAAGTATTGGTGAAAATTAGGCAGATCTAATCCTCCTCTATCCTTGGTTCTTTGTAGCGTTTTTAAGCTGATACGCGGGGGTTTATCTTTCCAAAGGAATTTGGAAATATATGAATCCAGAGATCTGAACCAATCTTGTGATGGTTTGTTAGGGATCATCGAAAATAAGTAATTTATTTTTGGCAAGATCATCATTTTTATAGTGGTGACCCTTCCCATGAGTGATATGGGTAAAGATTTCCATCTAGTCAGATCGCCTTCTACTTTCTTTAGAAGTGGGATATGGTTTAATTTAGTTAAGTCTGAAAGCTTAGGAGAGACATTAATACCTAAATATTTAATATTTCCGGATTGCAGTGGGGCAGAGGAAGAGTTATGGAAGGAGCAGTTAATGGGGAGAACTGTAGATTTTGGCCAGTTAATTGAATAATCTGAAACTCTTGAAAACCAGTTTATTAAAGTAATTACCTCAGAGAGGTTGGTTTGTGTGTTTTGCAGAAAAAGCAACACATCATCCGCATAGAGACTGATTTTATGTTCTATGTTCTTACATTTTATGCCCTTAATTGTTGTAGCCTGTCTAAATGCTGCTGCTAGAGGTTCGATAAAAATTGCAAAAAGTGAAGGGGAGAGTGGGCATCCCTGTCTGGTGCCCCTCAGGAGATAGAAGCTGGAGGATGTCTGGTCATTTGTTCTGATACGAGCTGTTGGGGAATTGTATAATATTCTTATCCAGTTTATGAAAGAGTTTCCAAAACCAAATTTGTGTAAAGTTGCGAATAAAAATTTCCAGTTAACTCTGTCAAATGCTTTTTCTGCATCTAGAGATAATATTATGGTTTCGATGTTTTTATCGTATGAGTAGTCTATTAAATTAAGTAATCTACGAGTGTTTGTTGAGGAGTGCCGACCTTTTATGAAACCAGTTTGGTCAGGATGAATTAAGAGGGGGGTCATTTTCTCTAATCTCTTTGAGAGAGCTTTGCAGATTATTTTAAGGTCTACATTTAAAAGAGAAATTGGACGATAGCTTGAGGGAAATAAAGGGTCTTTGCCTGGTTTTAGCAGGAGACTAATGTTGGCAGAATTCATATTTGGTGGTAGTCTGCCATTTTCCTCGATTTCCTGCAACATGCCGTGGAATACTGGTGCCAAAATTATCCAGAATTCTTTGTAGAATTCTGCAGGGAAGCCGTCTGGACCTGGAGCCTTATTATTGGGCATACTTATCAGGGCTTCCTGGAGTTCACTTGGTGTCAGTGGCGAATCCAGTTCCATTGCTTGACTATCTAGTAATTTTGGAAGAGTTACGTTGTCAAGAAACAGATCAATTTCATTTTTAGATGGGTTTATTTGTGGTGAGTATAAAGTTTCATAGAAATCCCTAAAAATGTTGTTTGTTCTTCCAGGATCATATATTATGTTCCCCGATAAATCTTTAGCAGCACATATAGTTGTTTTTTTCTTTATTTATTTTTAGCTGGTTAGCTAGAAATCGACCTGATTTGTTACTGTGTTCAAAATTCTGCAAGCGAAGTCTTTGTATAAGGAATTGTGTTTTTTTTGTTTTGTTTTGTTTTTTTCTGTTTTTTTTTTTTGTTTTTTTTTTGTTTTTGTTTTTTTTATTAATAATTTCATTTAATTCTAGTTTTGTTTTGCATATTTTGTTCAATGTTTCCTGATCTTGGTCGCACGCGTAGGCTTCTTCTAGTGATTTGATGTTTTGGTTTTTTTTTCTAATTCCTGAATATTTTTGTTTTCTTCTTTCTTTTTGTGTGATGAGAAAGAAATTATTTTACCTCTCATCACAGCTTTCCCTGCTTCCCATAGAACAGAAGCAGATATTCCGGGAGTGTCATTAAAGTCTAAATATGAAGTCCATTCCTTTTTAAAATATTTAATAAAGTCTTCATCTTTAAGTAGTGATATATTAAATCTCCAGTTTTTTCTTGGCGTAGTGTTATTCTTGTGCATTAGTGTTAAAGATACAGGAGCATGATCGCTGACAGCTATAGGATGAATCTCAGTGTCTGAAATGTCACACAGCAGTGAGCTGCTGACCAAAAAATAATCCAGACGAGAGTAAGCGTGATGAACATGCGAGAAAAAAGTATATTCCTTACTGGTGGGGTGAAGAGAGCGCCATGCATTGCAAAGACCAAAGTCGCTCATATACTGTTTGATTATATTTGTGGACTGCCAATTGCGCCGAGTTCCTGTTGTGTTGAGCCTATCAATGTCTTCATTTAGTCCAAGGTTGAGGTCACCGCCAAGAATGAGTGTGCAATCAAGGTGTTCAGAGAGTGCACTAAAAAATCCGTGGAAGAATGAGGGTTCATCAACATTTGGACCGTATATACTTACAATAGTTTTTTGTTCAATATTGATAGTTTAATAATTAGAAATCTACCTTCTGGATCTATAACTGTATCGAGTACTGTAAAATTAACATTTTTATGTATTAAAATTGCTACTCCCCGTTGTCTAGAATTATAACAGGCTGCAAACACGTTAGGAAACTCAGGTGTTTTAAGTTCGTTTAAACCTGTGACAGGTCTGTGAGTTTCTTGTAATAAAACAACATCTGCCTGTAGTTTTTTTTTTTTTTTTTTTTTTTTTTTTTAAGCTGGTTAAATATCTTTAACCTTGTGAAAATGTCTACTAATAGCAGCAAATCTGATCCCTATATTTATAGATTTGGCATACCTGGCTTCAACATGGTGTAGTGTGTGGAATGAACAAAAGTCACCATTTATTTATAGGAGTCTCGTTCAGACTGACCAGAGTTTGTAATGTGTCCATTGAAGGATACGAGTGACTCTTGGAGTCAAAGTCTTTGAGCCACTTTTCAACAGATCGTTATCAGTAAACTCATCATTTAAAGGGTGAACACCAAAAGCAGCAGATAAAGTTCAGCGTTGTCTTGTCTTATATTAGGCCAAAAGTAAACTGTGCTTTTATTAGTGAGGAAACAATGAAAGAATGCTTGACCTCTTTCAGTGTATGAGGGCTGAGGAGACTAATGGAGAAGCCATTGTGCTGTGAAACCATACCTGTCATCAAATCCCTGAGAAACTTTATCTAGACACAATATTTTCCAGTTTTTGTTCACAAGTAAATACACTCATTGTGTGTCATTCATGCAGTAGTGTCTGTGGCTTTGAATTTTAAAAAGCCATCTAAAAGATTTGTGTATGTGTGTAGGTGAGTCTTCTGCACGGCCGTTCCTCGTGTTGGCCGAGCAGGACACGGATGGAGAGGAGGCTAATGTGCTTGGTGTGCATTCTGTCAGTGGGCCTGTTCGTAACTCTCATCACAACTGGGATTTTCTACAAACAGAGTGAGTCCAAAGTTTTATTGACACCTCAATATTACTATTTTGATCTTCCAGTGATTTTATATTTCTAATCTTATTTATTTTTTCTGAACTCCACAAAAGAATGAAAGAATCCTAGCCTGTAATTAACTTATACACTTAAGTTTTAAAATCAGCTGCTTCCAGTAACTAAGAAAATGATGCAGAAACAATCAAAAATATTTGGATTTTCAAAATAGGTTTAATTCTAAAAAATAAAATAAATAAAAAATTAAATTGAAAGGAGCCCAGTGCCTGTATTTACAAATGTCATAAATGACCCCACACAACTTTACGTTCTCCTCGCCACATCACACGTCTTGTGAAAGCTACAGGTGAAGAAGACACATTATTATTGGAGAATTTTTAGAACGGTCACAGCTACACTTACAAATATAGATGGTTCAAAGGTGACCCTGCTTGATCCCTTGAAAGTTGAGGTCAATCAACAAATTTGTGCTTGATGTATTAGACACTCTTTTGCAATGTAGAAATGCAAAGGGTGACCTTGTGTCCACAAACCCAGAGCAAGACTCAAGAAAATCTAGCAAAACATAAAAGCGCTACCCCATTCATGCAATTTTCTTCCCTTTATCCAATTCAGGGTTGTGAGTGGGATTGGGAGATCCCCCTGGACAGGTCTTGGGCTATTACAGGGTTAACATATGGACAATTGTTCATGCTCACATTTACATCTTCAGCCAGTTTACTGTAAAATCACCTAACCCTCTGAATTGTGGGAAGAAGCTGGAGTGTCTGCCAAAAAACAGACACTGGGAAGACATGCAAACTCCATAGAGAAGGCCCAAACCCAGAATATTCTTGCTTTAAAGTGACAATGCTGACCACTGCTGTCCTAAGTGTTTTGAAAAGTCACCTCTGCAAAACATGAAATGGAAAAGGCACAAGAATGCTACACCCATTTTAATTACAGTAGTACCAGTTGGCCTCATTGCTTAATCAAAGAGACATGACTCTTTTTATTAAAAAAAAAAAAAAAAAAAAAAGGCACCAGGCTTTGTTTTGAATTTCCCTGCCTCCAGGGTTTAAAGGTTATATTTGTACTTCTAAATGTGAAACTATAGCAAAAAGCTTACTTACTGCACTTTTTTCATTGTTCTGCACAAGGAAAGACTGTAAGACTACAATTTGCGAGGGGTTATTAAATAGGGAGTTGTGCAAAGTTTGTTCTTACTAGACTTATTAGATTCTTACTAGAATGTCTGGATTAAGTTTCTTCAAGTCTAAGCCAGAGACCTTATAGAAGAGAGAGGCATGGCACTCAATGTTGTAAAAAAGTAAATATGACAGAATTCTATAATGGTCCAAATGAAGAGTGGGCAAGTAAACTTGAAATTATATTAAAACTAAGTCTGTAAACTTTAAGCTTCAAGCAAACACTTAGGGTTTTATTTGAAGTGTTATTAACATAAACTTTTTTTTTTTTTTTTTTTTTTTTTAATGTTAATAACACTTCAAATAAAACCCTAAGTGTTTGCTTGGGGGTATTTCCCAAGCCCAGAGCAAAAGCCAAGTGGTGAAATTTGTTTCTGGAAAGACTTTGGTATAGCAAAGTTAACTAAATACACTGAACAAAAATATTTGGGAACCGCTGACCTAGAGGATCGTCTGAGACCAGCTACCCAGACAGCTGCAGCAACAATTGGTTTGCATAACCAAAGAATTTCTGCACAAACTGTCTCAGGGAAGCTCATCTGCATGCTCGTCATCCTCATCGGGGTCTGGACCTGACTGCAGTTCGTTGTCACCAACTAGAGTATGCAAACACTCACATTCGATGGCGTTTGGCACGTTGGAAAGGCGTTCTGGTCACAGATGAGTCCTGGTTTTCACTGTTTAGGGCAGATGGCAGACAGCGTGTGTGGCGTCGTCTGGGTGAGCAGTTTGCTGATGTCAACGTTGTGGCCCATGGTGGCGGTGGGGTTCTGGTATGGGCAGGCGTATGTTATGGACAACAAACACAGGTGCATTTTATTGCTGGCATTTTGAATGCACAGAGGTACCGTGACGAGATCCCTAGGCCCATTGTTGTGCCATTCGTCCACGACTATCGCCTCATGTTGCAGCATGATAATGCACGGCCCCATATTGCAAGGATCCGTACACAGTTCCTGGAAGCTGAAAACATCCCAGTTCTTGCATGGCCAGCATATTCACCAGACATGTCACCCATTGAGCATGTTTGGGATGCTCTGGATCGGCGTATACGACAGTGTTCCAGTTCCTCCCAATATTCAGCAACTTTGCACAGCTATTGAAGAGAAGTGGACCAACATTCCACAGGCCACGATCAACAACCTGATCAACTCAATGCAACAGATGTGTTGCCCTGCGTGAGGCACATGGTGGCCACACCAGATACTGACTGGTTTTCTGCCCCCCCATAAAGCAAAACTGCACATTTCAGAGTGGCCTTTTATTGTGGGCAGTCTAAGGTACACCTGTACATTATTCATGCTGTCTAATCAGTCCCTTGATATGCCACACCTGGGATGGATTATCTTGGTAACACAGATTTATAAAGATTTGAGAACAATATTTGAGAATCATGGGTCTGCTGAAAATGTTTCTACATACACAGATGTTTGAGTTCAGCTCAATAAAAAATGGGAGCAAAGACAAATGTTGCATTTATATTTTTGTTCAGTGTAGTTCCAGCTCCAGACATGGGCAGTACTGATATCTTACCTCAAGAGTGGAAATCAACTTTGCTATAATGAAAGATGGTTTATAGGAGAATTTTCAATAATGCAATTCAATGAGTTTTTAAAAATAAATAAATATAATTATAATTTGTTTTGTAATAAAGTAAAATTGCCAACTGAGGTAGAATCCCATGCTAAATTTTTACAAAAATCCTAAATGTATATTATTGTGGTCCTAATATTCCTTCACAAAAGTGCTAATATAGCTAGTGAAAGAGAAAAGTCTTGCACAGTGTTGTCGAATTATTCATTTTATTATTTTTGGCTAGTGGGGATTAGTTTCTTGTATGTGAGAGATGAGGAAGAAAAGTCTAAAGTAGAAATGTGATTGTTAGATGCTTAAAAACAACCCTAGCTCTCTCTCTTGACCTTGTTCATTATGGAAAAAGGAGTTTATGGAATTGTATTGACATCCTGGTGGCGTCTCATCAATGGTAGCTTCCTTAAATTTACCATGGGAAACGTAATGCCACTTCCTCCAATTCAGCACCACAAGTCAGATCACACTTTGAAATAACAAAAGGAACAAGGATGAAACCTCCTAAGGGTACTAACATCATCACAGCACATATGTCTCAGTCTCTGTCTCATACCTTATATGGACAAGCTGAAGGTCTTACAGGAAGTTTTGTAGTAGAGGTATTCACTGCTTACACTTCTGTAAATGTTAAAAGGTTTCTGTTCAACAGCTTTAATGTTTAGAACAGAGAATCTATAAGCCTCAGTGCTCTGCTTGGTTCCTCTTTATTGTTCTAGAGAACTAACACATATATACTGTATGGGAAAGTGTCATCTTAGATTTGGATGTTAAAACAGCTCAAAAGACATGTTTGTGGTGTTTGTATAAAAACTGTACTTGACTCCTGAAATAATGAAATGATTGCTGAAGTAATCCTCAGTCTTCTGCCCTTTTCTGTTTAATATATTCATCTATTAATCAGACACTTTGATTAATAATTATTTATTAGTGGAACATGCCACTTCCTCAAAGACCTGCCACGTATCACTATTATTTCTAAAGAATATTGCAATACGCAGTCCCTTCAGGTTGTATATTTGTTCTTCTAAGATGATGGATTCCAGATGGTCAGAAAACCCTGGTTTTCTGATCCCACAATGAATTATTTTCAGATTATCCATTTTGGTTGTTTCCCACTAGCTGATAATGCTGAAAGTGAATTATCCATGAATTTAATATGCTTTAAAACAGTTTTTTGCTTTTTTTGTGCAACAGCACACCCAGGCTTGTGCCTAACAGAGCCATGCATTACTGTGGCCAGTGCGGTTCTGGGAGCAATGGACCGATCCGTAGATCCCTGCCAGGACTTCTATAACTTTGCTTGTGGGGGCTGGATAAAAAACAACCCACTATATGAGGGCAAGTCCCGCTGGGGTTCTTTCAGCAACCTGTGGGAACACAACATGCTTGTAATGAAGCAGTTATTAGGTAAAGATCCTTTATTTGAATGCAGTTCAGTGTTTTTAGTTTTTTTTACCCCCATATTTTTAGCTTGTTTTTTCCACTGGTGTGATTTCATTGTATTTGGGCAGAAAACACAACAATGAAAGGTTTAAGTGATGCTGAAGAAAAGGCCCAGCGATATTATGAGGCCTGCATGAATGAGACCAAGATTGAGGAACTGGGAGCTAAGCCACTCCAACAACTAATTGACCAGGTATGGTTATTCAACTTTAAAAGAAATCATTTTTATTGATTTTAATAAAATTGATTTTCTTGGCTCCATTAGTTTCTGAAAGTGTGCTTAATTCCTGTCTGTTCCAGATCGGAGGATGGGGTCTTACTGAACCTTGGGACAAGGACAACTTCCAAAAAGTTCTGCGAACCGTGTCTGTCAACTTGCGTACTTTTCCTTTCTTCACTGTGTTTGTCAGCACAGACTCCAAAAACTCCAGTACTAACATCATCCAGGTGAGAAGAACAGAAGTTAAAGGTTTAACAGCTTCCTCGAGGACAGGTTTTATCTATTATTCTTGGACCGATTCCTTTGTTATTGCTACAGTATTGGTCTATCTGCTTTCAAATGAATTCATTCCTTTTGTAGGGTGTCACAAGACTATGACAAAAAGGAAAAAGTGGGATCTCTGGCAAGTTTCTGCATTAGCCTACATGCTGGAGTTGCCAGGCTAATGCAGAAACTTGCCAAATGAAAACAAAAGGGCTGATTTTGAGCTTATACAGAGGCCGAACGGAGTCATAGGCTGTTTCTCTTAACACTAGGTGGATCAGACCAGCCTGGGACTACCTTCACGTGATTACTACCTCAACAAAACTGCAAATGAAAAGGTATTGTCTACAGTGTTAGACTGGTTTTAGTTATGACAGTTTGCATGCAAGGGTGCACAGTAATTTAAACACACCCTGAGCCTCGTTGCCTTGTTACAAAAGGAAGTCAAATATTTAATAATATTCCTATTTTGGCCTCGGGGGATAAACTCTGCATAGTAGCATGTGGTTCCATAGTTTGAATTCTTTCCTAATTTAAGTTTATAATGCATTCAAACATTTTCTCCATACAACCCTGTCTCAATGTGCTGCCTTTCTTTATAGTATCTGACAGCATACCTCAACTTTCTAGTGGAGTTGGGAGTTCTTCTGGGTGGCACAAAGGAAAGTTCTCGGGCCATGATGGAGGAAGTTTTAGATTTTGAAACCACCCTGGCCAACATCACAGTCCCTCAGGAGGAGAGAAGAGATGAGGAGCTCATTTACAATAAGATGGAGGCAAAGGACCTGACAGTGAGTGTCTCCAGAGATCTCTTCTTCTAACTTCAGGTTTAACCGCATGTTTCTGGGGTTCCAAAGCTGTCTCAGTTCCTACTGCAGACTTAACAGGCCCTGGAGTATGTCTTAGCAATTGTGTAAAGTCTTTCCCAGTTGCGTATCATAAGATGTGGATTGCTACAAGCACTCTTGTGTAACAACAGTACTGGTTAGTAAGAGCGATTCTGTTGCTTCGAGCTTGGAGTAAGCATTTCATGTTTTTCCTAATATTATAGGTTTCTTATGTCTAAGTTATGTCTTTGTTTTGTTTGTGGCTGGCTTTATGCTGCACACTGTATGTTTGCATGTGATACCTTGTAGCTAGATCAGGAAATGCTGTGGTTTACTGAGAGCCTTTGTGTGACTGCCATTTAAAGATTTTGGGGTGAGTGAAGTCAGATAGGCAAAGTATGCTGAACTTCCAGTGTAGGCCTCAGTTTTGATGGTATCGGCAAAGGGAAGAACAAATGTTTGCAGTATTTAAACTTTCTTCAAATGTCAGCTGCACTGTGAATGACCATGAATGTACGTTAAGATCACTGTAAAGAAGCCCAGACTCTTCTCATCATTCCTCAGTTGCTTGTTTTGTGTGTTGCAGACTCTAGCTCCAGCAGTGGACTGGATGCCATACCTCAGAGAAATGTTTGCTTCTGTGTCACTTAATGGATCAGAGCCAGTGGTGGTTTATGCCAAAGAATACCTCCAGAAAGTGTCTGACCTCATAACTAAAACAAATAAAAGGTGAGGTGCAAAGAAACTCTTAATCATTTTTTTCTTTAACGTGTCAAAGACAGGTTGCATAACGTTGTGAACACAGCTATGTAAATATCTGTTCCCCTAGATTTATTATGCAGTCAAATAAATAAAATGGAGCAGAGGAGATCAACAGTCTACAATAACTCTTGTACATTTACATGATAAGACCAACTGCTTGGATTTATTGTGAATTGCCCCTTCTTCAATTAACAGATATTTTTATCTTTTGTAAGCCTTCTCAACAACTACATGATGATGAAAGTAGTGAGAAAGATGGCCTCAATTTTGGATCAAAAGTTCCAGGATGCAGAGCAGCGTTTCCTTGAGGTCATGTATGGAACCAAGAAGGTAAGGGATGAAGCCTTAGGCCTTGTCACTATAATCAATGTCTTCCTGGTTATCTCAACACTCGATGGGCATATTGGAATGCATCTGGGCACTGGCAGTTAAATTGGATATAAAAACATGTCAAACCAGCTTTAACTGGTGTTAATGTTAAATCTTTGCCAGATCAATTTGTATTTATTTCTATAATACTGCTTCTGTAGGGATGGGTTCTATCCTTTTGTGATCCTAAGTAAATTAAGTTCACATCAGTAATCAGAAGGCAGTTTATATTGTAAAGACTCTACAAATTCTAGCAATTAGACTGCCCTTATATGTGAAACTATTTGGCAGCAGTGGGGAGGAAGAACTTAAACAGCCACCAGACTACAGGAGAGGAAGACAAACGTTAAAGGCATGGGGGGGTCTCTTTAGTGCATAAGGGGAAGTGTCTCAGTGGTGAGCCTATAGCAGCATAACTAGGAGATGGTTTGAGGTCACCTGATCCAGCCCTAACTGTAAGCTTTATCAAACAGCCTTGCATCTAATCTTAAAGTAGAGAGGGTGTCTGTCTTCAGAATCAAAGCTGGAGAGGTGTCTAATAGCAGAAGGCTCAAACTTGCATTATAGATGGCTTAAATATGCACCTTCTTAGAAACAAGTGGCAGTAACAGCTAGGGGCAGAAGTAAGAATAAAATGAATATGTAAAGTGTTCACTTCATAAAATGCAGACACAGTAACGGGAATCTGCAGTTTCCTGCTCTGAAAATACTCCAACTCCAAACTGCATCCTTCTTTGTTTTTACTTGCATTTGAAAGTTTCTGGGTTGATTCAGAAATGACAGCTTGTTGAGTAATTCCTGCTTTAAGAGTTTGCTCAGTGACATAATGTAAGCATACAGTCTTGTGACATTTAAATTCAGATCAAAGGGTGCATTCACAAAAATGACAGCAAGTTTGCTCACCTGACTCATTATGTTGAACTTTGTAGAGAGCGGAGTTAAACTGTCCAGGTCTTGAGTTGGCTGCTACATAAATACAGTGGCAGTAAATGACGTCACACCTCCCCAGAAAGAGTACAGATAATCTGCAGTCTTGTGAATGCAAAGTATTCACACTACTTTCCTATAATAGAGGAAAAAATGGCTGACATACAAAGAGCAGTTTCAACTTTCTAGAGAGCAAAGGTTAATATGGAGTTATTTTTACAGTAAATAAAACCCAAATGATTTGCTCTACGAAACACAATGATGCTACAGATTTTATTTTTTTATTTTTCAAACAAATAAAACTTTATGGAAGGTCAGCTCAATCTCTAAAGTTGTGCTTCCTGTTTGACTGTGAATACTCCAGTGACTTCATCCCTTATTGGAGGAAGATCTGTTCCCTGTCTCGTTACCCACTGGGGTCAAGCTGAAATAACAAACCAATACTCTGCGTGCGTCTTTGTTTCTGTTCCACATCTCATTTTCCATCTGTATGCCGAGCGGATTCTAACGTTTTCTTGCTCTGAACGCTTGCGTCTTTTTTTTTTTTTTTTTTTTTGCCTACAGCTCTGTCATTTTCACCTGAAGATAAACTTGTGTTAATCTAGAGGTAGCAAAATTATACTTTGCAAATACAAGGAAAACCTTTAAAAACAGTTATGAGAAATTAATTTTGTAATTGCAAAATTTAATTTGAATAACTGAGGTTTGTTTTAAAGTGCATTTTAGATTTAGGGGAAAATGACAAATGTAACTACTTAACAAATGAAAGAGTTTCTGGTATCAGTGTGTTGTGACTCAGGGCAGCATCAAAAATTGGGTGTGGCATGTAGAGTGCTGTGAGCTATATACAATCGCTGAGCCTAGAGAGATGGCATTTAAAATTTGCTTAAAATAACAGCTCGAAGGTCATAGACAAAGCAATTTATCAAGTATATGGTTCACTTTCTATCAGAGGTCTTGGCATCCTTCATAAAATTGTTCAAAAAAATAGTAGTGTTACACCTTAATTATATATTCTAACAGCAGGAATGCAATAAGCAGGATGCAGACCTCCACTTCAAAATTGGTGAATTTATTTCTAGCCATGTAGATCTGTTTATCATAGTCGGGGTTCTAGGCAATTTAAATGCAGCAAGTTAAAACTTATGAGGATTAGTCATGTGTAATCTGGGAAATCTAGGAGGTGGTAACTAATCTGAAGCAAGAAAAATATGGCAGCCTAAAAAAACACTGCACAAGGCAAATGACACCTAACAACCAGTGAAGGGTGCATCGTTTTCTTTAACGCGTCTTGGGTTTTTTGCAGAGCTGCACTCCACGCTGGAAGCTGTGCGTCAGCGACACAGACAGTGCCTTGGGCTTTGCTCTTGGCGCGATGTTTGTCAAAGCCACCTTTGCTGAGGACAGCAAAGCCATTGTAAGTGTTTCAAGGTTCTTCCTTCAAAATAGCATCTGCGAGAGATCGATTGACGTCTCTTTGTCTTCCTGTGCTTCAGGCTGAGAAAATGGTTACAGAAATTAAGCAGGCATTTGAGGATGGATTGAAGTATGTGAGCTGGATGGACACAGAAACAAAAAAGGCAGCAAAAGAAAAAGTGGGTATAAAGCATCCCCCTGGTGCTTTATGGTGACATCTGTGCATGAACTGTTTTCTGTGTAGAAGTGGCAGAGAAATGCAGCACTGCCATCTGCTGTGAAAATATGTCTCTTACAAATTGTCGTCTTTCACAGGCAGATGCAATATACAACATGGTCGGGTATCCTGAATTCATCATGAATGGCACGAAACTGGATAAAGTGTTCAATGATGTAGGTAAATGCAAAAGTGGATTACAGGTCCTAACTTCTCACTTTTGTTTGTCATGGTCTCTTTTGCCTGATTAAAATGCTGAATTTTATTTTCTGTTACTTTGATTCCTCTTTCAGTTTGCTGTGGTGTCAGGCCTTTACTTCCAGAATGTTATGCAGTACTACAACTTCTCAGGCAGAGTGACTGCAGACCAGCTGAGGAAACCTCCCAACCGAAACCAGTGAGTTCCTCAGTTTTAACCCTCTTTCCCACCATCCTTCTCACAGGGGAGGTAGCACACTGTTATGGGAGTGAATTTCTATTGGCGTGTGTGCATTATACTGACGTAGCAGAACCAAACTTTGTCTCTAATTGAGCTATGGAGGAGGGGTTAGATTAAGGTTCCCATTAGTTTCAAACTGATCTGAAGTCTGTGTAGGAACAGGAACTTGATGTTGATCTCATGAGGTGCATTCTTGTACCTTGTTTTGCAGGTGGAGCATGACCCCTCCAACAGTAAATGCCTATTACAACCCAACAAAAAATGAGATGGTTCTGCCTGCAGGAATCCTGCAAGTTCCATTCTACAGTCGCTCTTGGCCTAAGTATGTCCTCCATGTGTTGTTGGAGTTTGCTAAATAAAGTAATTAACACTCTTTATTCTGCTGTGAAAGGCATTTATATTTGGCTGACAAACTGACCGTCACATTTACTCACATTCATATACTACTGAGATTCAAATCCAGAGCTGCTGCTTTGAGGCAACAGTGCTAACAGCTGTTCCACCCAAACACAATTTTCCACCTTCTTAGTCTTTGTGTTCACTTGAAGCCAGTAGCCACTTAGATTAACGTGAAATACAAATGACTTTCTCACACTTGAGACCAGCACCTACACTATTTAAGCCTCTGAGGTCTGAGTCATCATGGGTGATGATATCATAGGCGATCAAAAGATGTCAGTTTTGGCTTTAAATCATTGTCTGTGACTTAAAACTCAGCAAATCTGTTTAACAACCCTCTAAATTTTCTTTATTGTGTAGAGCTCTCAATTTTGGTGGAATTGGAGTTGTCATGGGCCATGAGCTGACTCACGCATTTGATGACCAAGGTAAAAAAATCTTAATTTGTATTTTCAGAGTGACTTAAACTTGACCAAAACTAATAATATTTGTATTCAAAGGCAGGGAGTATGATAAAGATGGAAACCTACGCCCTTGGTGGAAGAACTCTTCTGTTGAAGCTTTCAAGACGCAGACCCAGTGCATGGTGGAGCAGTATGGCAATTACAGCATCAACCAAGAGTCTCTGAATGGAAGACAAACGCTGGGAGAAAACATCGCTGACAACGGTGGACTCAAGGCTGCTTACAACGTCTGTCAGATAAGAAGCACGGCTCACCTTGAAACCTCATGAAATATTTAAATGTGCAGAAAGGGGCTTTCTGTGAGCAATGCTGGTATAAGACTGTATTTGGGTTATAACCAAGTTTTGACACATTGCATGCTTACAAGGTCAGACGAGCAGTGCACAGATTTGCCATTAAGCCCCTGTAGCAGTTTATCTCTCAGGCCTGCTGTGGGTCATATCATTAATCTGTATTGGAAAAAGGTTGTCTAGTTTACAGTGAAGCCTGGAAATGCAACAGGTGGCTATGAGTGGCCTTGTCAGCCTCTAGTTACTACTTCACATGCACACATTCTTTCCATGTAATGAAAGGTCATAAGCTGTGAGGCAGATGACCAAATGCTATAGAAGCAAAAGTGATGCCCTAGAAGTAAATTGAGGTGCTTCTTTTTGTTTTGAAGGCTTATTTAAACTGGATTAAAAAGAACGGTGAGGAGGCCACGCTGCCAGCGCTGGGAATGACGAACCATCAGCTGTTTTTTGTGGGGTTTGCCCAGGTTTGTACCAACCAACACTGCTTCTGCTTTAAAGCCTTAATACACATCTGGGGGTGTGCTTTGAGCTGTAAACTGTTCAGAATAACAATTTGTGGTTACCATCTTGGCTTGGTTCTCAGCGTTGCATTTACCACACTCAAAGGATACACAAGTTTGCCACACTTGTTCCTGTTTGTTTCTGACAGGCTCTAAGAAAGCTGGTATGTCACAGATCTCGATTGTATGCTTGTATGCAAAACCATGGCTGTAGGAAGACAACAAGACCTATTATAAGCTTTGTAGTGTAAAACTCTGTAATAAACACCAATGCTAAAACACTGCTATAAGATGGGTGGTGGAGGGGACAGGTTTGAATAGAGAGATTTTGATCTTAAAGTCTCTCAAGATATGCTGCTCAAAAATTAAAGGAACACTTAAATCACACACTGGATCTTGATGAATAAAATATGAAAGTTGGAAAGTACATACTAGTCTGTGGAACTGAAAATCACTCCAAAAATCAAAGTGGGAGACAAATCAAACTTTTTGGGCTTGTCTTGTTGTTGCCTCTCAAATGTACCTGTTGTCATGGTAATTTGCACCAAAGCAAATTATTCTCAACAGCTTTTTGAGTAACTCTGAAGGATTAGGTAGACAAATAACTCATCCTTGTCTCATCTCTGTTCCTCTCACAGGTATGGTGCTCTGTCAAGACACCTGAGAGCTCGCATGAGGGCGTTATGACAGATCCTCACAGTCCTCCGAGATTCAGGGTCATCGGCACAGTGTCAAATTCACGTGAATTCTCAAAGCACTTTGGATGCAAAGCAGATACTCCCATGAACCCAAATCACAAGTGTGAGCTTTGGTGATGCCTCGTTGATCACGGAGTTTAACAGGAGTGAAACTGACACTGGGGGTGGGGGTTGTTTAAGATGCCAACAAAGCCTCATGAGACTGGGATGCAGGTATCACTGAAAGTCCCCTTTTGCTACTTAGTGCTTATCAGGCTGTTTATCGGGACAAAATGTGGCTGCTGTGTTGGAAGGATTGCAATCTTCACTACTTCTATGCAAAGACTGTTTTAGCAAACTGCATTCCCCGAAATTGAGATTTAATGTCGCTTTATTTTGTTTTTGGTTTGTTTGAACGCTTTGAAAAACCACCTGATAGTTACGATGGAGGAACCACTCTTCTGGCTTCATATTTTCAAATGAGCAGATTAATGGGACTTTTTGTTACTTTCCACTGAGCTTTTATCTGCTGCTTTTATTGAATGTTATATTTAAAGTTTTTGTTCTTTTATACAAGTGAACCAGGAATTTAAATATTTTTTTTTGTTTATTTTTTTTTTTTAACCTGAGGAAAGTGCAGTTAACACTGTTTTTTTTTTTTTTTTTTTTTTTTTTTTTTTTTTTTAAAGCCGTTAAGGGGTAAAAAAAAATACTGTTTTAATGATGCAAGTGTTTGCCTTTTAACACTTAATATTCCAAAAATGTGTACAGTCTGGTCAGTGTCATTCAGAACTTGAGTAAGCAGAGCCACAATGTGCCATGCCCATTTATACATTTTGTCACAAATTTTGTACATTAAAACCAAACTAGAAACATTTCCCTTGTTCAGTTTATTTGATTCATGCATCACTTTAATTCACAGGCAAGATTCTGACCTGACACACGGTGACCAGAGGCTCAGATTCTGCATACGTTTTGTTTGGGTCCAGTGGTCTTCCCTGGGCTAATTTTGGGTGTCATTTGACTTTTTGCAAAATGTTTTCTGCATCAGTTTCATTGAAATATCTATGAAAAGAGTTGGGCACAGGTGACACCTGCCAAATTCATAGACTAGAAGTTAATGCTGTAAGGTTCTTCCACTTTGGTGGGTGTTTTGTTTTTTCTTTAGCAATACAATCCTCAAGTTGTTGTTCATTATCCCTCTTGACTAAACTTGATGATCTGGCTTTCTGTTATCTTCAGTTTGCCTTGATTCAGGTGTAATCTGAATTTCTGATATTGGGTTACTTTGTCTTTTACAGTAGTAGGTTATAGGTGTAAATGAATATGTTGCCTGATCATAAATCAGATTTTTAAATGGCTCAGACATGTTCAAAACCTTTGTGCATTCAGAACATTTCATGTAGACCGGTTTTGATTTGTCAGAAGTACAAAATATGATTGGACAAACTAGCAACAGTATGAGGGTGGAAATTGGCTCACAGCTTGAGGTTTTTGTTTTTTCTAAATGTTCTGGCTCCTTCATGGTTATTACCCTGCCTATGCGTGCAGGGTACTAGAGGATGAATGGATGTACAGCTGCTGCATATATCAATTTTTCTTAAGTCCTCTAATTTTATTGTTTTCACCACCTCCCAACTTAAGGTACTGCACTCAAGTCATTAACTACTGAAATTTTTCAATAAAATGTACTGCTATTCCTTTTAAGGTGATGCAAAATGTAGATTCCTCCTTGGACTATCTTAAAAGATCTTGGGCATCTGTTTTGTAAATGAATACATTGAATAAGGAAGGCAATCTCAAATTGTTTTCCTTATGTCTCAGATTTTTAAGTGGGGGTAAAGGGTCTTTCACTGGCTCACTTTTAATAAAAGAAGAAAAAAATCCGTGCTGTGTTGTAATGCTGGTATTCCCAGGTCATAATGCACAAGTTTGGTCGATTTGGGTTGCATTTAGTCCCAGATTTGTTTGATATTCGTGCACTTAAAAGGGGTGAATTAGGAACAATGAATTGGGATCTTTTAATTCATGATTAATTTCACTGGTCTTGCCTACTTGAGATCACATTGGGATGTGACTTATGAAGTAAATTAGTTGGGCATCCTTGAGCTAAGGGAAATGCCTTGCGACTCAAACGCGAGAACGGTAGATGGCAGTAATAACACACAATTGTTAACGCACAGCGCTGGTACTTCAATAGCCGAATACGTAAGATGATTATTTTTGTCCATACAGAAACCTAATTTACTATAAACACCTGTGCAATCTCATTAATTTATTTTAGTAGTAATAAAAGGAGCCGGGTTTGTTACAGTTAGCAGTTACAGTCGTGATGCGACCGTTATTAATTCTAATTTCAAACTGGATTTTAAAATAGTGAAAAACTGATTTGGAACACATTTGGGGAGCGTCAGCCACGCCGTTTTCGTGTTTTGGTTGAAGGTTAGTTGATTACCCGAGCGATTCCGTAACTGGCCGAGGATTGCCGAATCATCTGTCCTGCCCGGACTGCTGGAAGCGGCCGCAACGCCATGTTGGCGAAGTCTCTCATCTATGTGCGAAAAAAATGATAGAAAACACACTTGCCGAGAAGAAAAGGTAGATCGCCGAGGGAGGTTGAAGATCGCGGCGATTGTTTTTTTTTTTAAACAGAAACTAACCGAGCCGGATCCGCAGAGGTTCCGGACGGGTGAGGGAGGCTAAACCTCCCACCGTCCCCATGAATAGCACCGCTGATCCTAACAGCGACTTTCCATGAAAAAAAGACGTTTGTGTTGCTATTCGAGCTTCGTTATCCCAATTCGTTAAAGGGATTTTGGGGCCTGCTTCAAGAATCCGCAACGCTTGCTCTATGTATGCAGGCTAGGCGCTGTTTGCATCAGTATTTATTAAGATATTGTTTTTATTTGTTATTGATTTTTTTGCGATGAGTTTGCCACCGAAAGTGGTCCCCAAACCCGCCGCTGTCGCAGTTAGCGGACCTGGAAGTGGCCCCTCTCCGTCGAGCCAACTGCGGGCTACCCTGACCTCCGTGTCTCTGCCGCCGGGAGCCCCAACTGCTCCTCAGCCCGGCGCTGTTCAGCCACCCCAGTATCCTTTGACGTGGGTAACGCAGAAATTACTTGTTTTCATGCATAATTTTCCCCTGTGACTGTAGCACATACTGATGTTTAATTAGTGATTAATAGCAGAGGTTGGACGTGGGGATGATGGTTTCGTTTGGAGGGAGCTGGGAGGGGAGGGGACAATTACCTAGCTAACTGTGCTAACGTTAGCTCCCGAAGCCGGTTGTCAAAGCTAACGGGGGGAGTTGACGCCACACCACTGATTATCAGATATAACTGGCATGTTCCAGTAAAAGTGGTGGTACATGATAATGTTAAATAAAGAGGTACTATTAGGTACAGTAAAGCTTTATCACCGTATCTCAACACCGGTTACCGGCTTTGTTCAGCTTTGGTTGTTGACTAGCAAGGTGCAGTTATTGCACGGTGCCAGCTAGTTAATGCTAGCAAGTGCCCAAGTCCGTCAATGCAGCGTCGCAAAGCAGTGCAGCTTCCTGTGGCTTTATTATATGTAACGGAGCTAATGGTACTTGCCTAAGATTTAGGCCCGGCTTGTGGGAAATGGACACAGCTTCCAGTTTTACATTAACGTTTTGTTTATTTGTTCATCCGGAGAGGCCTGTCAGTGCCAGAGCTGAGCTGTGATGGTGACAGCCGTCAGAAAGATGCTCGCTTGTTTTAATGACCGTCTTGACTCTTATAATGAAGTCTGGTTTGGTATGATTACAGTCAGCTGAGAAATCTCTTTAAAATTCCTTCACAACCATTTCTGTTTGTTCTCCTGAGAATCTGTCTCCAAATATTTAGCAGGCACTGTGTAATTATATATAAAAAGTTTATAATAATAATTATTACGGCCTTGTGCTCTTACTCTCCTTTGGGTGTACTAGGGGATGGCCCAGTTTTAATCTCTACCCTCAATTTGGTGAAGTCATAGTGGTTATGTCAGCTTGTGTTTTATTTACAGCATGGTGTCAGTAGTGTGTGTGAGAGAGGATTAAGTTGATGTCTCCTGGCTGCCGGTGGCAGAGAGATGTATCTGTTTTGTGATCTGACAGCTTCTGCTGTGGCTTTGGGGTGTGATGGCTCAACCTGATTTCCTGCCTCCCACAGTCAGAGCCGCCCTGTGTTTATGACATCTGTAAGGGGCACCAGGTTGCTGGTTGTAGCAGGTGGTAGTATAAAGGTCCCTCTTGATTTGTTGCATGTTGTGATTTTTTTGATTTGTCTGTCAGTAAACCAAACACAACAGAAAAGATTAACATTCTCTTTATCTGCTGTTGCATGGCCTCTTTTGACTCTCAAGCTCTTTGTAATTGGTGCTACATTTGCTTAACCTACTTTCAGGTGCATGATAGTGAGGGCCTACTGACTGAGTACAAAAATACACCACTTATCCATTTTAAACATTGTTTAAGAAAGACAGATAACAGGAATCCACTTTTTGCATGTAATTGTAAGTTATGGTTATTAAAAATTAGCTTAACCATGCTGCCTTATTTGGTATGATGTGCTATTGCTGGTTACTTTATGAGATTATTTGAGATTAAACTTGTGGTAAAACTGACTTGAATTAATGTGATTTTTAGAGGGAAAAGATTTTATAATGTCCCTGTAGCTAGTTATGGCAACAAGATTAAACTGCCAGGACCTCTCCCTGAGTGGCGTCCACTTTGCACTGAACCCCAGTGGCTCCTCTGGATGGAAGGCTCATAGAAGGGTGGGTTCATGTGGCTCTTTCGGGCTGGGCCCACCAAAGGTCCTCTTATAGGCCTGATTCCTGCGTGGGGCCCCGGAATCCTGGGCAGGGCAAATGGCTTCACTGAATTCCTTTTCTTTAGTGGGGTTTTCTGAATCACACTTAATCTGGTCCCTCACCTAGGATAAGTTTGTCTAGGGAGGTCCTACTAGGGGCAAATAACTCATGACAACAAAGCTTCTGGGACCACTTGGGCATGGAGACCCCACCCGCACTCCCCTACATATCCCGTGACCCAGCACCATGGTAAGGTAGAGTAGAGCCCTTCACATAGATGAGCGGCAAATGAGATGGTTCAGGCACCTGACAAGGAGGCTGTCCTTGGCATCTTGGTGTTTTGGGTTTGTCCATATTAGGAGGAGACCCAGAGCCAACCTCAGGACACTCTTGAGAGATTACCTTGGTGTCTTCCTAGGAAGAACTGGCAGAGGTGACTGATAAGGGACACTACTATACTGTGACCCTATAACCCAGATCAGTGTCAGAAAATGGATACGGTTCACAATGAGTATTACTTTCACTGAAATTCTGATCATTCCTTGTTCTTTTGTTATTGATTGATTAAAAAAAATGCCTGGTGTGGCACGTTAACAACTTTTCAGCTCTTAAGCAATAAAAAAGACGCTGTGGGCTCTCTTCAAAAGAGAAATAATCAGACCAATGATAAACAAATATTTTCAATTATTTTTGATTTAATTTAGTGAAGCATAAAATACACTTTAGTCTATCCAGAGAGCAGAAATGCAATTGTCAATTCACTTTGACAATGGACTATTTTTAAATACATCATACACAGCAGGAAGGTCCCACATGGTACAGATTTTTATTACTCTTTTGTAGTATTTTATACATGTTATCATTATTATTATTGTTATTGTAACCACTTAGTTTAGTGTTGGGCTCTAAAAACAACTTGGGTATATTCAGAAAAAGATTTTACACCTGTTGCCACTTCAAAGCCCTGTTTTCTTGTTGTTTTCCTACATATATGCTGCAGACAGGAAATACAATTTCTTTTGAAATATATAAGTGTCAAAGTCATGCTGGCTGATGTCATTCAGCAGGATAAACAAACTCAAGGAGATGAGTAAATGTTGGTTCCGATGTTTGACCGATGAATGTGGGTGTGTATTTGTTGATGGTGTAGGTTCAAGAGGTGATCACCTCGGTAGTTATCTTGGAGTCTGCATTCTGCAGTGGTTTTGTATTAAATTTTATCAGGAGGAAATAGCAGTCTAAATTAAACTGTATCTGCATCAAATTAGTGAAGTTAACAGTAAAATAAACCAAGCCAATTTCTTCTGGGCCTTCCCTGTTACTTCACAGATTCCTGTGAATACACTAGACTGTACAGCGTTTGAGTTTTATGTCTGTATGTAAACAGACCGTCTGAGTGTTGCCACTAGGCTGACCTCTCACTCTGTTGTGACCTCTAAGGTCAGGAGAGTGGGATCATATTACTCTCTGTCTGGCCTTGTGTGTGGGAATTTCTTCTTTGGCAAAGTTGGTGTGTGTCATTGTGGTTCCTGTGGGGGAACATGTGTGTGATGGAGGGGGGGGGGGGGGGCAGTTTGTCTGTTCCTGGTTGCCAGAGAGACGCCAAGCGCATGCGTCTGCTGCTACACTTGCCAGACAATGGCACTGCTGCTTAGCATTCAGAGAGAGAGAGGCCAAGGTGGCGCTTCCCACCATCTGCCAACAAAGGGCCAGGTCACCCAGCCTGCCTCAGCCCCCCCTCATTTCCTTCCATCCCCCCTCAGCTCACCTCACCCCACTGCTGAGCCAGCTGAGAAAACTGAGGGTTTCTCCTTATTTTTTTGCCCCCTGATCTTTTTTGTTGGTTCCCCTATCTAACTCCACAATTTCTAGACTTGCTCCTTTTTGTCTTTAGAATTTTAATAGTTTTTAAAATAATCATTAGTGGTTGTGCCCTTAATATTAAAAAAAGAAGTGTCTTGAAAATTCCTGTAGAAGCCACTTGACTGCTATCTTTATATGCCTCTGGGAACTTATTTACTTAGTTATTTTGAAGCAGGATCTAAAATCAGCTGTTATTTCAGTGGTCAGCAGGAGATGAACACTGAACATGAAGATGATTGAGCGTGCGTCAAGGCTGCATACAAGATTTACTTTGTTTATCCCAAAGATGTGAAATACATGTTACAGCAGTCTGAACAGTGGAATATGACATTTACAAAGCTCATAAATACACAAAATAAAGAAGCACAGGGTAAATAAAAAAAAAAAGAATTATAGGAGGTCATTTAAAAAGGTAAAAATAATACAATACAACTCAACTCAAAGAAGTCAAAACAAATATATACTGGTATGTGGTGTAAGGTAGTCCTGTAGTGTAGCTGAAATAGAGGGTGCTTCTGTGCCCAGTAACTCAGTGGTGTTGAAAGATTTTATGGCAAAAGTTCCTGGTGCACATCTGTCAATAATTGCAGAAAATAGCCTATATGCTAGAGTGTTGTTAGCTTTTTTTTTGTTATATGTTGTCTTTTCATAACACCTTTGCAGCATATCGACCTAACATGGTACCTACAGTTTAGCTATCTGCGATTTGTTCTGCGCTGGGAAGCGATCTGCTTACATCCTCTGTATTAGATCAGATCCTTTGACGTGTACCAATGTCTCAATAACCAGTTTTTAGGCAGTTGCAGTAATAGTGTTTGGTTGATGTAAAATTCTAAGGCACACTTGGACTTGCATCAACTATTGCAGTAAGTGGTGCAGAGGGTGATTATTTCAGTGACCCACTCTTTATATAGAGAATCAGTAGTATAATTTGATAAAAACCTGCTGAAAGGGTTTGCAGACTTTGCCCCAACAAGGTTTTTCCCCCCTGGGATTTGTATGTCTGTCACCATCTTTGCTGTTGCATAATCCTCCCATAAATTTCCAAGGATTCTTTGAGTGGCATGTCTCTCTCCTTTAATGTGGCCAGGCATGCAGTCACACTCAATGCTATGCACCTATGTAATGTATGTACCCAGCTGGTGGTTCTCACAGAACAGGAGTCCTGTATTTCAGGACAGGTGTGTGCAGCCTGCATGTGAAGATATTCTCATAAGCTCACTCACTGTGGGATGTTATAAATAAACTGCTGAGTTGTTATGAGCCAGCATTGAGGGCCGTTCTTTCCAAAGAGGGCGTGGCCTGTTGTAGAAGACGTCCTGTCAGTTCTCTCCCGGCATTACAATCTGAAGTGACATTTCCACATCATTGTGTATATTGTTTCTGTATTTACTTCTGCTAGAGCATTTCAGACACATCCTGGAATTAGTGGAAAACTGATATTTTCTTATCATGGACACACTGCTTTCAGCTGTTCTTATAATACTGTGCTTGGAGAGCCATCTCACCCACATGATGATGCTCTAAGGTCAGTGATGAAGTTGTTTATGTACTCCTGTCAGCAGGTAGTGCTATTACTTTTTCCATTAAAACTTAGATTTTTGTGTAGGTGCAATAATTTAGACTTTGCCCTACAATTGTACAAATTCAGTGCACTACAGCTAAATAATTGCTTAATTTGTGTGAAGTTGAGAAGGGTTTTTTCAGCGTGTAAGATCTGGGAAATTGTTGTTTGCTAAGCAGATTGAGTATTTGAGGACTATTTGGTAGCACTTTTTGTTTTGAGAGCCCAAATCATCCAGTTTTTATGGGTTACTTCTCTATGTTTCTTGCACATTGATTCTTATGAAAATTCATTACTGACAATAAAATTAATTAAAATACATCACATCAAACAAATTCGCATTTCCTCAATTTTCACAGAAAATAAGTGTTGCTGCAAATAAATGGTTACTTGGTAACAGTAAGTAAGGGCTGTAGTTTTTACCTTGGCAGCATTTTAGAGAGCTGCCTTTCCGCTTATATACAGTGTAGACGTACTGTTGAAAATTCCTCTTAAAACACAGCCTTGTCTTAAGCTTTAAAATTATTATTTAAAGTTTGAATGACAGCCTTGACCTTTGCAGATTTTATGTTAGGATCATATTACCTATATAAAAGGTGGATGTAGTTTCCATGTCTCAAAAGTGAAGCCAGTGCCAAACTGAAGTGTATTTTTTTTTTTTTTCATTGGCTAGCAGGAAGTGACTATTGTGGTTTCAAAAAGAAGCACCTTTTTGGAAGCCTATGGGAAAACTGCCCTTTGCTTCAATTGATCTGATGGCCTCAGACTTTACTGATAAGTGTATGTACTCAGTTGCAGCTTGTAAGGCTCATTGAATACAAAATAATATATTTCTTGGGGTCAATTGTTGTCCTCCAAAAGTTTTAAAAAGTAATTAAAGCTGAGGCAGGCCTCCTGCTTATGTCATTGACAAGTTGTTATCATATTAGTGTGCTTTGTCTCATCACTCAGTGTTCACATTCAGTTTTAAACACTAAAATGCTGACTGCATAAACCAATGCCATGCCAAGAAAACCACATCTGTCTTTTATTCTCAGTCTATCATGTAGTGCTAAGTTGTCAGCTAAAATTAGGGAGCTTGGTTTGTAAAGTGAATCCACAGATTTTGTGGGTGTATTGTATAGATACCTGCTATTTTAATTTTAATTAGGCACTCACCCAAATTGGAGAACACATTTCTTGGGCCATATTATTTGTTATATATTTGCAGTTCACCCTTGAGTTCACTAGCCCCAATAATGAATAATGTAAAGCTTTAATTTTAAGAGCAAGTTAATGAAAATTCACCCTTGAGACCAAAACCATTTTTTATACCAGGTTGTAAACATGCTTATTTTTGCCCCAACTGGCCATTCAAGGAACTGCATTTTTTAAGGTACATTGTGTAATGACTGACTCGTCAGTAAATATAAATAACTCTTTCTCCACCAGCATTACGTCAGTCCTCAGAAAGTGTCATGAGAACTAAGTGCTTTTAGTTGGTCAAATTCATAGTTGGTTGTAACTTACCTAATGTAAGTCTTTGAAAGGCATTATTTCTCATATAGGCACTCTGTTAGAAACCTAGCTTTTATATAAATGATGGTTAGAGCTACTGAGAGATGCTACACACTCATGATAGCCATTTGTCAATGGCAGTCCCACCTAAAAGCCCAATCACAGAGTAATTTTCTTGACTACTGTAATGCACTGTTTTTTGGAGTCAGCCAACGATCTCTTGCTCGTCTTCAGCTCATTCAAAATGCTGCTGCCCGCCTCTTAACTGGTACCCACAGCTATGAACATGTAACACCTATCCTGTCTTCTCTTCATTGGCTTCCTGTTCATCACAGAATTAATTTCAAAGTCCTAACACTGGTTTATAAATGCCTTAATGGTCTTGCTCCCCCATACCTTTCCAAGTTACTTCAGCCTTATATTCCTTCACGGACCCTCAGATCAGCTGACCAGCTGCTGTTGGTTGTCCCAAAATCAAGGCTTAAACGTAGAGGAGAACGAGCCTTTTCAGTTATGGCCCCAAAACTTTGGAATACGCTGCCTTTAAATATTAGACGGGCATCTTCGTTTCCTGTTTTTAAAATGCTTTCGAAAACACACCTTTTTTGGATAGCGTTCAGACTGGCTTGAGTTGATATGGTTTTTATGGGTTTTATTATGTTTTATGTGAGTGTTAGTGGTTGTATCTTGTGTTTTACCCTGTGTTACTGTACAGCACTTTGGGCAAACCTTTTGTTTTTAAACGTGCTATATAAATAAACTGGATTTGGATTTGACATCTTTTCATTTGGTGGTTGGTCACCAGTGGTCATTTTAAGCTTGGTAAGAAGCATCGCCCTTTATTGTATATACCATTCACTCATGGTTCAGTGAGTGGTATCAGTACCTCCAATTAGTTGTCTCTTTAAAGTTAAAGAAAGTTTTGCCTTATGTGCATTTGGTAGTTGCTGATGCATGTCACTGAATGTCAGTCACCTTCTCTTTATGCCCATTACCTCCCTCGCTTGCTACCTGCTACCACATAAATGTGATGTTTTGCTGAATAAAACTTGAAACTAGCTGACAAGAACAAAGGTAAAATTAAAATTTTATTGAGGTCACAAATAAAGGCAACCAACTGCCATTTTCTCATAGACTTATTTACTTTATTTTTAAACTAGATGAGCTTCTGGCCATTGGAAAAGAATGCATGTTTTAATGGTAGATCTGCATTGGCTTCACTTTTTTCCAGGCACGTTATGCTTTGTCCGTCTGTTTTGTTTTTCTCACAGTTTGTGGCTAGAAGTGGGAACTTTCCTGCCCGTTAATTTAAAATTTGTATCTTTATAAAGAAATACAATTTGTGTTTTAGAGATCCACAACCATAGCTGCTTAAGATATGGTTTGTTACAGTTGAATCCAAAAACCTACCACCTATTGTTCATACTGTAGTGAAAGAGCAGTCTCAGCAACAGCAGTGAGAGCTTTGTGAGCTTCGCTTTTATCCAACTGTGTGTGTGTGTGTGTGTGTGTGTGTGTGTGTGTGTGTGTGTGTGTGTGTGTGTGTGTGTGTGTGTGTGTGGCCAGTGTGCCAGCAGGGAGGAGGGTTTGTATCTGCACCATCTGGGTCGTCTCCACTTGCTTCCTGTATGTCCACTTTGAGAAGGTACAGGAAGTACTCTGAAATTTGCAGGTAGTCTACGTCATTCAGACGAGCCTGTAGGACTATCATGTAATTTAACATTTTTGCCCAGCAGAATTTCCATGATGTTTATCAGTCATTGCACCACTCTCATTTCCATTAGACCCTCTCTTGCTTCTTTGTTTTGGATACTTGTCATGATTTCTTGAAGTTGTTAACTTTATAGCTCTGATTCATTCATTTATTCAGGATTAGTTTTTTTGAGCCATATCATCCTCCTGATCAGACGTTTACTATGTGTAAAGCTGTATCTCCTCCTGTCTTCCCCTCTCTGCCTCTCGCACATTCAGCACTTAAGTGGCTTTCCAGTAAGCTAATGATGAAGCAGGGACCGCTGCAGCTTTTCCTTCTTAAATGAAGCTTATAGGTCACTGGAGGGGTTGAGGACAGGGAGTAGTGTTTGATGCTACTTTGGGATCTCAACACGAAAGATGTGTCTGTCTGTTTTAGACCAAAAATGTACCTCCCAATATAAGAAACTACACTTTCTTTTTTCCTTTTTCAGAATGAGCAACTTTTACGGCAAATGTTACTATCTCGTTATCGGTTTGTGATTATATATCCTCAAATATTTCTTGAATTTGTCCATGGGTCAAATGTGAATCCCCCCCCTTCTGATCAGCTTGATGTTATAGGTTATATTTCAGCAGCACTGGCACTCTCATTTTTGAACTGTAAGCCTTTAGATTGACATTGTGCTTGGCCTCCTTCCCAAAGCAGACAATTAATGGAGATTAAAAAAAAAGGCTAATGTCTAATTAGTGCAGTCATCTACTGATATGGTTATGCCTGATGCACACAGTAGAGCATGATTGCAAAGTGTCTGCATCCATCTGGTTGCTCGACCACCCGCATGGAGAGCTTGACATGAATGATGCACGATCACCTTGATATACCACTGCAGTATTAATTTTCTTCTACAGACTCAATAAACTTAAAATAAACCGCAAGAACTTTTAATATGGAAGGAAAACTAAGAATGTGTGAAACCACCATCATTTCTAGTTGCAGATCTAGTTGGAGGGCAGCTCAAGAGTTGGCAGTTCGTCTTGTAATCGGAAGGTTGCCGGGTCGAGCCCCGGCTCTGACAGTCTCGGTCATTGTGTCCTTGGGCAAGACACTTCACCCGTTGCCTACTGGTGGTGGTCAGAGGGCCCGGTGGCGCCAGTGTCCGGCAGCCTCGCCTCTGTCAGTGCGCCCCAGGGCAGCTGTGGCTACAATGTAGCTTGCCATCACCAGTGTGTGAATGTGTGTGAATGGGTGGATGACTGAATGTAGTGTAAAGTCCATAGGGACTAAGTAAAGCGCTATACAAATACAGGCCATTTACAATTTACAGATATAGAATTTGGCAAAACCAAAAACTTGGCCAGTTCTCTGATTAAATAAGTGTAATGGAGTATAATAATCAAACGCTCAAATTTACTCAAAACATAACAATTAAAAAGTGATCAAGCTTAAGAAATGACTAATGTTTTCCCAGCAGCAGGAAAACAGCATTTATTTATGTGTTGCCTTTCACAGAAAGAAGAGCTTTGCAGAAAGCAATTAAATGTTTTTAATTTGCATATTATCTTAAAAGAAAATGTATAAAATAAAAGCAGAATGAAATATACCATGGAAAACTTACTTTAAACTTATTATGAAGCAAACATGTAACAGGGTTAAGAGTAGCAGAATTAAAAGACCAAAGTATATATTTCATAAAAACTTGTGTGGCACAAAGCATGTTACAGAAAGGTATATCTTGGACTGACTTTTGGCTGCAGGTGATTTCCTTCTCAGACAACAGAAATCTGCGTGCTGCCTTTGAGCCGTTTAAATAGTGACTCATTCTTAGAATTTGGCGACTGTGGTCGAAAGCTTAGACCTGCCAGTTTTTGGTTAGTTTTTTTTTTCTTTCTTACCAGGTGTATCTGCCTCGTCTTCCCCAGTTGTCTTTTTGTCCCTCCTTAGAAGGGTTTGGAATTAAAAGCTGCTTCCAAATTGTCTCTCAGGCTTGATGGTTTCCAACCTCATCAACTCCTTTTATCACTGCTGGCATGGCAATACTGGCAGATGAATTAATAACATCAAACCTTTGCACACCTGAGTCACACATAATCTTTTCTACATTGTGGTCAGACTTGGAAAATCATACAGTTGCACTGACAGAAATCTTGAATCTGAAAGCAAACAATGTTGTAAGAAATGTGGCGTCACTGTTTTCAAATTTCCTTCTGGCTGTAATAGCGACATCCTTTAGATGCAGTTGATTGAAGATTTAGAAATGGCATTTGTGTCAGTCATAAACTGACACAAATGCCAACAAAAAAAGTGTTTGTTGGAGTAGTTAACACTAGGAAGCTTGGTTACCAGCCTATATTCATGAACTGTATGGGTGTGATGTAAAGACACTTCTAAGTTTAAAATCTCAACACAAAGGGAGGTTAAAAAAGAGTAACTTTGAACTAATTTTTTACTATTGCAACTTAGAAAATATTGATGTTAGTCACATTTCCTAGAACACTGAGTAATATCATTAAAAATGTAAGGACAAAAGATTCAGTTTCTGAGTATGGTGGTATAAAACGAAGAGATGCTCACGGGAGAAGCGTGACATATTTGCTTAAAAGTACTTTGTTTCATTTTCTGTGTATAGTTCGTATTTTTCGCCTACTTTCGAATGCTGCATTTCTTGGATGTTGCTTTTCTAGTTATCATGTGTAGTCTGCAAATCATTGAAGAAACCTGTCATGTGGGAAATGTTTGCTGTCTGGCTCTCAAAGCACCAATAAAAAGAAGGTGAAAACTGTAAATGCCATCTTCCACGTAGTTTTTGTACTCTTCCTCACATAGACTGTCAAATCATTATGATGGGACTGAGCTTCTAATTACTCCTAACATCTTTGTATGTGTGTAGTGTGGGTGGGTGTGGGATTTTTTTTTTTTTTCTTCTTTTTTTTTTTTTGTCTTCCTTCTCCAAATTCCTCAGTAATGAAACTGATAATGCTTCCTGCTGTGCTTCCGTGTTTTGATTCGCAGCCTTCTCTTTAAATAATTCTTTTCACTCTGTCTTATCTCGTTACGAGTAGCAGTGCTGGCAGGGGTCCCAGAGAGATGACGGGCCCTGCAGGCAAGAGCAGGACTAAGGAAGGGAGTTTAGGGCAAAGGGAGGTGTGATTTGGGTGAAAGGAAGAAAGCCAGACGTTCGGTTTCCCTTAAATCATGTGATCAGCAGTGTGTGAGCCTGTCTGTCGCACACAACTGCCTGAGCAGGTTACTAAACACAGGCCTTCCCTTTTCTGTATGGATTTTACACATTCCCCCTTTTATCTCTTCTAACATCTCAGTGATGTCTTCATTTATTATATCTTTCTTAAGCTTTAAAGAAAGTGATCAAATACTCTGGTTTCACTGCAAACAATTATTAAACCCTCGAGTGTTATAGATTTTCTTTTGTGCTATGTTGTAGTTTTTGTTTAACCTCTTATTCTTCACACAGCTGAAGGTGAAGGGAATTAATATTAAATGTATTTTGCGCTGTGCTGCCAAATAGTTGTTTCAGTCCTCACTCTTGTGCTCCAGCTGCCCCCCAGCCTGAAGTAGCACAGAAATCCATTTCAGATTTTCCCTTTAACTCTTGCAAAATGGTGAAGGTACATAGTGTACTCTCAGAGATGGGGCATTTTAGGCGGGGTTTGTATGGTTGGAGGGGGGGGGGGGGATCCTTGAAATTGAGCTACAGGACATGGGGTCTGAGGGAAGCCCTCTGATGATCTGAATGTATTTAATTAAATTAAACTGCAGAACATTTTTCAGTGGATTTGTGGTTTTTTTGTTGTTTTTTTAACTCTTAAACATAACAGATCAGTTCTCTTTGCATGCTTTAATCAGCCATATTTAGACTCAGCAACACATCTTCTAAAATATGACAGGAATCTTACTTGTCTGTGACCTAGCAGGATGCCAGTTTTTATCTCCTGTTGCTTGAAGAACTTCCCTTAACATCCTCTTTCCAGAATCCCACGGGTTCAGCCATCACTGGACGAACGAATCTTCCCTACACAGCCTGGAGTCGCTGCAGTCTACAGCGTGAGTCACTGCATGCAGCCCCTCTTTTCAGACACTGTTACATTCATATCCACCTGTATATACTGTATGCTGCAGTGCATATGCAGGAAGGTTACACTTTAAGTAAAAACACACACTGAAGACTCTGATTTGTTGTACTGACTTTATGCTTTTGCACACACTTTTATTATGGTCACATAAGTCACACAAATTATTGCTTATTTTAATTTGGTTACTGAATTTAATGCGGTTGTGTACAACCATTCATTCATGAAGGTAAAACCTGAAAACATATAATAATTTTTTTGTAATATGGAATTATGTCATTCTATTTGTTATGTATTATGTCATTGTAATTTTGTGGTGTAGTGGTTAACACATGGAGGAGACGCAAAACCCGGCCTCAAAGCTCACAAGCTGCTATACTACTAGGATTGTGTCAAATTAACATGTGGATGCCTCTGCTATTGTGACCGCTTGGGGAAATAAAGGAACAGCTGAAAATACCATTATGTATCATAGTTGATAAGAGAAAATAATCATTCCATTCTGCTGATGTCAGTATGTTTTCATAAAAAATATTCTGTATTTGGTATTTATTGCCAAATTTTGGTGCCTTTAACCAGTGAGCTAGAAGAAGCAAACTGATGGCTGACCTCCTGGCCCCTCTGTGTGTTTTTACCAAAATGCTGTTTTCCTAGGTTTACACACCAACATTGGTATGGGTTGTTGGGAGTTTAAATCTGAAGCTTTACAGTTAACCCCGAAAACTAGTAAAATGTTCCAGGTATGTATTACAGGAAGAGAAAGACTTCCTGCTGACTTGGCACTCCTCTTTGCCTGTGAAATTAAAGTGAAAGTATTTAATATGTGCGGTAGCAAAAAAAGGGGGAAAAAAGATACTTAAAATTAAGGATGGACAGATCCAGAATTTTCCAGTTGCTGTACAATGTTGTTATCATGGCCTCAGCTCAATACCAGAGTTATTCACAGCCCAGTACCGCATTATTCAAGTTACTTGTACTAGTTGGCGTTTTTTCAGCTCGGTGTAAGAGCAGTAGGCTGCTTCATACTCCTGTCTTACAGTTGTACTCGTTTTTCCTCTTCCTGATGTCACTCTGTTTCACTTTGAGTGCAGAATGGAGCTGAATTCCTGTCGAACTGACAAGAACATGTCATACTAAAAACGTTCCAAAATGGACATAACATGAATGAGAGTCAGAAAGACAGACAGAGATAGCATTCCTCTCCTTGTTGTGTGAGCTTTGCAGTCATGTCCACTTACACGGCCTCAGTTTGCAGTTAAGTACAAAAGTGGAAAAGTTTTGTAAACACATGAAGAAAATCTGTTGCTGCTGCAGGCGTGAAGAACCTCCACACTGCTGCCTTTTGCTGTTAGCATCCTCATACTATTTATCTCCCAGCTTTATGTGGCACAGTAAACAATTTAAAGTTAAATTGAGTAGATTGGCTTGTTGTTACCCAAAGCTGTTCAGTAGGTTAATTTACCTGTCAGTTTGTCATTTTATAATGATGGTGCTACAACATCGCACAACATTATTTGTAGCAATAACAAAGAGAAGGCTTTATGCTGAAACGCAGCAGCAATTTCGTCAGCATGGTGACTGTAAACACTTTCTAACCAGAAATCTTTTTTACTCGTTTCGATGTTAAGAGTGCCAAAGACTATAATGGTGGAGATCCTGTTTGCTGTCAGTCCAGTGTTTGACATTAGGATTGTATGAAACTGGGCAATAATAATACAAACTGTGCAAACATGCATGTGTGCTTGTAATTTAAAAGAGCACATACGTGTAAGGAAATTCTTTTGTGATCAGATCTCAGCAGGCCTGATCTGCAGATTGGTTCCCTCAGGGTACCTCTGCCATTTACTGACTCCTTCAGGAATTAATTAACATTTTCTTCATCATATCTTTGTCATGATAATATTTACATAATTTGTAGTGCGTTTCTGTTGTCACATGCCTGGAGCATAAACATATGAGTTAGGAGGATTTGGTAGACAATTAGATTTGCCTGAACTTTAGAGGCTGCGTATTGCCTGGTAGTCGGTGACCAGCCACACCTACTGTGCCTCTCTAAAGACAAAATAAGCCCAGCGTAGCAATCTTAATGAGGCGAGCAGTTAGCAGAAAGAACAGAAACTGTGCCTATTGTGACACACCTTGTGAATGAACAGAATAGGAATAGTTTTTTTTGGTTTTCAGCTTAGATAAGAATGATGATTTTCCAAGTCTCCCTTTTTGTTTTTCATTGTGTTTCTGTTTTCAGCTTAATTTTTGTAAAATGTTAAACAGAAACACAAGTCACCAAAATACACCAACATCAGTGATAGAGTTGATGCATTAGGTATCTGAGATTTAAAAAAAATATCATATTATCTTGCATCTAGCATTGTGTATTAAAAAGTTCTTAAAAGTCACTTCTGTGGGTAGATTACTGGAGAATGTGGAGGAATCTAACTTTCATTCATATCAAGATATTTGATCTGTCGGTTCTTTCACAGAAAAAGAAAATAATAATTTGTTTCACAGATTTCAGATTTTGAAGCTCTTTCTTTGAGTTCTCTTTTAATTTGGTTGTTCTATAAACATGAAAGAAGAACATGATCACAGTCTGAATGCCACAAGATTGTATGGCGTGCACTTGTGCGCTTAACATTACCAGTATTGCTCTTGCTGAGCCAGATGGAGGACTGGGTCAAAACTTGGCCTCTTGCACTTGATGGAGGTGTATTATATCATTATGAGCAGCAGAGTTGCCAGTGCTCTGACCAGGACTACCTGCCCTGCTGTCAACAACCTTTATTGTACTTACAGTACAATTTTATTTTACTTTCACCTGTCCGCTCACCTCTTGCCCCCCTCGCCCACGTACTCAGTGAAACAGAGCAAACCCAGGAAGATTAGCGTGACCACAAATATCAGCAAAAAGCATTTTTGCTAGCCCTGCTCGATTCTACTAGAAATATAATCAATATGTGGCGAGCAGCGATTAGATTTGTTTGAGCGCTTTCTGAACTATTCAAGGCAAAACCAAACCACCTGTGCCTGTTGTGCAACACCTTGTGAATAAACAGAATAAAATTTTCTTTTTCCTTTTTTTTCTTCTTTTTTTTGGAAAATGCTTGAAAAATACTGCAGATCCAGGAGCAAGTGCTAGGCTGAAAATAGACAAAGAACTAATGTATAAAAATCAGCAGTGTTCGCTTGTTGCAGGCTGCAGGGTTTTGAATGTTTTTCTATGTTGTCGCATGATCTAGTCACATGACTGTTATGTCAAAACCAATTAATCAGCCTGATATTGATTTAACAATTTATATAAAGATAGTAGCCATTATAAAACGTGATGCTTTTCCCCCCCTGTAATTAATTCAGCTAAATATTGATGTCTCACATAGACTCAGTTTATCATTGATTTTTACATCATGCACTCATGCAGTTTTTAACATTGGATTTTCTTGAACTGTAAATATAATTCAACAGAAAATGGATCAATAAAAAGTGATCTTAACCAAACTTTGGCACAGCCGGGCAGGGAGTGAATTTAGGATTTTTTGGGTGGGGCAGCTAAGTGTAATGGTACATGCGTTGAATTTAAAACTCAAGACAGTGTGTCATCAATTAGAGAATCACTGTAAAAAACAAATGTGGCTCGATTATTCTTTCATCTCAATCTTGTTTTCATAAACTTTGAAAGCCGAAATGATCGCTGAAAATCAAATTTGATTAATCGCAGCACCCTCAAATAGATGTTAACGGATATTTAATGAAAGGAGGGCACATAAACAGGGTAGATAACAAAAAAGGGTTGTTGTTTTTTAACCTTTTGATTTATTAGGGGAAAATGTGTCTATTTTTACAGGGTCTGGCATTTAACAGTACGCTAGAATTGACCTTTTTTTCTGACACCACACTGAAGATGTTTCCTGCCCTGATAACATTTCTGAATTGTGGAAGGTACAGTAAGCAGCTGCACATTAGACGAGGAAATGCTGTGTGCTTGGAGATGGGCTGTTCAGCTGTGAGCTTTGTTTATTCTTTGCAACCTGACAACACTGAAAACATTGGAGGCTTTATGAGATTTTTCAAGCTCTCAAGAAAGTTTTTGGGGGGGTTAAAACTGCAACAATGATGACACTGGTGGAAATAAACGGCACTCGTTGCATGAAGCTGTTGCTCTGTATGGTGATAGTGGGGTTTACTCAGCCGCTCTTTCTTCTCTTCCCCCTCATGTACAGCCCCCATACAGTTGCTTACCTCCCCTCCCCCATCCCATCACACTGTATGTCCTCAGAGTCAGTCACTTGCCTGAAGCAATGCAGGCTCCTCCCCTGGTAACAGCAGCTAGATTAGTTGCTTTATCCCAGGTCATCTGAGGGAAGTGGGCCACACAGTGGAGATGCAGAGATACTATAGAGACTGTGCAGAGTATTGGCTATAAAGGTTACAAACATTTGAAGTTGAGAGTTTGTAATTTTAGTAGCAGAGTTTTTAAATCTCTCAACATAGAAAAGCAGCCCTTGTTAGAGGAGAAAAAAAGAGAAGAGGGAGGCTTGCCTAGCTTTCCATTTCCCCTCCTTGTCTGCTTACTGATTTCTTCCTGCAGTATCCTGTCTCATTCCCTGGTGTTTTCAGGCCTGCTGCAGCAACAAGCAGCACCTGCAGTGGGGCCAGCCCATAGCTACAGCTGCCAAGGCCCATCCTGCCACACCACAGAGAGCTGAATAAAAAATCTCAGCTTTGTCTGATACTGCTCACCGCCGGTACCCACCCTGAACCCTTCCCTGTGGCTCAAGCCTGTTTGACATGACTCACTTCTATCTGTTGCACAGAATATTCTCTATCTATCACAGATTATTTGACCCAGTTTTGCCATATGAGGCCCAGACATACTTGCACAGCAGGCTACAGAAGAGGCCGCAGTCGAGTTTTTAGCAAAGTGCAGCAGCCTTCAGCAGCCATGCATGTTTGAAGGTCTTCACCTCTGCATAAATACAGGGGCTAATCCTGCTGCTTGAGCGCTTAATTTACATCCCTCAGCAGGAGGGAGGACTAATGACCTGTGGAGCCCCGCCACTGCTGTTCCTCCTCTGCACCAGCCTGGCATAATATATCATTTTGTTTAAATCTTTAATTTTACTGCTTCATTTCATACAGGTGTCCAGGCATGGTCCTTCTTACCCTGCTCACGACATCACAAAGGGACACACTAATTTGCCGGGCACCCCGCCTGGTCATGCCCATTCCCCGGCGCTCTCTCAGGTATCAGTACCCACAGCTTCCCCATATCGCTACCCTAAGGGCTGGGAGGCAGGCGGAGGGGTGAGTTTGTCACTGTGACCGCCGTCATCCTCTCTGCATTTTCATGTTTATTGTGAAACGGGTTCAGTGTGTCCACATAGAACAACTATATTTCCACATTTGATGTGTGTTAAATTGTATTTATTTATTTTTTTTATACCTGTAGACACCCTGTATTAGTTTTGGTCATGTTGCCTACACACTACCCTTTGTTCTTTTGTTCTCCTTTCTTACGTCAGCCTTCATTTTCATGTTTGTCACTTCTCTAATTTCACAACATTTCTAATGCAGCGCTAAGTCATGTGTGCATGAGTGTCTTCTTTTAATGAAATTCACATGATTACATGATGAACACCGCCACAAAATCTAAGAGAGCAGGTCTTGCGCACTGCTGCCTATAGGAAAACATCCATCCACTGTTTTCTACACACAGTACCTGCTTAATCTTGACAAGGGTTCCAAAGTTAGCAACCTCAGCATGGATCTGGCAGAAGGGAGATAAACAGTCCGGCCTGTTGATTTTTCCAGTCTCCTATAGGGCTTATGCGTACTTAGAAAGAATGTTTACTTGACCTGTAAGATTTTGTGAGAGAATTAGAACACAAACTCAACCTTATTATGAGAGTATTATTAAGTTATGTTGGATTAATTCACAGTTTTATACTGATAATTATGTTTAGAAGCTTAAATATTAGTTATTTGACATTTTGTCCCACTGGTCAAGTAAGCAGTATAAAAAGCAGTTCTATAAAATATTTGATTGGTGTTGGGGGCTTGTTAAAGCGGATGTATTGTCCTAATTTCCAGCTCTATCTGTAGAGTAGATGCATTATTTGACAGGATTTATCTTATGGCGAACCTTAGTTCAGCTCCTCAATTCACCTTTTGTTTGAAAGCAGTTTTAGCTCCATCCCCTTTAAGCAAACTGTATTTTAATTGGCTGCCCAACACAAACAAAAGGTTTAAAAAGCTGGTGGGTGAGGCGAGATTAAGGGCATACCTTATGTCAGGGGTGTCAAACTCCAGGCCTCAAGGGCCGGTGTCCTGCAGGTTTTAGATCTCACCCTGGGTCAACACACCTGAAACAAATGATTAGTTCATTACCAGGCCTCTGCAGAACTTCAAAACATGTTGAGGAGGTAATTTAGTGATTTAAATCAGCTGTGTTGGATCAAGGACACATCTAAAACCTGCAGGACATCGGCCCTCGAGGCTTGGAGTTCGACACCTGTGCCTTATGTGGATCGCATCGTTTGACACTTTGGTCAGTACTCTATTTGTATGACAGGAAGGAAAACAAAAAGCAAATAAATCCCCTTTAAATCGAGATATGCATGTGTGTATGAATCCATATATGCCATGATCACAGTAGACATACTGTGACCGATTTTATATTTGAGATTTAGGCATGGGATAAATATTGGGTAGAAATCCAGCAAGGACGCTTTCCTCTCTGTCTGTAACTACAGTAAAATCCTAACCCGTTTGATGGAGATTGGGTGAGGCTATGACAGAATTTACAAGGGCAAAGCAGAAATAAATCAGAGTTGAGCATTATGAGAAGATTCACACGCTTGTCGCTTTTTAGTTAGGTACTGCATCCAGGTGCTTCCTCTTTTCATTTTGAAAAACACCTAGATGTATACAGGTAACTTTGTGAAAGGTCAGTCTATTAATCACAAAGACATAAACAACATCAGTGACACTGCTGCTGCCTTGCTGCTTTCACTTTAAAGCATGTTGACTCTGTGACTGAGCTTCTCTGGAAGAATGTGACAATGCTTGCAAGGAATCCAGTTCTTCCTTTTTACCGTGGTAAACTAATGGCCCACTGCCTCACCCTAAAGCAGCTCTAGTCACTCACCAGCCTTTCTATAAATAGTTTTGTCAGCCAACACAAACTTAAATTATCACCATCACACCAGCAGCACGATGAAGAAGAGTACGCAGATCTGCTTAAACCCACCTCTGCTTAGCTCCACTGCACACTAGATGAAAAATAAAGGAACACAGGATTTGCAGTCCTTGGGGGTACCAATTATCTTTGCACAGTACATAAACCCTGATTGAAAACACTTTCTCCCAGCTACACCCAAAATTATTTAGTGCTGTGTTTTAGTGTGTTGTCTATAGTTTAGGTCCTTTGCAGTGCACTTTCTCTTAAATGACTAGGGACTGATTGCTGCACATTTTTTGCTCAGTATACATTAAGCCTTCTTTTTTTCTGTTTCTATTTCTTCTTTTTACAGTCTCCATACAACCCTGGGCAAAATGCTGGCTCCGCACCTTTAGTGTACTCTCCCCAGACGCAGCCAATGAATGCACAGCCACAGAGTCGCCCGGTGAGTGCCACTCTGGTGCTGGATTTACAGCACACCTGCCTCCAAGAACCCAAACAGTTTTGTGTTTTAGTGGAACTCTGTTTTATAGCTTTACGAAGAAAATCCACGTAAATTGATGATTGATCTTAGCTTGATTGTGGCACTGAGGTACCTCGATACAGGCTATATTTATTTAATAAGGTCTCCCTCATTTATGGGCTTGTTGTTGGTGGTAACATATTGGAAATGAGTCCCTTTTGGTGTATTTTTTTTTCCTCCTTTCATCTGCATTTAGTACTTTATACAGTTACTGACAGTGAGAAATAGTAGGAAATTAACTTTTAGCTACAGGAAAGAAAATTCAGATCAGTCCTGGGATCAGTATTTTTTATCATGTTTTGAATAATCAGAATTCAGATGTTGCAGTTAGTGAGAGTAAGTAAGAGCTGTTCAGGTGTTGTCAGGTGTGTCATCATGTTAAATTCAGGCTTTTCAATACAATTCTTGTGCAGAATAAAGGAATGTAAATTACATCAAAGTGGCAATTCTTTATCTAAGCTTTACTCACTTTCTAAGGGAAGCTTAAAGTGGACCTGTTGCGCTCATTTCTAGTTCCGTTTATTTTATTCTTTGACTTTCCTACAATGGCTTTGCATAAAAACGATTACTTGACTTGTACTGGGTCCCATAGTTCTGACTGAAATGAATGATTTCACCTCCTTTCCCTTTAAGGTCAACCTCCTTTTAAGCTAAATTTCATCTGATTGGCTGCCTCTCACAAACAGAAGATTTAAAAAGCATATGGGTTCTGTTTTTCTCTCATAGGGATTACTTATGGATATGCTTACCTCATTAACAACTATGACATGTTTAATGTGAACATCCAACACTGCAAGAATATATACACAAACTCCAATTCTAAAAAAGTTGGAATTTATTTACATTTAAAACAGAGCACAATGATTTGCAAATCTCAACACCCATATTTGATTTACAAAAGAAAATAGAAATCATATCAAATGTTTAAACTGAGATTTTAAGAGTTTGATGACAAATTTTAGCAGCAACACATTTCAAATAACTTGGCTAAAAAAGCAAGTGGTACATAAAAGAAACCGCTAGAACTAAAGCGGAAAACTGTTTGCAATCAGAAATCAAAATTTGAATCTTTTTTTGGAAAACATTGACGCTACATCCATCAGATTAAAGAGAAGGACCATCTGGCTTGTTATGAGTGCTCAGTTTTAAAGTCTACATCTCAGATGATTTGGGAATGCATTAGTGCCTATAGAATTTGAAGCTCGCACATTTGGAAAAGCATCAGAGAAATATCTGCTGTCATCTAGATGATGTCCTTTTCAGCAAAGCCCTTGCATTTTTCAGCAAGACAATGCTCAAGGCTTTGTAGTAGAAGAGTCTGATTGCTGAACTGCCCTCCATGCAGTCTAGACCTTTAAATAACTGAAAACATTTAGAGCATCATGAAATGAAAAAATAAGACAAAGAAGACCCAGAACTGTTGAGCAGCTAGACTCTGTAGAGTAGGGTGACATTGTCCTGTCAAAACTCTAGCAACTACTGTCCTCAGTTTCCAGATGTTTACAGGTGGTTGTAAAAACAAATCCCAACATTTTTGAGATGTGTTGCTGCCATCAAATTCAAAATAAGCTAAAATTTGCTTGTTAAAAGTTAAATTTTCCCACCTTATCATTTGATATGTTTTCTGTATTGTATTGTGAATAAAATACAGGTTTATGTGGTTTGCAAGTCGGGATGGGACATGATATGAATTTAGCTTTGTGGTCAAATGTTTGAGCATGTTGGAGGTATTTCCCCCCTTTGTTGTGATCAAAGCTCTGCTTGTGTTGCAAGTGAGCCTCACGTCCTTTTTTTTTTTTTTTTTTGAGCGCTTCTCTTGATGCCACCTTGGATACTTTCCAAACCAAAATATGGAGCGTTTACATGACGTCGTAATGCAAATGCATCAGACGTCAGTGGAACAAATAACCAGGATCGTTAGGCAGGCAGATGAACAATTCCAAGGAACTGAACTTCTAGATTGCAATCTCTATTTGCAAGTAACTGCAATTTTTCTTTTTATTTTAGAAATCATTCCAACTTTTTTTGAATTGGGGGGAAAAAAACAGAAAACCATCATAGGTCCATTTTAAGCTTGATATTAACTACCAAGCAGGTCTTTTGGTTTTGCTGGTGGTTCTGCTTCTCTTTGACTGAAATATATATGCCTGAAATGTTCAGTGTAGTTGAAAGAAAACCTTTAAAGCAGGAATGATCTTTAAAAAAAAAAAATCTTACCACAAAAAGCTTAGAAGAAAATATTTCAGTATAATATTGTCTCATTTACTTTGTTTGTAAGTCTTTCTGTATCAGAAGAGCATAGCTAACAGGAAATAAGTCACTGTCCAGTAAGCCTTGTTTTAAATTCTGCCACTTAAGCCATTTTATTTCACTGCAGTATGCCTTATACAATCAAATGTATTTTTTCTGCATTTGACATTTACTCACAGTGTCTTCGCTGGCCTTAAAATCTGTTATATTCAATGTGGTAGTTACAAGTAACAATTGCAAGCTATTATTTGCAAATGCATGCTGTGACTGAGAACTAGTGTTGAATCATGTGCCATGTGTCTCTAAAGCTTTGTAGCTCTGTGGTTTTGTGTTGTACTTCCAAGCGTCGGCTTCCATTGCTCATCTTATACTGTATCTGTGTCTCTCTTATGCTCTCTCTTCTCCCCGCTTTGCCATCACTGCTTCAATCTCCTTGCTGGACCTCTCCTCCCTCCCCCACCAGTTTGCTACGGGCCCTCGACCAACCCACCATCAGGTAATTTACCCCTGCTGTACGCCCCTCCTGCTCCCTCTCTTGCATCATCATCATCATCAAAGCAGTTTGCTGGGCCCTGTTGGCAATGGCCTGTTTGTGGGGCGTCTGCTGTTCCTTAGGAGAAAAATAGTCTCAGATTTAAAAGCCTTCAAGAATCTTGGAAACAGTTAAAGAGGGTTTAATTGTCATGGGATGTTTCCGTGCTGCTAGTTAATCAAGATATCCAGTCAGGTGCACCGAGCTGTTTCCTGATTCTTTTTTTGAACTATTCATGTTTATTTTTATGTTGAGGGTGAAATTAGTTCCTTCCAGTAACTGTTATTTGGCCTTTATCAGCTTTTAATTTATTGATTCCTTTGGGTTCTAAGTGGAAAAAGTAGGATGTTTTGCACAAGATTTTGCAAGAAACCTTGACATTTAATGCTTTTTAAATTATATAACTTGGTTAGTTTATTCAGTTTTGTATTTTCTCAAACACACATAGTCTACAGCAGAGTACAGACCAACCACTGTTATTCATTATATTGACAGTTTTGAAAGCGATTCTGTCTGCATATTAATTTTTGTTTTACCTTATGCTTTAAATTAGGAATTGTGTTTAGCCACTTTGTTTTAGCACCTTCAATTTAAAATAGAAATATTGGACACTGCATTCAAATTTACAATTTAGGTTGATATCAATACAGAAAGGACTGTGTGGTAGATGATGACCTTTTAAATCAGTTATTAAAGTTTAGGTGTTTAAAAGTAGTCAGAGTGAAACTCATCAAGTCAGACAAAATTCTCATACTTAACGGTTTGCGGCAAATGCTTTTCAGTCAACGACTGCTTGAAGTCTCGGGCATAAAGTCGTCATCAGACGCTTTGTGTCTGAGAACACAGACTGCTTTTGTATACCTCTGCATTCATCTGGTTGCTTCCATTAGCAGTGAAATCATCAATAAATGCCAGTGTGAGAGCGCTGTTAGCAGCCATATATAACCACGTTGGCGAGCTTTGGTTTATAAGTTCTACATTTTCCTCTTTTCATAACTTAGATGGAGATGCTTTGTTGGTTCATACAATTTTACCATAGAGCTGCTGTTATCCTTCTTGGGTTACTTGGGGAAACCAAACAGCCACTCTATAAACCCATGGCACAACATGGAAGAGCCATCTCGATAGGAAAAGACTCAGCAATTTTAGAAGAGAACTGAATAGAATAGAGACAGAGAAGGCTGATTGGTTGAAAGAGGAGTGAAAGAAGCAGTCTACTGTGAAAAACCATCCTTGAACAGAGGAGGTGGCTTACCACACCAACTGTCTGCCACCTACAATGCAGTTTTGCCTTAACGCCCACTCATGTCTTGCATCAGGTGATCACAATATGTTACGTGACAGGGCGAGGCAAGGTCGGACAGTGGTTTCACCTGAAACCTCTGCTGGTAATGATCAATACTAGGTCAATGACCCTCTTAAGGGGCAACTCCCACTAGGGTTTAAATACCTGGGACTCTCCACCATTTGGTTTTAGAACTGAAGAAGCTTCTGGGATGAGAGGTGAAACGTCTTCAAGAAACTTAACAAAGTCTAGTTGCTTTCTTTCCAAGCTCCTTAGATAACCAAGCAACAATAAGTGGTAGTAAAACTGGAAATGGAGAATGTTGGTCTTCAGGGTAAAAGTTCTGAGTCAAAACATTCCAGAGAGCTCAGCTTTGACTTTGAAAGCAAACGTTCTCAGTTTTACGCTTTACTGTAGTAGGTGAGTCTTTGCAGACAAGTCAGGGTCTTCCACGCAAACCATGCTCAGCTGCAGCAGTCTGCCAGCAACCAAAGCATCCGCAAGGGGGGTTTCAGTACAGCACTGTATACCTCTTTGTAACCAGTTTCACCAGCAACCATTCAGCAATTGGTCAGGAAATATACATTTTTCCATAGTGACCTGTGGTGGCCAGATGATTGGGTGTGGGCCCGTGTGACTGCGGCCTAAGCCAAGTGTCTCTTTTGAATCATTTCATTTGACACTTTCAGTATCCATTATTTTATTTCTAATTGAATGGGAGACAATTTTTTTTAGTTTTTATAGTTTGGATTGAGTACACATTATGTTTAAAGTATTCACTCTTCCACTCAAGTGCCCTTAAACAGCAGTTGTACGACTTTATTATGTTATTAGTGAAATTGAATGGGCCTACTTTTTAAAATTAATTTGTTAATCAAACAGGTAATCTGAGGTGCATGTCAATTCTTGCTCTTCTTTGGAGCAGACATCAATCTGACACCAAATTACTAATTTCATAGTAGAGAATTGTTGTGATAATCTTTACCTTAGTTTTAAGGCATTTCTCCAGTTTTGTTAATGCAAACAGGACAATTATGATATTCCATCTAAGCTCTTGGATAGAATATATTTCCTAAAAACAGAAATGGGAACATTACATGCTCATATGGCTAAATCTGTCATATTTTTGGAATTCGTTCCCACTATAAATACCAAGATATTGCTTTTTTAACTTCTTTTTCAGTGTTAAGACAAGGTAGTGGTCAGGTAGGCTGCAGTCAAGAAACGAGCCTAGAAAAATTGTGTGTGGATTGGCCCCATCTTCCTGTGGTGATAGCTGATACCTGTGTAAATAACACTGTGGATCCTGTTAGACTGTAGACACTGTGTAAACCAAAGTCAATAGGAGGCATGTTGATGTGTTCATGTCTTGCAGTTTGGGATTTATGATGGTGTTTGTGTATTACCTTGTGGATGCTAAGAGTCTTAGACATGTCTGGGTCCTGACATTCAATCCATGCGGCCTGCTGTTATCTTTGTGTTTGTCGATTCACACCACTATGATTCATGCAGCTGCCCGTTTATGAGGTTGATGTGTTATTCACACCCACTGGTCCACAAGATGTGCCCCCTGTCACTTGCTGTGTAACATCCTCACCTTCTGGTTGCTTCAGTGTAGACAAATTTCATATAGTCTATTAATAGGATGGTATCAAAGTGGAACCGGCGTGTTTACTGGCACAAACACAGACGCACGCACACATAAACAAGTGCACGCTCTGGCTGTCACAAATTGGTGCTGAAATTTCTTGTGCCACCACGGAAGTGGAATCGGAAAGAAGGAGGAGACAAACAGTGGCCTTTTATACCAACAGAGAAAACGGCTATTGTTTTAGTGAAACACACTCAATGCACTGTAAAGTGAGCATAGAGATCCAAACATTTATTTGGTCAGAAGATAAGTCTGTCTACAAATAAGCATGATTTTTACTTGCTGTTATGATTTTCAGCACATCTTCTGTCTGTATGTGTGAGAACCAAAAGAGCAGAGTTATTGGAGATTAGTTACCACTAAAATAAACATTTGTTTGCTTGAGAGTTTCTCACTGTAAGTGACTCTGTAAATCTGAATTTTCAAAAATCAAAGGTTTTATTTGTATTATTTATTTATTAGATTTGAGCTGTCAAGCATGTTGATCTCATAGCAAGAAGGTCCTGGGTTTAAATCCATTGGCTCCTGGGAGCTTTCTGTGTGGACTTTTGAGTTTTTATGTTCTCCCTGTGCCTGCGTGGGTTCTCTTACACTCCAGATTTAATTTGATCATTTCAGTTTAGTTTTTTTTAGTATGAGTTTGTTTAAAATTCATTAGTTTTAGTTATATATTTTTTAAAATCATCATACAAGGGTTTTTTCTCAGGGACAAGATTTAGGAAAATCAGAAAAGATAATACGACATAATGACAGCACTTTGAAAGCAGTTGACTCACTGTCATGCAGATATCTTAAATCTCATTAAACATGCACCAAAGTCTCCTCAGGCTGGTTGTGTTGATAAATTTGACCAAACCAAATCCAAAAGATGAAAATTAAGGACATTTCCTCTATATTTTTAATTTAGTTCGTTTTCTAAGTTTGAAAAAATGTTTCAGTTTTTTCAGTTAACTCAAATATTTTGTCATAGACTAAAAACTAAAGTTAGGTAAGTTTAAATAACCCAGTGACCCTAAATGGTATGAAGATACTCACTTTCAGCATTTTCTTTTGAGTTTGAGGAGTTGGTTTTAGCAATATGTTAAAAATAGAAGTATCACAGTAAAGTAGTTCTGTTAAGAGAGAGACGCAGTACTCCTGAAGTAAAGTCTGTGGGAGAATTCTCCAGAGGGACAGCAGTGGCGAGAAACGCTATTATTAGAAGGACTTCGTTAGCAAGGTGAATCTATTGAATGTACGACTGCATTCTCCAGACACAGATACCTGCTAATTAGTGCTAAATAGCACAATTACTGATACAAACCATATTGGAAAAAAATGCCAAACAAACTGGTCAAAAATATGTATTAGGGGACTAATTCGAGTGGCTGCTACTTAACTATGTGGTAGCTGCATTGAAGCAAAAAAAATTAAACCATGAAGTTAATGAAATGCAAAAAAAAAAAATTTATTAATGGCTAGAAGAAAAGAACATTGTCATACACATCATGTGCTTTATGTTTATTTCTTTGCAAACTAAATGAATTAAGGAATGGTAGGGAATGGACCAAACCACTGCGAGGCAAATCATCTGCAAGGATGAGTACATTTTCTAACTGTGAAACGTGTTGTTTTGCATCTATAATTAACACCAGAACTGTTATAATTATCGTTGTCATTGTTTAACATGTACATATGTGATTAGTGATTTGAATTAGCTGAGGTGAAGCCTGCTGTTTTTGGTAGTTTTGCTTTGTTTTCGTATTTCATCCCAGGAGGTTGTTGCCTGGGTTTCACCTAAACTCTGGTGGCAATTCTAGTAACATATGAAGGTCAGGGGACTGAAATGAAGCCCATCTGCTCCATAATATAGACATGTGTCTGAAACTCATCGTTCATGCAGCCCGTAACACTCCCTCCTCTTGCTGAGCCAGTGATTCAGGTGACAGTGAGATCCCTCTGGTGCAGAGAAGTCCCACTTCATTGTCACGAGGGTTTAATCATCCCAATTGGCAAAGAAACCCTTTCTAAAAATGCATGTTTAAATAATAGTTATGTGCATGTTACATTGGGTGCCACATGGCAACAAGTGAAATACCGATCTGACATTTTGACTGTGACTTTTGAGTCTTTCCTGCTCTACTGCCCAATTATTACCCATCACATTTTCTGAGATTATTTTATATATATTAGTTATATATATTGCCAAAGCGATTCCGAACCAGGTACTGTGTCATTTAGATAGAAGTAATGGGACAGCTTTCTGTTGATGTGTGTGGCCGCTTAAATCTCACCAGTATGGTCTCCTATTGGCTTTTCTCTTTTTTCCTGCTTTCAATACCCAAGGGAGGATTCAGGCCCATCCAGGTAATTTACCTCTTTGTCTAAAGTCTCTGCAGACCTGCATGGCATGACGAGGATCATGCTCAAATAATCCCATCCCTCCTGACTTTTTACCCTATACACCCCTTCATCTTCACTGCAGTGTACTCTTAGTACGGTGGACTTTCATCATAATTTTTTCCCCTATGTCCTGTCTTTTATCCCGTGGAGGATCATTAGTGGAATTTTCAGTTTATAATTTTTTAGTTTTCTCCCCATTCATTACTCATCCTCTATCACCTTGCACAGTTAAATGAACAGCATGCACAATTAGAGAGAAACTGTATATTCCCTCCCAAGTATTTGTTCTTTTAGATAATTTTTTGTCCTTTGTGAAAAGAAATGTGTTTGCTGCCTTGGAAATATGTTTTATGTTATATAGGTGACTAATTTATGTATATATGGTTACAGTCTTGTTGGGGGAGTTGTTTTAGTGATTGTTTTAAGCCTGTTTTTAAGTGACAAAGCTCCTTTGTGTTAATAATGTTCTGAATTTTTTTGTCTCTGTCTCGTTCTCTTGCTTTGCCAGCAGAGACTGATAATGACTTTTCCGGTAATTTCCCAGATTTTCACAGAGCTATTTACAATAAAGCCATTGAAGTTGATTTATTATGTTAAAGGTGATTTCCCTCCTGGATATTTTAGACTGTTTTACAGCATTGTTTATTCTGCTCTCCATTCTGTTCTTCACTGAGGCACTCTGTGACTGTGGTTGGGTATTCCCAGCTTGAGTCCCGCTTATTTGGAAGTCGGTCACAGCTGTTGGTGGTGGTCTTTCTTCAGGCCCAGCACACAAAGTTTCAGCATATTAAATTCATTGGTCTAATCAAATACAGACCCTCTCTGATGTTTAACTTTTAAGTGATTGTGACATGTATTTGAAAAGCCACTGTAGCTGGAGTGACTGTGAGTATTGTATGTTTTTGTTTTGTTTTTCTGTTCTCTTTGACACACCAGAAAAGACCATATTTCTGCATGACGAGCAGGTCAGTGGCCTGTGTCGCACATTCTGTACAGCTGCGAGATTGGCCAAAACAAAAACCATAGTTAAGGGCTCTTAAAAGTCTGAGCTTTTACTTTTTTCTAGTTGTACATTCCAGGTAAAAAAAACTGGAAACTTTTGCTTTCCCTTAAAGTTTTTAGGGCCTTCTCCAGGAAACCATAACCAGGTCTATCTCTGGTCTTGTGATTTCTGGCAGGAGGATTGCAGCAAGAGTGAAAGTGAAGTTTTACACGACAGTATTGAGACCTGCTATGATGTATGGTTTGGAGATGGTGACGCTGCCACCAAGTCCACAGAGGTTTTTGGATGTAGTGGGTTGATGAGATAGAAGAGGATGCAAGGTTTGGGGTGGGATGGAGGCAGATGATATACTGAGGAAACCTGTAATATGAGCAGTCAAAAGAGGAACAGTTTTATCTCTCGCCTCCAGGTTGCTTATCCAGCTATACCGTGATCTTACTAATATTCATACCACAGAAAATCTCCATCTGTGTATAAATCCCAAATAAAACTGTGATTAAAAAAGGCAACAAGGGACGGATAAAATATCCGGAAGTTTGACTCAAAACAATGTATTAACACACCAATGTTTATAGTAAATAGTTTAATCTATCCCATTCATCTTGGTAGCAAATGGCAACAGGATATATTATTGACAGGAGAAACATCATGACTGCTTGATGGATTTAAAGAGGTTCCATCATTCCCAAACAGGAAAATCACCAGAATTGTGATAAAATCATATTTTAACCCTGATTTTGTTACATTCATGAATGGAAGTGGTGTAAAGACAGTAGCATACACAACAGAACTGAAATAAAGCACAGAGAAAACAATCTTTGTTTCTTTTAATGCATCTGTGCCTTGATTAGTTTTTTCACTCTGAATTGCTAGAACAAAATTTTGTAATGAGAAAGATATGACAGCAGTCTCTTGACTCAATTTTGATCTGAGTCAAGAGATCTGACCTAAACCAAATGATCCACCACCTCAATCGTGACCATGTCGGACACTTTAACAATAGAAACATTGTGAAGCTGCCCGGGATCACGACAGCAATGTACACATGAGGTTTGACCGAGTCGGATGATTGCAGTTCTGTGCTGTGGGCATTTTTTTTTTTTTAACTCAAATGTCATCTCTGTTTGAATGACTTAATCGTGCTTTTAAGGCTGCTGGTTAGATGTTTGTGGCAGGATGAAAAATTAAGGACTTGAGTGTGTAAAGTGAGCTAAATTCAGACTGGTGCCACTATGTAAATATTCATCTGATTCATCACATTTCTTGCCAGCTAAAATATGTAATCCAAACTTCAGAGAGATGTTTAGTAAATAATTCAAGGAAGAGATTATTGGTTATTTTTGGAGGAAAAGTGACATAAAAGTGTTTTTGACTTTCAGAGTGGGTCTAATGAAACAGTCTGAACTGTCTGCAGCATTGCTTTCAGGGAAAGTTGTGGTCACTGGCCTTTTTTAAGCTGCTGATAAAAACCAAATCTGGAGTAAAGGTCTAAAAGTCTACTTGCTTGTAGTTTAGAAAAAGCATGACAGACTGCTGAAATGAGACTTTGTATCTGGGGTAGTATTCAATGTCTTCTGCTGTTTCTCTCTCTATTTTTTCTGCCTTGTTATCTTCAGTTTTTTCAGAGGACTCAAATGCAGCCTGCAAGGCCCACCATCCCGACGAACACGCCCTCGATACGGCCTGGCTCACAAGCTCCCACGGCAGCCGTCTACCCCACTAATCAACCAATAATGATGACCATGGCACCCATGCCTTTCCCTTCCCCCCAGGCTGCACAGTACTACATCCCACAGGTAAAGAAGTCACTATTATAGGTACAATTAAGACTACTAAAATAGTTGCTCTATCTATTTATCAATACCATTCTTCAACTCTGATTGGGCCTTACATTTATTTTTACTTTTCAGCAAAAACATGTATCGGAAAGTTTCCACCAAGAGTATTAAAATCAACTTTTCTGTGTTATTTTAATTTGAAACTCCGATAAGAATTCAAATGATATATAATATGTAAATTAGAGCACTTCAGAGGTGGTGTTAAAATGTTTTGTTTGGAAACAGCTAGGCTAGTTGTTTGTCTGCTGTTTCCATTCTTTGTGCCAACCTCATCCAGTTTTATGGTGGCTGTATATTTAATTATTCAAACTTAAAGTGTCAGGAAAACATTTTAGACAGCACCCAGCAATAAAAATGGTCATATTTAAGATTAAAGTTTTTGATTACATTAACAATTGCTTTAAGTGGCCCTAGTGTGCTTTTTGTTATTTTCTGTCATATATATTTACACTGTCATGTACCAAGAAATTGAGCTGTGCTAGTCTGTAGTGGTTAAGAAAGAGATCTCTCGAATAGAAGTAACCTCCTCTCAAGTGTATGTGGTCTCTTCCACAGAGTAGGGCAGTTACTCCTTTGCATTGAAAGCAGCTGCTGAAGTTGTTTTCAGGGTGTTTTTCTGGCACATCCATGCGGGAGAAGATCTTTGAGCTGACCGAGAGCACACGAGATAGGATGTATTTGTCAGTTAGTTTGGGAATGCCTTTGTATCCACCTGAAGGCATCTCTGGTTAGACTGCTGCCCCCATGACACAGAGTCAGAAGTGTAAAACTCAATGGATGGTTATACTATAACAGTAGTGGGTGCTTATATAAAAAGTACCCAAAGTTTCAAATAACAAGTTCGGTGAATGCAAATTTTCAGGTATGAGAGCCAAAAGCCCAAGCTTCAAACTGTTCCAAAAAGTTCTGGCTTAAAATAGAGAAGCCCCTCCCACCTGCTGTTGAAATCTTCTGTTTGAAAATGGCAGCCAATGAGAAAAGAAGTGGGCCAAAAGTAATCTGAAAGGGAGGGAAAATAGTTTATTTCAGACAGAGAATGAACAAGAGGATTACTACACGCTCTAGTGTAACATAAATGAGAATTATTTATGAACTGTGCAGTTTAATTCATGCAGAATTATTCCACTAGCATCTAAGAGTAAAACCACATGCTAGGTCTTTATGTCTTTAGCAGAGTATCAGCTATACTCATAGCTCCACATTAGATGTATAAAGTTTGCGCACCAGCAGCAGCATTGCCTTTTGTGTTATGCACAAATATTTTGCGTGTCCTCTGAACAACCCTAAAAGATCATAATAAACTGGTCTAGACAGAATTCAGTGGATTATTCAAAGGATCATCAAAAGGACCATTAAAACCCATAAAAACTCCCACAAATGCTAAAAATAAAAAAATAAAAACGAAAAAGGACCCAAAAAATAAAAGACTAAACCGGTCAGTACATGTCTTGTTTTCATTGGTTGTCTCTCTCTTTTGTCCTCTATACAGTACCGCCCCAGTACACCCTACGTGGGACCTCCTCAACAGTATTCTGTACAGCCCCCAGGGTCTGGCACCTTCTATCCTGGACCAGGTCCAGGGGAGTACCCAGCCCCATATCGTGAGTCACTAATGCAACACATACACATGCAGTGGTAGTCCTGTACCCATAAAATCTCAGTTAATGACAGAGTAGCACAAACACTCACTAACTCTCTTGTGTGCCTACAGTGCTGTGACTGTAAGGTTTAACTAAGATGTCCTTTCTTCTGTTCTTGTTTGTCTTTTCTTGCAAATTCATTCAGATCCCCTCAGGTACCACCCACCTGTCTCACCCTCTGTCCCTGCTCCCGTTCCCACAGCTGGTCCACCCTACTTCCCAGGACAGTCTGTTTACCCCCCGTCACCCCCTATCATAGTGCCTACACCACAGCAACCTCCACCAACCAAGCGTGAGAAGAAAACAGTGAGTATCCTATTAATTCTGTAATTTTTTTAAAGGGAAAAGTTGACACAATACTTATTTCTTTTTCTTTTTTTTGGGACAAATTTCACCTCTAAGTCAGTTCACACAACATAAAAATAAGAATTTCAACGATTTCACAGTGAAAATTATTCCAACCAAGGCTGAAATTGTTTTTCTTTTTTTTTATTCACCTGCATGATTTTCGTTCAAAGCCTTTGAAGAAGATACATTGTCTATCACAAATAAAGAGATGACAGACTACTTCAATAATCTGGCATAATTCAGTGGGCATCCTTTACTTAAATATTAAAGATATTTTGTATAACTTTTACAAAACCTTTGTTAGTAATGACACCTATAACTTTTAAGTAAACTGGAATCAGCATCCTGTTGCGCACTTTTGTATAGGTGGGCGTTGGCCAAAACACTCTGGTGACAAGGCTGTAGTTTGACTAAACACTGTTTCCTTTAGGTATGCTTACAGTGGCATTTATTTGTCTCTTTGTCAGCTGGATATGCTTCATTTTTTGTCTCTGGGGCTGGAAACTGGTCATTTGTTGACGTTGGCTGGCCCCTAGCTATGACATTAGCTCGCGTTGTATCCTGTAAAGTAGCGGAAGGGAGGCACCCCGAGGATAGAGTGCTGTGAAATCGTATATGCCCCCTTTCTGATTTCTTAGTTTTTTGCACATGTCACACTTAAAGGTTTCAGATCATCAAGCAAGTTTTAATATTAGACAAAGATAACTAGACTAAATACTTCCTCTTCATAGAATAGAATCAAATAGCCTTTTAATGTCATTTTACATGTACAGTGAAATTGTGGGGACTCACACAAACTGTGCAGGAAATACAAATAGTAAGACAACAGGAACAAATAAAAACAAGAGGAATATACACAAAACAAGAGGAAGCCACACAAAAGAAGTCACACATTAAAGGGACTTTTTAATTTGTGCCTTTTCATGCTGGAGAGTTGCTGTTTTTAAATGATAATTTCATTCATTAAGGGGAAAAACTGTCCAAACCTACCTAGCCCTACATGAAAAACTAATGGTAGATTTGCATACCTTTTTTCCTCTTAATCAATTAAATCATCATTTGCAAAAGATTAAGGAATCTGAAAGAGGCTGGATACTTTCTCGTGGCACTGTAAATACCATATCACTTGGATTTTCAGGTTGACTCCATACTGGTCCTAAGCCTGGGTATTTTTTTTATTTTTTATTAAGGAAACACTTCTATCCCTAAGCAAGTAGTTGTGTCCTTTTGGTCTACTGTTCCTACTTAATTGTGTTTTAATTTAAGGTAATTAAGGTAATTCATTCATTCCTATATGTAAAGAAGGTGTGTTTTCTCTTCATGGTGGAAAGTTGGAAAGGAACTCCTCACTGTTTCTTAGGCTATGTTCACACTGCAGGCGAAAGCGCATCAAATCTGACTTTTTTGACCCTATGCGACCCATATCTGATCATGGTACGACAGTGTGAACGGCACAAATCCGATATTTTCAAATCCGATCTGGGTCACTTTCATATGCGGTACTGAATCGGATACACATCTGATGTTTCAGAAAGCGACTGCTGTGTGAACGGTCAAGTCGCATTAAATCCGTCTTTTACGTCACTGACACAAGACAGATGCCAATTATCAGTGCTGGAGAAGCGCCCAATAAGACATCGCAAGCGCCTCCTGGCCGTCCCGTGTAGATGTCAGTGAAACTGTTGGGAAGACAACGTTGGAGAAACGTGACCATTTTATTTGTACTGTATAATCTGCAGATTCTGACAGTAATCTGCAACTATCCTTTGAAGCACCGCTCCTCTCTAAAACAGCAATAAGGATAATTATTAGGCCATATGTAAATAACAAAATAACTTTATAACTTAAAGCAAATTGGGAAACGTAAAGTCCGAAACAAGTCTTTATATTAAGGCCATCAGTCAAACAATACTGTTTGGTCTGGGTCTAAACAGAGTGCCTTGTGTGACGTCTTCTTTTGCGCATGCGGGCCGCTTTGAGGGTTCACACTAGAGCGCGTTTGCTGTCACATTTTATTCGTAGTGTGAACAAGCAGACAAAAAATTGGATTTGATCAAAAAATTGGAATTGAGCATTAAGACCTGCAGTGTGAACGTAGCCTTAGTTTCCCTCGTCTCTCGTGTGTTTGTGTAGAAGTTCAGTTCACCCAACTTTTGATGGTTGACTTGTCCAGCGAGAATTATGTTGAAAAGTACCAGATATTACCGATATAACAATTTTTCTAGCGTGTACAACATACGTGTATTTGTTGAATTAAAAGCTGGTCATTATATCATCATTTACAGCCAATTTGAGTGTGAGATTCCCTCCAAGTCTGATTCCTTCCTTTCTTAGCTGATAAAATACATCATCTACTGCTGATGCAGGATTGCTGTAAGACTTGAGCGCTTTAGTAAGGTCTGATTTTTTTTTTCTTCTTCTTCTTTTGTGCCATTGTCCTCCCAGATCCGTATCCGTGACCCCAATCAGGGTGGCAAGGATATCACAGAGGAGATCATGGCAGGGGGTTCAGGGAGCAGGAATTCAACGCCTCCTGTCGGCCCCCCCTCCTCTACACCAACCCCACCACAGGTATGGCTTACTCTGGAATACCCTCACTCACCTCTCACCTGCAGTAGTTACGTAGAAGTATTTAGAGAGGTGGAAGGTTTCATATTCCTTGGTTGCAGTGTGAGCTCTCTGCTCTAATCTCCTCTCTGCCACTGTGTGTGTCAGACAGGATCAGTTTATTCAGCCATCTTGCCCTATCATAAGAAATTAATGAGGGCTTTCAGCCTAGAATGTTACATGCCTGTTGTATTTTAATCAGGGCCAATATTTAAAAGTAAATCTTTGCACATTCATTATGTTCATTCCCTTGGTTTCTTAGCCTGTTTCTGGGAGCATAAAAGCTCAAAAGCTCACATAAAGATAATAACCAAGTTAGATTATTATTAAATGCCACATACAGTATGTGTAGATATGGAGGTGGTTCATAACTTGTAAATATCACTCTGCATGTGATAGTCTCATAGCAATAAGTAAGTTTGTTGTAATCTTGTTTAACAGCTCTTGTTAATCTTACACCTGCTTTTCTTCCTTTCACTGTTTCTGTTCATTCACTACCTTTTACAGTAGATTGCATATGTAATTTCTTTATACTCCTACTCCTTCCTCAGAATCCACTCAGGTTGCAGATTCTACTAACTCTGTTCAATCTATTCTTGCACAAACAAACAAAATAAAAAATTGAATTTGTTTGGCATCGTGCTTAGATAAATATGGAAATGTGTTGGTACTCATTCCTGATCTTTACATCGCCGACTACTCATACTGCTGCTTTATAAAAAACAAAAAGTAGCCCTTGTTTTATATGGAAAATCTAGTGTTCTAATGCTATTGACACATTTTAATAAATGATAAAAAAGAAAAGCCCAAATGAGACAGATTCCCTGGATTCTGAATTCTGAGAGGGATGTTAGGACTTCTTCCTCCCTGTGTCCTTCTGTGGATGTTAACAGTGTCTTTCCTCTTTTTCTCTGTCTTTTTGTGCCCCCTCCCAATTTCATTTTTAATGCATCTACCCCCTTTTCGCTGTGCTTTAATTCCGCATCGTCCTGATCTTCTCCTCTCCTCCTGCCCTTCCTCTCGCATCCCTCATTCTCCGTCTTTCTGTTTCTCCTGTCTTGTCTTTCATCTCTCCTCTTATTCTACCTCGTTGGACTCCTTATTTTTGCTTAATTCTGCATTTGGGCTTGTTTATTTGTTTGTGTGCGTGCTTGCCTGCATCTTTGTGCCTCTCTTTCTGGTTTTCTGTGTTGCTAGTTTTTATGGCCGCACCCTCATTATCCTCACATTTTCTACCTCAAATCGCAGCAGCCGAGCAGCAGCCAGACTCCGGAGCAGCAGCAGCAGCAGTCGCAGCCTCAGCCTCCTCCGCAACAGCAAACCCATCCTGGAAGCTACACGTTGGAGTCACCACAACCACCACAGTCCCAACAGTCTCAACAGCCCCAGCAGCCACAGCAGCCGTTGACAGCTGTGGCTTCAGACACCAAACCAGGGCCAGGTCTGCCCCGAACGCTTCTTTTGTCCTTAAATGTCATCTAAAACTCCCCAACACATAGGGGCCCAATCCTATTACATTACATAATACATACATGCATATGTAACTATAGGTATGTACATATGGTAAAAACATGCCATTAGGTGCTCAAAAAATACTAAAGTAATGTAATTGATGAATCAATGATTTTACTGTTTCATCCATAACAGCAACCAGTGTTTCCCTCTAGCTGTATTTCTTTTGGTGATTTTCAGATATTTTAAAGATCACTTTGACATTGCACATTGAGTGCTTTCACTTTCATTTCACATTCAAATGAGTATTGAATCAACAGTGCCTCCTGCTCTTCCTGTAAATACCTGTAAGATTTGACAAGCTTTCACGGGAATTTCTCTGTTAACAATATCTTGTGCAAATGGTTGAACTTTGGTTGCTCTGGTTTGTTTTTTAATTTATTTATTTGGTAATGTTTTAACACAAAGGCGTGTTAATACATGATTCTGATTGGAAAAACCTTGAGCTTTGCTAACTGCATTCTGAAATCATTTTCCTTCCTCCTCTTAGATGACTTGCCAAAATTGGAGCCAGTTGCCCAGAAGTCTTCCTCACCTGGGCTTGTGCAGCCTGACGCTCCCTTGGAGAGACTGGAGGCCAACACTCCTGCATCTGAGCCCTCTCCTGCTCCCGAGCCCGAGCTTCCCTTCACTGCTTCTCTGGCACGCCCCGTCACTCTCCCAGTTGCAGTCGCCAACACTAGTGAACGTCCCTCAGCCAGGGAGTCCACTACTTCAGCATCTTCTCACAGCGCCTCCTCCTCTGCTGGGGAGAGCAAGCCCTCTTCGGCACCACCTCAGATGCCCAACACAGACAAGCCTCTTTTAGATGCCCCACGAACTTTAGCTGCCTCTCCATCGCTGGCTCCCAAGGCTTTGAACGGCCTTGCAGACTCTGGGACTGAGCTGGACACTCAAGCTCATGAGCCTTCTCTCCAGCCCCAGGCATCTGCTCCTGCTTACGGAGAGCTCTCCTCCTCTCAAACGTTGCCCTCTGATGTGAGGCCAGAGGTGCCCATTGCTGCTACGCTCTCCCCTATGGCACCTGTGGCTGTGGTGCCAGTCACCCTGACCTCAAGCCCCGTCCCAACTCTGCCAGTTATGCTCCCTCCTGGCCTTCCGCCTCTAGTGCAGGCCACAGCGGAGGCTGATGAGCTGAGCAAGTCCTTAGACACTAAAGACCTCATCTCTAGAGGAGGGGCAGAGGCACACGTTGGTGTTACTGACAGCAAAACAGAGTCCCAGCAACAAGCACTCACCAGGAAGAGTCCTATTACGGGTACTGAGTTCGTTTAAGTTCTTGATTGCATGTGGCATTTTAAAAGCGTGCTATAAACTAAGTGGCAGTGACAAGCCAATGAGTGGCTGTTTTATGAGTCCATTACTATTTTATGATGTTATACATAAATAGCTGAATTAAGTGGTCCTGTTGGGCACATCCATAAGGCACGTTTTTGCAGATAATCTCTTTTCAAACACTGTGCTAAAATAGCTGATCCTCAGTAGTCCACAATCAAACAAAACATAACACAGGAAAAGGAAAGGAAGTCAAGTCATGGAAATTAGAGGAAATATTTTTTACACTTTCTTGTTTCTACTTGTTTGGTAGCGAACACGGGCTTTTTATGAAATCTTCATTCATTTTGAGTGGCTGAATAAACTGAGGGTCATGTCTCGGCATTGCACCCACTGAATGTCGACTTTTTATTTTCATTTCTCTCTATGAATTTTGTTTGTTTTAACTGGATCTGGATGCAGACCTTTAGCTGAAATAAGCAAATTTAACCCGTCTCCCTTTAACTCAGTTTTCTTCTGGTTGTCAAAATATTCAAACTGAAGGTTAGAGCCATATTAAGGACAACTCCTCTCATTGAAATCATAGAGACAGTAGTAAAAACTGTCTGAAATGGAGCATTGATTGATAGTTTGATAAAACATAATGGGTTTGTAACTTGAGTAAAAAGATGCTTTTCTTGCCATCATTCTTACTAAATCAAATTTACCTTTTAAATCCCTCATGACTTGCTTGTTTACTGACTGGCTGCAAGTGATCTTAAGTTCCTGCGTTTCTGTTTCCCTGTAGTTAATCAGACTGCTTCTGCAATACCAAAGACCTGGAGAAAACCAAATGAAGGGACCTCTACTGGAGATGCACCTCAAAATGTGGATGAGGTAAGAAGTTGGCCTCTTAACTCATAATTCAGGATGAAGAGAGGAAAGAAAACCTAGGTATTGAGCTTGACATCAAATTGTAGATTCTTTTTTATTAGCCTCTGGAGAGAAGTGGCTTATAGTCTGTGGACGAATAAACAATCGATAATTTTTTGAGATACTGTGATATCTTTTTTTCTCCGAAATAGTTTTTATTTTGTCTTAATTCATTTAGGAGTAGTCCTGCAAAGTGTTACAGGAATGTGAGAGGGAGAGAGGAGGAAAGGCACAATTTGGGCAAAAGTTCAAGTGGAAAATGTTTCCACATGTGTGGTTAGGGAAGCAGACATAAATGACTTTGGGGTGTTGTTATCGTCAGCAAGGAGTTATCCATCATCTCCACTGCTCAGCCAGTCCACTGCATGTAAAACCATCTCCGTTCCACTCTCGTTTCCTTTCTTTTATGGTTTTGCACAGGCTTGTTGCTGTGGCGGAGTTCTAACACCGCCAAATACTGGCCAACAAATAAAGGGCTTTAAATGGCTTATTTTTAGTCTATGCTGAACAGGTTTTGAGCCGTTATATGCAAAAAAACAAAAAGTCACACAGAGAGGTTTTAAACATAAAACCTTAGGAGTGTAGATAATAAATAAGCCTAAAAAAGTTCATTATGTGTTTCTGTTCTCAGCTCATCTCAGTGCTGGAAGCCAGAAGTTTATATGTAAAAATAGAAGGTTTAGTAACAGATACATTAGTATCGTATACACAAAGCACACTAGGAGACAAACAAATTTCCCACATGTGGGACTAATAAAGATTATCTTATCTTATCTTAAACACAAAGAGTAAAAGAGGGGGAAAAAAAGAGGAAACCCTTTACACTGACTAAAAATTTTGTGGTGTTTCAGAGTGGTGTTTCCATGCCATGTATAAGTGGTGTTTCAGAAAATATCTCCACACCTTTGGCATTGTTTGATTTGAATTTTTTTTAGGTCTCTGATGAAGGTTATACCCTGTGTGTAGCTGTCTTGTACCATGTCCTAGCATTGTTGTTTTCCCTTCCCCTGCCACCTGCTGGGCTGTGCTCACACTGCACTAAGCTGTCTGAGTACGCTTCAGTTTGTTTCTACATCTAAACTTTTGTCTGGCACCCTTGCTCCTTTTCTTTCATGGCCAAGGTTTTTTAAGAGCACGGTGAGGTTGATTTTAGGCAATTTTTAGAATTGGTGACACACCTTGTTCTAGATTTGTAAACTTTGATGAAGGTAGCTGTTAAAGCATATGAGTCCCATTCTCATGAATAGCAGTCACACTGCATGCATACCTTGGCCAAGTTCAGCTGAACCGCTTAATGTTGTTTGGGTTCTGCATGCAGCAATCACACTAATGAAATGAGATATATTGTCTGGGTGAAATGTGCTGTTATTCCCTAAGACTGCATAACTAGCCAAAAGAAAGGTGAAGAATACAGCGGGTTGTTTACTAAACAAGCTTTTCCCATACATCAGCCAAAAGTAAAAAGGTTACATCCTTATATAATAACCGATGGGAATTTATATTATAATACAAGTATTATAGTTGAGTTGATGGTAGACTGTATTTGTATTTTAATTGTTCTGCTGTATTACTCAGAGGAAGTTCGGTGTTTCCTGTTGTGCTGTTTATGTGCATAGATGGCGTTTGAGTCTCCACGATGAGGACTGCTAAAAGCACTGGGCTATTCAAATTCTAGTTAAATGACTGTGGGGACAGAGTAAAGGGAAATAAATGATACCAGCAGGATGTCTTTGAACTCTGTCACCATTTGTTTCAGTCTGTTAAAAGCAGCATGTTGTGCTTCAGTTTTTACATTTTCTTTTTTTATGAACTATCATTTTAGTGTGTAATATGTAAGGGACTTCCAGATGTTTATTTTACAGTAAATATGTATTTTTTGGGGGGGTGGGGGCAGTTAAAACCTGTAAAATAATTTCTGAGAGAGCTGCAGAACAGCGGCTTCTCTCAACAGATTTAATATACTGGTCTATCCTGAAAATAAACAAGTAGACCTTAATTTAATCAGTGAATACCCATTTCAAAGCTAAGCTTTCATGTACAAGTGTGCCCTGCAAGTACGTTATAATTACACCTTAAAAATATATGTTTAAATGTAACCCTAACCCTAATTTGAACACGCTTGGACCTTAATGGAATCTTGCCTCCTCATAGGATGAGTCTAAGCCAGTAGATCAGCCTGCAGGAGACCAGGCTGTGCAGTCAGCTCCTCTGAGCAGCAGCCCAGCACCCCTACCATCAGCCTTCACCTCTACCCCTGCTCCTGCTTCTGGTAGCAGTCCAGAAGCTGATGGAAAGCCCACTGCTCCAGAGGAAAATGGTGAAGCAGAGTTGGAGCCAATCAGGAACGGAGCAGGCCACACCTCGGAGACGGAGAGCAGCGACAGCGGAGCCACCCCTGGAGACAAGGAGAACTCCACCGGAGCTCCTCCAGACATGGAAGGTGAGAAGGACCTCAGTCTGTGTGAACAGTGTTTTCAAATGACCCAAGGCAAAACTGAAATCCAGGGAGCAAAGGATGGAGTTCTGCATTTACAAATAAAAATATTTGTCTTTATATTTCTATATTTAGAGCTGCCTCTAAATGAAAAGCTCAGCACTTCTGCCTGTTTCTCATATCTGTTTATCCTTTTTTTCCCCCTTTACTTTCCTCTTCAATCCTGCTTGGCTGTCCAGACCTGACTGAACCCAGTGGGAAACGTCAGTATAACAGAGAGTTTCTGTTGGGCTTCCAGTTCATGCCTGCCTGCATACAGAAGCCTGAAGGGCTCCCACCGATCAGCGATGTGGTGCTGGACAAGGTAAGCTACAGATAGCCCAGCAGTCTTGCAGAATTCATAAAGCTTTAAACAGCCTGACATCTGTGTAGATAAACAGATTGCTGAAAATGTTGTCAGGTTTTTATTTTTTATTTTTGCAGATATGTGGCCTTGACAGGCCCATCTCTGTTATCTTGGGCTAAACCCCTCCTTTATTTTTTCCATTATTGTTATTTATTCCCAGAGCCAGACTTCTTGTTACCAGACTTCAGCTGACATTTAGCTAAAATCCCATATCTATCACCACTCTCTTATCACTTAAATCATTTAGTGACAAAAAAAATGATAGGTTTTGGGCATCTTTGTCTGAGGAGGGGATATTGATGTGTGCGTTATAAAGGTGCTCAGCGAGTCTTCAGGCCTCAGAACAGTAAGAAGCAAACAAAACAAAAGCATTGTCTCGTTTTAGTTGGAGGACTTTGATGGTGCAATTATTAGTATTGTCACTTCACAGTAAGAAGGCTCTTGGTTTGACCCTCCTTGTTGGTTGGGGCATTGCTGTGTGGCATTTGTGCCTGCATGAAGTCCCTGTGTTGGTTTTTCTTCCCACACAGTCCAGAAATATACTTGGTCGATTGGTGTTTCTAAACTCGCATTAAGTGCGTATGTTAGCATGTGGTTGTCTGTGTTAACGCTGTGATGGACAGGTAACTTATCCAGGTCATATCCCCCTGCTTGGATGAGGAGCTAAGAAAATGAGTGGTCTTCTCTCCTCCTAAAGCAGGCTGTAGTGTGGTAGCTGGAGGCCCATGGTGGTCCTGAGGTGTATTAAATTTAGCTCTCGCTTTGGCAGTGCTTGAAGCAAGAGCTGTCCCTTTCGCTATCGATGGACTTTCGGGTGATCTGCAACTCACATAAACCGTACGAAGGAAATAAATGCAATATGATGTGGTTCTGCTCCCTTCAAAGTCACCAAAGGACTGCAGCAAAAATCCAAAAGACTGGAGTTTAAATAGCTTACACCAGTGAATGACGAGTCTTGATGGTCTCCAGCAGCATGTATTTGAAAATAAGCACAGTTGCACTCACGGCAGGGGCTGGAAGAGGTGTGCTGCTGACCCCTGATCTGAAGGTATTAACAAATGTTCTCCATGATGTAGACTAATTCCAAACAGTCCACTCTATCTCATTGATCTGAAAAATACTTGTGGTTTCAGCTTCTCAAACGTGAAGTTCAAAGCGTTGTGCATTTATTGTCATTTGGGTTTTAGACTGTTGGTCGAGGAAAAAAGAACAGACTTAAAACACAGAAATCACAGCAGGCTCTGGGCATTATTCATAATGCCATTTTTTTTAAAAGATTAAAAAATAATGGTGCTGAAAACAATCATTAATTGTAGCATTAGTTTCAAATCAACCTTTTTTTGTGAAATGAATGAAAAGGATTTTTTCAACCACATGTCAAAAGGCGACAATAGACGTTGTTTTAGTTTGTTGCTCCGATCCACACATATGTATGGGTGGAGCATATGGCCTGCAGAAATGCTGTTTTGATTAAAATCACATTGCTATTATGTCACACTTGGCAGTGTCAAGAGCACATGCCCCTCCCCCATCTCTCAAAAAAGAACAACCAGGCCGGCGAACAGTTGATTGGTACAATCCCAAAGTCTCATTTTCTCTGTGGGAGAAAGTGAAATCTCACTGGAAAAGAGTCAAGAGGAAGTCAAGGACAGCTGAAAGACAAAGAGCTGGATTTGTTCTTCTCTCCTCCCCCACAACTATCTCGCTCTCTCCTGCGTTCCTTTCTTCTGTCCTCCCCTTCCACATCTGGTTCTGACTTTTCTTACTGTACGGCCCGCAGAACAAGCCGAGCATAATTTATTACCGGTGCTAGAAGAACATATAAACAATAGACTGATAATGTAGTATGACTGTCATTTATTGGAGGCCACCTTTAAAAGTGACTATCGGGTTAGAAATTCATCCTTCCACACACAAACACACTCACACACGCTTATTAGGCTCATCTTGCCCTGTTGCCAATATTACCAGATTACCAGGGTATCACTGCTCCCCCTGCTGTTAGGGTTACCTTGTGTGTTTATGTATGTCTTTGTGTATGTTATGTTTCATGCAGATGAACCAAAACAAGCTGCCGTCTCGAGCGGTGGATTCCAGGGTGATTTCCAGAGGACCCGATTTCACACCTGCTTTCGCAGATTTTGGGAGACAGATGTCTGGAGGACGAAGCTCTGCGGTGAGTCACACATGTACTTGCACAAGCTGCCACAGTCATTCATAAAATCTTACTCACACTGCTTCTACTCCAGTGTACAGTGTAACACAGTTAGTTGTACACTTGTCAAGACTGAATTAAGCTAATCAAGTGTGCCCCTATTAATAATCCATAGGGTTAATACAGTGTTTCTTACAGGTTTGGGTTGCACCCACGTTTGTCTGCATTCTGTGTTAACGTTCACTGCACCATGAGAGATTTGCTTAAGGGCAGGGTTTTGTATCCACAATGGAAATCTTAAAACGGAAACCCTATAGCTACAAGATCAATATACAGTGGGGCAAAAAAGTATTTAGTCAGCCACCGATTGTGCAAGTTCCCCCACTTAAAATGATGACAGAGGTCAGTAATTTGCACCAGAGGTACACTTCAACTGTGAGAGACAGAATGTGAAAAAAAAATCCATGAATTCACATGGTAGGATTTGTAAAGAATTTATTCGTAAATCAAGGTGGAAAATAAGTATTTGGTCACCTCAAACATGGAAAATCTCTGGCTCTCACAGACCTGTAACGTCTTCTGTAAGACGCTTTTCTGTCCCCCACTCGTTACCTGTATGAATGGCACCTGTTTGAACTCATCATCTGTATAAAAGACACCTGTCCACAGCCTCAAACAGTCAGACTCCAAACTCCGCCATGGCCAAGACCAAAGAGCTTTCGAAGGACACCAGGAAAAGTATTGTAGACCTGCACCAGACTGGGAAGAGTGAATCTACAATAGGCAAGCAGCTTGGTGTGAAAAAATCAACTGTAGGAGCAATCATCAGAAAATGGAAGACATACAAGACCACTGATAATCTCCCACGATCTGGGGCTCCACGCAAGATCTCATCCCGTGGGGTCAAAATGATCATGAGAACGGTGAGCAAAGATCCCAGAACCACACGGGGGGACCTGGTGAATGACCTGCAGAGAGCTGGGACCAAAGTAACAAAGGTCACCATCAGTAACACACTACAACGGCAGGGAATCAAATCCCGCAGTGCCAGACGTGTTCTGCTGCTGAAGCCAGTGCATGTCCAGGCCCGTCTGAAGTTTGCCAGAGAGCACATGGATGATACAGCAGAGGATTGGGAGAATGTCATGTGGTCAGATGAAACCAAAGTAGAACTTTTTGGTATAAACTCAACTCGTCGTGTTTGGAGGACGAAGAATACTGAGTTGCATCCCAAGAACACCATACCTACTGTGAAGCATGGGGGTGGAAACATCATGCTATGGGGCTGTTTTTCTGCCAAGGGGACAGGACGACTGATCCGTGTTAAGGACAGAATGAATGGGGCCATGTATCGTGAGATTTTGAGCCAAAACCTCCTTCCATCAGTGAGAACTTTGAAGATGAAACGAGGCTGGGTCTTCCAACATGACAATGATCCAAAACACACCGCCCGGGCAACAAAGGAGTGGCTCCGTAAGAAGCATTTGAAAGTCCTGGAGTGGCCTAGCCAGTCTCCAGACCTCAACCCCATAGAAAATCTGTGGCGGGAGTTGAAAGTCCGTGTTGCTCGGCGACAGCCCCAAAACATCACTGCTCTCGAGAAGATCTGCATGGTGGAATGGGCCAAAATACCAGCTACTGTGTGTGCAAACCTGGTAAAGACCTATAGTAAACGTTTGACCTCTGTTATTGCCAACAAAGGTTATGTTACAAAGTATTGAGTTGTATTTTTGTTATTGACCAAATACTTATTTTCCACCCTGATTTACGAATAAATTCTTTACAAATCCTACCATGTGGATTCATGGATTTTTTTTTTTCACATTCTGTCTCTCACAGTTGAAGTGTACCTCTGGTGCAAATTACTGACCTCTGTCATCATTTTAAGTGGGGGAACTTGCACAATCGGTGGCTGACTAAATACTTTTTTGCCCCACTGTATGAGACTCGATAAGAAAGGTTAACATCTTCAAGTAAACTATGGATGTTGAGCATGTGGCTAAAATGTAACCTAACTGAGTGGTTTGTCAGTTAACTGGATGTTGAGAAGTTAAAAGAATACAATATTTTAGAATCTATATAATATATTTGACAATGTTTTTTATTTTCTTAGTTGCAAATATTTTATTTCTCCATTACTTTGTGATAAATTAATAATTCTTAAATTATAGTAATTAAATTTAGTAATTATAGTACGGTGTTAAATCAGTGTTATTTATTGATTTATTGATCTATCTATTTATTGATTAGTACAATGGTAATATCTCTTAAACGAAGTGTAATAGACTGTAATTTGATTTAGCACGTTAATACATGACAATGGCAGAATATAAGCTTAACATGCCTACGCACAAGTATATATGCAAACAAAACCTCAGCCGCTACTGTGGGGATTCAGTGCAGTATGCATTATAATCAGATGCCTCTCCCATGAGTCTCCCATTCCTCGATACATTCCAACTTCACTATCTTGAGATATAATTGGCAGGAACCAGCTCTCCACCTGCTGTGGGTCCTCTATTAACTGTCACTAGTTGTGTTTGAGTCCATCCGATTGCAGGATAAGATCCTCTCTGGAAAAGCAGCTGAGGATCGCCACAATAGCAACCTGGCCAAGAAGCTAGCCAGCACGGAAAACACGATTCAGGAAGTGGTAGGGCTAGCTGGTCAGGTGCATTTGAACTTTCAAAATAACAATGGGAGGAACTTCCACTGGCAAGTCAATCACAATCAAATGAATGAAAAAATGCAAAAGAGAGTCACGGAAAATACTTGGGTGGTTTGTAGCCACCGACACACTGCAGTCTATTTAAACAGAGCTGGAATAATTTATACTTCAATGAGTGCCTCCTGGTAGTCGTGTTGTTTGTGTCCTATTGTTTTTCCTATTTCCTATTATTTTTATTATTTTTTTATGTAATTAAGTCATGTCATTAGCAATGTTAACTCTCTCTTGATTTCTTTCATTATATTCACAGATAATGAGCATTGGGCAACGACGGCCTCCACCCAGGAAGATCATCATGAACGTGGTGGTGAATGATGATGTTCAGCTAAAAAAAGCAGAGAATGCCTGGAAGCCTGGCCTGAAGAGAGAGGGCCTCGCAGAGGATCCAGAGATTCAGAAAACACAGGCAGGGCCAAATATACCATACACAGACAGCAAAACACACAAAATAACATAAAAGAATACAGCAAAAATTAGCCGCCTAAATAATTAAACCTACCACTAAATGAACTCACTCAATATACAGTGTCTGATTGATAAGCTGAGTTATTAAGTTCTATTTATGATTGCGTGATGGCTTCCCTACAGGAGCTCTTCAGGAAAGTACGGAGCATCTTGAACAAGCTGACGCCTCAGAAGTTCAACCAGTTGATGAAGCAGGTAACAGACCTGACCATCGACACAGAGGAGAGACTCAAAGGCGTCATCGACCTGGTCTTCGAGAAGGCCATCGATGAGCCCAGCTTCTCCGTGGCTTATGGAAACATGTGCCGCTGCCTCGCCACGGTAAGCCAATCACTGTCTCGATTAAGACGCAGAGCTGTGGTTGTGTTATGCTTTAAATTATACCATAGGTATATTCATTCTAAGTTACTATTATACTATGCTATTATATTGTTAGTATTGTAAATATTGCATATAAATAAAAATGGGTTTAAAATGACTTTTTACATCTAAAAGGGTGTGCTTTGGTGTGCTTTTGTATAAAATTTTTTTCTTTAGTATAACATGAAAACTACTTCAGTTGTTTTGGTCTGACTTGAGTCTTAAAAGATTCTTAGGGATGTTGTCTTTTCTCTAATTTCTCTTTACTACAAACTTTGTTCGCGTACAGCTCAGAGTGCAGATGACAGACAAACCCAACACCACAGTGAACTTTCGCAAGCTGCTGCTAAATCGCTGCCAGAAGGAGTTTGAGAAAGACAAGGTGGACGATGTGGTGTTTGAGAGGAAACAGAAAGAGCTGGACTCTGCTGCATCGGTATGTCATCTGTGACTTCAGAAGTATTACTTTGGATTTTATTTGGACTATATTCCATTCCTGGCAAGATAAGATTTTTAAACTTTGATGTTTCCTTGTTTTCTTTAGGTGACTGAGCGTGAGCGGCTTCAGGAGGAGCTTGAGGAAGCAAAGGACAAGGCCCGGCGGCGTTCAATCGGCAACATCAAGTTCATCGGCGAGCTTTTCAAGCTCAAGATGTTGACAGAGGCCATTATGCATGACTGTGTGGTCAAGCTGCTCAAGAACCACGATGAGGAGTCCTTGGAGTGCCTGTGCAGGCTACTCACCACCATTGGCAAGGACCTTGACTTTGAAAAGGCAAAGGTGAGCTGGCGGAGAAGGTTCTTTTATTAGGTTGTTAATATATAGTTTTAGTTAATAGTTTAACTATTATGTTTAATAGTGAAGTTTAAGTGTCTTCAGTGTTTGGGGAAGTATTTAGTTACCTGCTGAGACTTCAAATGAAAAGCTAAGACTTGAAACAGGAGGAACTGCACTCAAAGATTGATAAACAATTAGCATAAAACACCTCAGAATCTGCAAATTGACAATGTCTGACCTTGTCTGTGTAAGTTTTGCAGAGAAATTTACATCCAAGGTGTAAAAATGTGGTTTATGGTCATATAGACTACACCAGGGGTAGGGAACGTTAGTCCTCGAGAGCCAGTGTCCTGCAGGTTTTAGTCAAGACATGTTGAGGAGCTAATTTAGCCATTTAAATCAGTTGTGTTGGATCAAGGACACATCTAAAACCTGCAGGACACCATCTCTCGAGGCCTGGAGCTCCCTACCCCTGGACTAGACCGTTTTTGGTTTGGGGTTTGTTTTTTGTTTTTTTTTGGGGGGGGGTGTTCCTGGAGACAAGCATTGAACCCAAGGCATTTTATTTTGGTCTTATACAAGTTTATTCATAGTTAGCTTAGAGATGCTGGTGTGCACATTTAACTTATAGACGTAATCAGTTAGCTGTCTCCTGTTTTCCAGTATTTATGCCAAGATCAGATAAGCCTCTGCTGATAATTGGTACAGAATTTATGCTGCGTGTTGTATCAGAGTCAGGGCAAGAAAGAGAATCGGTGAAGGTAGATGTGATTGACACTTACAGTAATGTTACATTTACACTGATTCGTACATACTGGCACAAACCTGAAGGCTGTTGGTGTAATGTGCTACACGCACAGTGTTATTCATTACATATTCAGAGGTGATTTGACATTGCAGCGAGACCTTGAACAAACCTTTTATCTGAGGCTGTGTTAAAAACTTAAAGCCAGACTCGGAAATGAAAGTGAACGAGTTCAGACAATATTTGGATGGATAGAGTCAAAGGTGAATCAATTTATATTTATGACACAGGCATGGCACTTTGACATCATTATGCCTGTGCTAATATCCACCAAGGTAAGCGTTGGCTGTGCAGCAGTTAAGTGAATCTGACGAGGTGAGATGAGGTGATTCTGGTTTACAGCAGCACAAAAAAAGAAAAAAGAAGTTCTGTTGGGATTTGATCCTTCAACGGTTTGGCTACATTCAGTTCCAGAGGCAACAGAGAAGCTCTTTATATAGGTTATGAGGAAACGGGGATATCCCCACAGTGTCTCTGCAGTCGATGCTCTGCTTTGTTCTGTCTGACTGGCTCTCCTGTAGATATCAGTGACTCTCAGCTGGTCACAGAAAGAGTCCTTAGATGCTTGGAGAGACATAACTGACCTAAAGGCCATACTGCTCTCTGCTGCACTGTGATGTGTGGTTTGATCCTTGTCATGTACCAGTCACCCTACAAAAGACAAGTCCTCTGACCAGCAGGGAAAACATCTAGACTGTAGTCAACCAAGGAAAATCTCAACAGACTGACATCATACCTACTCTTTAACCAAAAAGATTGATCACTGCAGGGGAGGGGGTTGTGTGTTTTTATGAGTCACAAATAGACAAATAAACCTGGTGTTTGCAGTGTATTAAATCATTTAAACCTCGCTATGTTAAACTGAAATTACAACAACAGATGCTGGAGCTGGTGAAGCTGTGGCTGGATGCCTGTGCCATTGCAAAACTATTATTAGGTTAAGCGTATTTGAAATATGCCTGTTCTGATGTGTTCACAAAGCCTGAAGAGGTAATCAAGGAAGCTGGTGGAACATTCGAGCACAGACAGCTTGTGTTTCAGCTTAATGAAAGATTTTAAAATTAGAAGATTTTGCTCAACAAAACTGAAGCCCAAACAACGAGTCTTAAACTTCCGCCTGATTCCATCAAAATAGAATGATTGCATGATTATTTTTTGGTTTTGCCATTTTGTCCATTTCTTTGAATTAACAAAAAGTTCCTGTTTTGTAATTACAGAACAGTCTCTGCAATGACTTACCGGAAGTTTTTCTCTAATTTTCCATATTTCCATATTTAAGCATAAAGACTTTCATTTACTACTGCAGCAGCATTTCTTTATCACAAAGAAAACCTGAGATGTACTGTCAAAATCACACTTGTTTTTCTTATGTTGCGATATGTCAAGGATTAAATGTGTAATTAAACTTTACACTAACAGAAAGGGGAGTTTCACTGGTCTGGCACACATAAGCTCAAGCTGGGCTGTATGTGGCCCACAATGTAAAACGAGTTTAACATCCCTAATTTAAAACATCAACATCTGTAAAGTTGTTATATAGGGGGGAAAGTTTTTATAGAGGCCTCAACCAATTTATGCTAGGTTGTTAACATGTTTTTAGTACTATGAAGTTGGGTATTTTAACATGGGTTGTCAGCAGTGAACAACACAGAGGAATTTTTGTTTTTGGCACTTTAGCCTTGGCTTCATGTTTCAGCTCCAGAAGTTGCTGCTTGGTTTTATTTGACATGGTTTCAGTTGATTTGTAGCAAAAGTTCAGTAAATGTGAACATTGGCTTAGTTAGACAAACCTAATGATGACAACAGAGGCCACAGTTGTGATATTTGGGTCTTTGTTTGTCTTTTTTTAACATGTAGTGTTTTCCTCCTGCTGTCAATAACCAGCCCCACAGTGCCACTTCAGCCTACTGGTTGAGCAGTGAGCATATGCCATAAAGCTTAAATGCAGCAGCCCGGGTTTGAGTCCAACCTGTCGCCCTTTGCTGCTCCTTCGCTCTTCCTCCCCTCTTTCCTATCAGCTCTGCACTACTGGGCTATTACTGTAGATAGAAGCAGAAATTCCCCAAAAAGTTACCAAAGAGCTAACCAATTGGCACAAAGACTGCACCCTTACAAAAATCTTATGAACTCAGCGTAACCACTTAAATCTGCTTTGTTTGCTTCTGGAATATGTTGAGAGCCATAAAATCCTAAAGAATTTGATCATAAATCAGCCATTGTTCCCTTTTTAGATGAGTTTTATCTTGTTTAATCTCATTATTTCCAGAACATTTCTGTTCAATGGCGAGCTATTACGTCGAATTGAGTCCATTCATCTTGGGTTATTAGAGTTTTTGTTCTGCTGCGTCCCAAAATGTTCCCATTTAATGTTGGTTGGTCAGGCAGGTCCCGCTCCACGTAATAAACTGAACAATCAGTCAGTAGAATGAAATAATGTGAGTCACTCAGACCTGCTGTCCATTAAAGAAATTGAAAATTTAACCTTCGTATCTCAAATGAACCTTGTCTGTCTCTTTCATCAGCCCCGGATGGATCAATATTTCAATCAGATGGAGAAAATCGTCAAGGAGAGGAAGACTTCATCTCGGATACGGTTCATGCTACAGGACGTTATAGACCTGAGATTGGTGAGTGTGTGCATTTCTGATAATTGTTTTCAGTGGAGAACCCAGCCCATGTTTAGATGAACTAATAATGCATTTCCCCCCACGGAGGTTTATTTCATTGATTTTTCCTGCATGTTTCTCTGAAACATGCGGGATATCAGTGTTTTGATCTAGTATTGCTCAAATGATATCTACTCCACCATTGAATCTTTACACCTTCTGGTAAAATACACAGTAAACAGTAACAAACCTCAAACAAACATGAACCTGGAGTATTTAAATACCTGACCTTGTTTAAGCTTGTATGTGCTGATCACGTTTTAGCTGTATACTTCTGTTTTTACGAATGAACTGATGAAAACTTTAGAAAAATCCGGTCAGGATATTTTACTCACATGTTGCACACAGCGGAAAATAGTCAGCTTCAAATATGTTCCCACTACAGGTGTGCAAGCAGTCTGGATAGAGAGTCTAAGATGCAGTGCACATGTCACATGTTCAGTGGCAATAAATGCATCAGATTACACGAGCTATTCACACATTTGCACAATCAAATATCATATAGAGTTTGGAACTGTCAGATTCAAATCCAGCTAATGTCCATTCTGTCTGCATTTGCATTTGATAAAGTATTATTTCAATTTAAAATCTCAGTCTTAAAATACAGTGGTCAGTTAGCTCAGAATAAATGTATTGTTGGCTAACAGCAAAATCAAGATGGGGAAATTTTACTACAAAATTCTTTAACAAAATACCTCAAATATATCGAAAAAGCTAACAAGTTTCATCTCTAACCCTGAGGAGTTGATGTGCTTTTGTTTTTCCTTCAGTCTTGTTATTAAGTTTGTTTTAAATTTAATTCTGAATATGGCAAAATAAAAGTTGTAATAAGTCTTAAATCTAGGTTGTCTTAAGCTGTGGGAAATCTAGAAGAGAAGCTTTAGTAAAAAGCTGCTGGTGTTTGTTGTCTTCTAAATAAGCATTGATGTTTATTCACTGCAGTGCACAAAAACATTAGACGCTACAATAAATACTACTGTGTATATTCCATTCAATTTTGTAGATATAGCACCACTTACTATGCCACTATGCCCAGTTATTATTTTATCACTGTTTGCAATAACCTCTGAAGAAATTTATGTCTGATGTGAGTGTCAGTTACCAAATCAGTTAACAGGAAGTGGGGTATAAACCATTCCCAGTGATACTGACTTGCTAACAAGGTGCAACACAGTTTTTAAAAAACATATCCTTAACACTTGTACAGAAGCTGCGTGCATCGACTGCTTTATTTATTTTATAAACTGATTAGATTGAGATGTTTAATTACATAGACGTCAAAAACCTATAAACATGTCTAGTTTAGAAATTGGAAGTTGTTGATTGGAAAACATCTTCATAGTAAAAATAAGAAGAGGTTCACAAGTAATAAATCCACCTGTAAAGCTTGGGGATGCGGTTTATTTTTCCCCTTGTTATTTGCTGCTGTCTCTGGACCGAACCAGCATCTCAGTGACGGGTGCTTTTATGGGTTTTTGTGTTTGTGTTTAGCTGTTGTAGCCTGAGTTTAAAAGCCTAATGAAAATGAGACAGAATTGTCAGTTCAGCTTTATACATATATCAAACCTCATCTGTGGTGTCGCTGTTAAGGTTGATATTGTGTTTTTCCTGTAGATGCATCTGCATTGATTAAGCTGAGATTGCTCCTTAACTCTAGCCTGACACAAGTTGTTTGCATCAGCGTCAGCATCTCATACGAAAAGGAGGAAAAATTCAAATCCCTGCTGTGCTACGTTCCTGTCAAATTTGAAATTGAAATGAGCAAGAAGGTACTTTGTTTAAAAACAAAAACCTTCATCCTCAGCGTCATAGACACGCACATAGATATTAATAACAAATGATGGGCTGTCGCAAGTTGAAAACCTTGTTAACACATCTTCTGTCAGGTGTGGTCACTCATTAAATTATTAGTGATTTTCTTTTGTGACTGACAGCTTCTCATATGTGATCTGATCTGTGTATCATGATAAAACAAGGGAAATACGGTAATTTGCTCTGGTTGTTGTTTCAGTTGGTTTATATCTGACTGACACTGTTCGGTGTATTTTATGAATCTGGTGTTTTTTTTCTCTCTTTTCCAGCACAACTGGGTTTCCAGGAGAGCTGACCAGGGCCCGAAAACAATTGAGCAGATCCACAAAGAGGCTAAGATTGAAGAGCAGGAAGAGCAGAGAAAAGTGCACCAGCAGCTGCTCTCCAAGGACAGCAAGAGGCGGTCAGGTCAGGCCTGCAGTCTAAATCCTCTTTAAGGCTTAGAGTCATATCGGCACAGCTACAGTGACTCAGGAAGCCTGCAAGTATACAGGCAGACTTCCTGTTCCTATAGCCCGCAGAGATGCTATTGTGCCCAGCAGCAGAAAGGAAGCCCCCCTACCCCCTCCCATCTGTCAGATGACCTATAATATTTCGTCATGTGTTTAATGCGTGTCTGAAATGATGAAAAATGTTCAGAATTGTCGCTGAATTCCCACGGAACTATATTTTTCCTGCTTTATGCCCCTTAGATCCACGAGATCAAAGAGATCAGCGTGGGCAGAGAGAAGAGACCTGGAACACTGTGCCTATGACGAAGAACAGCAGGACCATCGACCCCAACAAGATCCCAAAGATCTCCAAGGTGAGACATGCTGCCCATGCTGGTCGTAGCCTGAGATGAGCTTCAGCCATTAGTTAGAGCGCCACCAGCTGGAAAGACAAGAAAAACCTTTAATAAATCTTAGAAATGTTCAATATGCTGTAAGTGCCCTTTTTCTACTGGAAGAGAAACTCCTACAGAGAAACTGCCTGCAACATCATGATAGATCTCAACCTGTAGGATTGTCAGGATACTCAAATTCCAAACTCTCTGCTGACACAAAAAGATTTTTAAATGTTTTATTATTCTATTAACAAGTACAATGACAAAACTAATAACATAAATATATATGTATATTTAATTATGGTAGAAGAAGAAGAAACTAATTGGAAAGTTAAAATGAGTTTTGCTCAAGTGAACAGATCAGCCTTTTTCTCCTTTTTCTCCTCCTCTGTGCACATTGCACGGCCTCAGTCTGAAGCTCTTCTATTTCTCACACCAGAAACATATTCAATTTGGCTGCTCTGCTCTCAATTTCACCTTTTATTTGCTCAGATTAGTGCTCTGCACTCTGGACTCTCTGTTCAGTTCAGCTATTGCTCTGCACAGCCAGCAATCCACCTGGTTTTCCACATGCTCCAAAATCTGTCTGTCACCTGACCAACATCCTGCCATTGCTGGGTTTTTTTTTTTAATTTTAAATTTATTTAAGTATTTCTAGTGGCGTTGAAATAGAGTCCTTGGAGTTTTTACGTACAAATAGTGGGGTTTGTTTTTTTTACCCCCCACACAGCAAAATTCACTATGTGACTAGTAAACTCTGTGATGTCAAAACAATGATCTTTCAACTGAATTTACATATTCGGCATGTGGGCAGTGTTGCAGGAAGGCACCTCTGGCCGGTGAGCAAAGATTTTGTTGATGTGGGCATGAAAATCCATCCGTTTTCTTTGCACTTTTAGCCAATACAATGACAATCGAGTTCATATTGTTTCCTGTGAATACTCCCCCTCAGATCACTCAGGACATTACATTAGAACTCCTGGCTGACAGTCTCACCCCGAGGGACAAATTCAAAGTGAACAACACGATGAATGTTTCTTTTTTTTTTTTCTTAAAAATGAACATGCACCAGGTCTCACTCCTCACCTGAGACCATGACTTTGGCCTGAACTCATCAAATGAAAACTGTTCAATCATAACTGGAGGTGTAGCGGCCAGCACCAGTGATGACTGTCCCTCACATGAAATTGGGGTCAGTTTGAAACAGAATTGATGTTTGCTCTCGGCACAGGTTTGAGCACCCAGAACAAGTGGTCAGAACTTCCAGAGTGAGATCTAAAAATAGCAGACTGTCTAAACAGGTTTTTTTTTTAAAGAAAAATCATCATTATGTTGATTAGTTCTTCTCCTCACAGTTAGCAAAATCACTTGTTCTCAGACTGAGGAGTTTGGAGCACCGTGGGAAAACTAAGATAAAATAATGTAATTTTGGAGGGCAGGATAGACGAGATTGTTGTACAGACTTTTTGTTTCTCACTAAAATTAAATTTGGATTCTTGTTAATAGTTTTTAAACAAAATTGCAGGGTATGGGTTTAAAAAAATTTGGCTTCAAAAAAAGGGCATGCTAGAAAAGGTTTGAAAACCCGTGAGTTAGTGAATCCGTCAATTCAGGAGGCACCAGTGATGATGGAAGTATCAGAAATGAGCTCTAATTAGAAACCTGTCACAGACAGTGTTTTGTTGCAGCATGTTGTGTATTGGGTCTGATGGTGTGTGGGTAATGTGCGGCTGCTTTGTTCTCTCAGATTCTCAGACTTGGCTGAACTTTCTCAATTCTGCATTGTAATATAAACAAATTGTGGGATGGTTTTCATGTTGTGACAAGTTTGTTTTCCATTCAACATGTGTTTGTTTTTTTCATCTCATGTCAAAGCCCCTTTTCAGCTGGCTGGTGTTTTTTTTTTTTGCACACAGAAGATAACTGTTTACGCAGACTCAAGATGACTCTTAAGGATAATCATAACTGGGCCGAGTACATCAATGTCCTCTGTTCCCATCTACATAACTCTACATGCTCAGTTATGCATATACTGACATCCTGATGGAACTATAACTATTGCTGGGTAAAAGAAGTTAGTTCATTTTTGGAGCGCCCTCTGCTGGAAGCACTCTGGCAGTTTTAACTGTTAGTCTATAAGAGAGAACCAAATATCCCAGAAGCTGTCTGGTATAGAGGCAGCATTTTAGGTGCTATCGTCATTTACAGCCCCATTTAACTGGATACTCACTTGACACTCACGTTACATTTTTCCTTTGGCCTGTCAGTCTTCCTTGTCCTTTTAAAATACTGCTCCTCTCCAGCTTAAAGGCAGAGATTGTGAAGCTTTTTTTCTGAATTATTGTGTTCCCGCAGCCTCAGATGGATGAGAAGATCCAGCTCGGCCCACGGGCTCAAGTCACGTGGGTGAAGGGCAGCAGCGGAGGAGCCAAAGCCAGCGACTCAGGTAAGATGCCACAACAAGCTATAACATCATTAGCAAAACTTGGAAAAACAGAACCGAGCACACTGTACAAACTGTGGTCGTCATAACAGTCTTTTCATCTCGAGTCTCAGAGGCTCATTAGTTGTACTAAAACACCAAAATGGCAAAGTTGGGAGCATCGCTCAGCTTTCAGCTGCTGATTTATTGACACTAAGTCAGTTTTGGCAATTTACAAACATCTTTCAAATACAATAAATGGCTGTCAGTGAGACTCGATGGAATAACATTAGAAATGATAAGAAATACATCTTCAGTGCTTTGTGACTGGCCCCCCAAAAATGTCGAAAATCAGGTCTGATGGTGAGATTGTAGCTGCAGCTGGCTCAGATGTGTCACAGTAAAAGCATCAGGATGCATGAAGAGCAGGTACTGTGTGAAATTTTTGAAAACAAAGACTGCTTTCTTCCACACTCTCCACGCTCTGACCTGTGGCTGTTAGGCTCCGTCTCCACAGGAAGCATCAATTTTCTATACAAATCCTGTGAAGCTTGGCGTTGACAGCGCTCAAAGTCCTCAGGGCAAAAACTCCCCCAGTGCAATGCACTCGCAGCACTTTTAGTTCAAAATAATTCAACCTTAGGAGCAGCATTGCTTTGCAGGCATAAACACTTCTCTCCATAAATTGAGATTTATATTTAAAAAAAGTTCAGCTTGTGAGTTCAAGGCCTTTGGTGGGTGACAGTGTGCATCAGCATGATCGGTTCACTTTCACACAGATGTCTCAGTAACCATCTGTAGCAATGCCTAGTTTTAGTTTAGTTTAGATTTAGTGACAGTATTATCCTCTTTGTATAAAACCTCTTTGGGGAGTGCCAAACATTCCTGTATGCAGGAAAAACTGTGTAGCTGTGATTCCCAATGTGTTGCTTTTTCCCCCTGGTAAATTGGGAAGGTGTTGCTGTTTGACCTGGAAAGGTCTTTCAAATAACCATAAATGATCTGCCTAATTTTCACCAATACTTCTTAGCCAACAGGCTTCAGTTCATCTCAGAATGGTCAAAACATACCTTCTTAGATGAGCCCTGGCTAGATGTTGAACAGGCACTATGCAAGGATCTAGAGATTTCAGACCTACTATTTATTAGCTCAAACATCAAAAGACATGAATGCTTTAAAAGTATCAACATCAGCTTTTCTCTGACAGCATGGTGGGAGTTTCTAAAAATAACGGAGTCTTCATTAATCCCATGCAAACGTACACCTATCTGGAATAACCCTGACATATTACAAAACAATAATATGATTAATTTCCCAGAATGGAGTTGTAAAGGAATTAAATACTTAGAACATATATTAGAGGGAACAGAATTTATTCCATTTGACAGACTAGTTGCACAATATGGGATCAACAAGACAAGATTTTTAGAATATCAACAAATTAAATCCATAGTAAAAAAGAAATTTAACCTCAGTCAAGTTGAATTACAAACACCACCAAGTGCGGCACATTTCCTTACTCTTAAATCCCCCAAATTATTATCTAAAATATACAGAACACTTTCTAAATTAGATGAATCAATATCCCTTCCTATTGCAAAGTGGGAAGCAGATTTATCAGTCAGCTTAGACCAAAACTTCTGGTCTCAGGTATGCTTAAAAACCTTTAAATTGATTAAAAATCCCAGTCTGCAATTAATACAATACAAAATACTACATAGAGTGCACTATACAGGTCATTGGATGTTCAAGATGGGCTTTACATCTTCCAACAACTGCTCACACTGTCAAGGCAATACACCAGACAATTACATCCACGCTCTTTGGTTCTGTCCACCAGTGCAAAAGTTTTGGCGCGAGATATGTGAAGACTTATCAAAGTGTCTGAAATGTAACATTCCAACTTCCCCCTTAGTGTGTTTGTTGGGCAGCTTAGATAATGTCACTTCAGAAAAGAATATCGCCCATATGTTTTTCACTGCCCTATGCATAGCCAAGAAAACAGTCCTCATGAACTGGAAAAATAAAAATAATCTTAATTCTAACCAATATAGAAATTATCCATTAGATTACATTAGTCTTGATACAGCCTCTGCCACCACACCAGATCAATTGCTCTGGGCTCCTTTGATCAGCTCCATCACCTAGTGGGAGGTCATAGTTTGGTCCCACCTTCACTGTTGTGATTGGTGTGGGGGTAGGGACAAGCTTAGGGCGTCGGGGGGTTCCCCGGAGGCATCTTCCTTGGGGGGCTCAACCCGGGGTAGCGGTCATGTCCGGTTGGGGGCTCTTTTGGCTCTCGGGTGACTGTTTCCTCGTGGCTGCGTGCAGCGGGGCTAGGGGAGGGTCTGTGCTGACGGACGTGGGTTACTGACCTGGTAGCCTGGCTGCCCCTGGGTGGGTCCGGGATGGGCGTGAGGTTCTGGGGGCGCGCCGTCTCTGGGCTGGGGCCCTGGCCGGGCCTCGGGGCCTTGGGTCCTGGTTTGTGTGTTGCCAGGGTTGTGGGCGGGTGGGTGCATGGGGGCCCATCCCTGGCGCAGGGTGCCGCCGGTGCGTCGAGCCACCTGGGGGGCTCTTCAACTGGTGGGGGAGATTGTCACACCTTGCAGGAGCTTTCCTCTCCTCAGGAACTCTCTGCAGGAGGGGGAGATACAGGAGAGGTGGAGGAAGATCTCAGCCTGGGCGTCTATTGTCTTATGTAGTCTGGAAGAAGAGTGGATGGTGGGGTGGGTGCAGTTTTCTCTGTGGTGGGGTTGGGTGGACTGTCCCGAGCTCTGTGGGGCCGGGAGGCGCTGCTGCACTGGGGCCGGGAGGCGCTGCTGCACTGGGCCCCGGTCTGGATGGGCCTGGGCCCCCTTTCCCTGGTGGGTCGCGGAGTATGGGGGTGCCTACTGGGGTCAGCGGGGGAGCAGGCCCCAGGGAGGGGTCACCTGCCCTTCCCTTCCTTCCCTCCCCATCTCCAGCTGCCTCCCCCCTCCCGCTGCACCACAACCACCCACACATGCAGGGCCTTGGAGTAGGGGTATGTCACCAGGGTGCAGAGGAGGCTACCCCCCCCGTCCCCTTCTGGCTGCCTCTGCCTCAATTTTATCCCACAACTTAGACATTCACATTACTCACACTCTCATTACACATACATATAGGATCTTGGGGGTGGGCACGATACACGGAGTCCAAATTACCATCAGGGTGTACACCTCACCCCTGGCGTCGTTGCCCACCTCTCAATTTTAAATACACGTAGACATTGAGGGCTAGCAGGAGGGACTATGCGCTTACCTGCTGCTCTCTAGCAGGTAGCTCCATGCCCTCCTGGGTTTTAATTGCACCTTAGAACACACATGCATCAACACTACAATGAGCGGGTGGAGGGAGGTTTGGAGTCTTCTCCCACCCCCATTCTCTGCGGCCTGCTGGAGCGGGAGGGCTAGGTGGAGGAGTTGGCCGTCCGACTGCGGTCTGGAGTGTGGGGCCTCCCTGCTGCTGCGGAGTCGGGGCGGTCTGCCTCTCCCCACCGCAGGGAAAAGGGTAACACCACCTGGGTCTGGGTGCAGTTCCCCCCTCCAGGGGTAAGGGTACCTAGACCCAGTTCGTAGAGTACGCTTGGGGAGTGTGATCGTTGTACAGCGTCTCTTTATGTCTGTCTCCACGTTGGTTGAGTGTGGAGTGAGTGCATATGAGAGCATGCGGGAATGGATGTTTGTGTCTGTGTGTGCCTGTATGTCTGTGTCTATATGTCAGGTTGGGTGTCAGACGCCACCTCTCTGGGGACATCTTATGCCCTCCAAGGTTTGGAGGCCTATCTCCACCCACCACCACTTCCCCTGCCAGTGGCGGACTCCCTCAGGTGTCGGTGCGTTGGTGGTTCTTTGTGTGTAGGGGTGGGCGTCCGGGTACACACCGGCTCACTCCTTGACGGCCGCTTATCGGGGCCTGGAGCCTGGGGCTCGCTCGGGCCACTTCGGAGGTGGGGTGCCCCCGGCCTCTCGGCCTGGGGCTCGGTCACTCAGGCACAGCTGGCGGCCGGCGGAGCTCATGGGCGCGTCACTGCAACTCCCCCTGGCTTCTGCTCCGCGGCTGCTGAGTGAGCCCTCATCGGGGACTCTCCTCAGCTCTTACTGGGACAGTGGCGCGGCTGCCCCTCTGTTGGTCTTCCTTGGTCTCTTGTGTTCTGGGGGCCTCTGGATGTCTGGAGTTTTGATCTCCTCCATACCTGCTTCATACCCTGGAGGACGGGGCTGTGGCTCCCCCACACTCCCTAGCAGATCGTTACATGGAGAAACCTTTGGAATGCAAGCATGCTGATCCACACAGGTATGCACACAGGTGTACACACGGGTATTCACAGACGCGGACTACAGCTTTCTTGGCTGCTGCCTCAAAGCACATTGTGCACTGTCTATCTTGCGTGCTGCACAATATCGTTTATTATTTAGTATCTACTGATATCTACTGCTAGCTAGTTTATTGTGATGGTGCCGTTTTGTTTTTTTTACTATGTTGCTCTTTGTTGTTTGCTTTCTCTTCTGTTTTTTTTCTCCATACAGGTGACCCAGGTGTTTTTTTTTTTTTTTTGTTTTGTTTTTTTTTTCTTTCTTCCCCCCCTTCTCACCGTCTCTTCTCCCCTTTGGTTTTCTTTCTCTCCCTCTCTTTCTTTCATTCTTTCTCCCTGTCCTGTCCCGTTTGTAGCAACTGAAAATAAAATAAATTCATAATTATAATAAAGGTCAATCAAATGGACCAATATGGCAAGGCCATGATGATCCACTTGGTAAAATAAATCCGCTTGGCATCTTTCTTGGCCTTAAGACAACAATTCTGATGGCTAAAGATCCAAACGGGACACAAAAAAAAAACATAAATGTTTTATTATGAATTACTTGCAATCAAAAGTATTCAAAGCTAATAAAAGAAAGCTTTGATTTTACATTTTGTCATATCCTTTATGTATCTGAATAGCTTTTGATCCACTGCTGTTTTATTTCTTTTGGTTGTTGGGTAGTTAAAGTTAATGGTCTGCTCATTAGTTGCTGAGTAATGGAGCAGTAATTCTCAGGCTCTCTGGAGTTTACAAGAGTGGGACCTGCAGATGAAAACCATGAAATGATAAGTATAGGTGGGTGACAGAAGCTTTTCAGGGCCGAAGTGGATTGTGGCATCCATACGTTTGGGGGTTGGCTGGACTTTTAAAGCTGCTATGGACAGATTATGCTGCATAGTGACTGAGTCGAATCAGCACTCTGGCTGATTTGACACTGTTGGGATTTAAATATATATTTTAATGCTTATTTTGTTGACTATATTGTATTATGTATAAGAGAGGGCCAGCTTTGAGACTAGGTCGCAGGCTGACAGGAAACTGCATGTTTTTGCAGAGCATGGTAACTGCAGGCAGAAAGTGAAACTAAGCAGAGTGTTTGATCGAAACTTAAAGTTTGTGTGACGTCTATATGAATAACTAGGCTTCCTGTTTGTGCTTCAGACCTGAGCTAGTGTGTTCGGGTCTCCATATTCCGGAATATGTAAAATTAAAGATCATTTTGTAAGTTAGACCACTTTGAGCCGTGTCTTTCTTTGCTGTAGGGAATACATAGAACTGAGATTTAATAACACCAAATGTGATCACTCCTCCGGAGGTTTCTTCCTGTTAAAAGGGAGTTTTTCCTTCCCACTGTTGCCAAAGTGCTTGCTCATAGGGGGTCATATGATTGTTGGGTTTTTTTCTCTGTATCTATGAAGCGCCTTGAGGCGACTTATGTTGTGATTTGGCGCTATATAAATAAAATTGAATTGAATTGAATTGAATTTTTCTTCTTCCTGTTACAGACCTGTCACGGACAACTGGCCTGAACCGTTACTCTGCACTGCAGCCGACACTCTCACCTCAGCCCTCCACTACACCTCCCCAGAACCCAGAATATGACTCCAGGAGAACTCTAGGAAGGTAAAAAACAACTCTAGCTCTTATTTGTTCCTCCTGATTGTCTGCTGATTTCTCGAATATCCTTTTATTGAGCAACATCATGTTTGACTTGATTTTTTTTTCCTCCCCCCTTCACAAAAAGTCGTGCCAGTACAGGCAGAGAGCGCAGTGACAAGCCACTAATCTCTGCAGCGCCATCAGCACGGCCCGGACCGTTCATCAGGGGAGGAAGTTCTAAAGAGCTGCTGGAAAGTCCGAACCCAGAGGAGCCGCGAAGAGACCGTGAGCGAGAGGGAGCCGAGCCCCGGAGACCGAGTGTCACGGAGGACAAAACGGAGATGGAGCGCAGTAGAGTCAGGGAGCCTGGTGAGAACACTGCTCAGCCTCTGCAGTTTACATATTTCATTCAGTTTTCAGGTGAAAACAAGCGAAACCCTGAGTTTTTGGTGTTAACAAGGTAGCCCACTTCTTACCAGGGTACATTTCATGTACAAAAGCTCCATCAATCAAATACCTATCATTCCTGGACATTGATACTCAGATAGTGAGAGAGTCTGAGGTCTTTTTAAATGAGCATTGGTAGGAAATTTAAATTCTCAGGAACACCTGATTTGGTGCATTTTATAGAAAATTTGTAGTTTTGTATTAAAAGAAACCTGTTTACATTTTTAGGGTTGTATTACCATATACTTGCTTGTTGACTTTATATAAAAGTAGTAAACCTACTTACCAGTTTGAATTATTTACTTCAATATTTCTAAGGTCATCTAACACCTCTTGATGTGCTTTACGGTGTTGTAGGCTAATGTAGTCAGATTTTCCTGTGGTTTAATGATCAGTCAGTAGTAATGAGTCTATTAACTTGCACAGCCAGCTTTCCTTCCTGGCTTTAAATAGATTTTATTTATAAAGCACTTTTTCAATTCGAATGAAAACTTCAAACACTATAAGCACACACAGATATTCATTCTGCACTTTTTAACACTATACTGCTATATGGTGCTTAGGTTTAGAAATCCCTGAGTATAATTGTCTATTTGCCAACCACCTTCGTGTGACTGTTTATCCTGATTGTCAGTGTTTATGTAACTCAATCCAGATAAGAAGATGATTTGTGGGGTGTGTTGAACTTACTTTTTAGAGCAGCCATCGGTTCTTTCCACCAAAAGGCAAAGTTGGGACTTGTGTTTATATGTTTACAGTGAAACCTGAGCCAGTGGTCCAGACCCCAGACAGACCAGCCCTGTCTGAGGAGGGGATCGAGAGGAAGTCCAAGTCTATTATTGACGAATTTCTACACATAAATGATTACAAGGTATGACATTCACGAGCAGTAGGTGAAGTTTACGGTGCACAACTTCTAATACGCATCAGCAAGCTTCTGCTTTACATGAATATTAACAGTGATCTTTCCAGAAGATTCATTCATGATTAAATAAGTTATTTTCTTTAAGGCAAGCATGCATTTTGTATTTTTCATACCCCTTTAAGATATGTTGTAAGCTTTAACCAAGATTTGTGTGAGTTTAAATCCACCAGCAGGGTAAGATAATGAACCATGTTTGATATTTTAATGATTTATAATTGCTAGAATGGAAAATTTCAGTATTTAAATTTTTCAGTAATTTCCAGCTGAATCAGTTTTGACAATATATCTTCATTTTCTGCAGGAGGCTATCCAGTGTGTGGACGAGCTTGACTTGGGCTCCCAGCTTCACATCTTTGTGCGCGTTGGGGTGGAGTCGACCCTAGAGCGCAGTCAGATCACACGGGACCACATGGGCCAGCTCTTCTTCCAGCTGGTGCAGCAGGGAACCGTGCCCAAGGCCCAGTTCTACAAAGGGTCAGTTCACTTGCTTAGTGGCCAATACTCAATCGATCACTAGAACTCTTCTATTTACTTTCTTCTTACCCATTTTTTATTATTTGATTTATTTGGCACTGAAATCTTGCAATGGAAATACACATTAAAGTGAAAGTATATCCTTTAAAAAGCACATTGCAGTATTTTTAACATTGTTTATTAAAGTGGAAATAAAGTTTGAAGCACTGTCACATCTAATCACTGCTTGGTCTTCTCTTTGTCTTTGTTTTCTCAGGTTTGCAGACACGCTGGAGCAAGCGGACGACATGGCCATCGACATTCCTCACATCTGGCTGTACCTGGCTGAGCTGCTCAGCCCTGTGTTAAAGGAGGGGGGCTTCTCTATGAAAGAGCTCTTTAGGTACAAATAACTGAAAATGAAAGATTTGCTACATTTGTTCAGAAATAAATTCACCTCTGCCACCAATTTATCTACACTTTAGTCTCAGATTACCTTCCATCAGACATAAAAAAACAAAAACATGAGGGTTACATCTGCACATGTGTTTAAATAATTGGTCTGATTGCACATTTGCTGTAAACAAAGCTGTGTGTGACAGGGGGAAAAACATGTATACTTCAATTTCTTTCGTCTCTGTTTGCAGTGAATTAAGCAAACCCTTGCTTCCTGTGGGAAGAGCTGGGATCCTTATATCTGAAATACTGCACTTACTATGCAAACACATGGTAAGCAATGCTTAGATGTTATATTGTTGTTTTTTATGATTATTTTTACTTTTTTTTGTTTGTTTGTTTTTTATCTGTTCTCATGACCTCAGTAACATTTAATCAATGAAGATTAGGGACTAATGAATAATATATCTGTGTAAGTATCTATGCTCCTTATCCTCGCCTTCAAAATGTTGAAAATGCAAGAAGATGTGTGTGAGGGGAGAGGTTTAACTTTTGTCTTGTTGTGTTTCCACAGAGCCATAGGACTGTAGGTTCTTTATGGAGGGAATCTGGCCTCAACTGGACCGACATTCTTCCAGAGGGAGAGGATGTCCAGGCCTTCATCTTACAACAGGTTGGTTAGTGTCAGGCTCAGACTTGACAACATTTTGATTTCTTTCATTGGTCACTAGGTCAGATAGAAGTTAACATTAGGGTCCAAAAATTTAGCTTTTTTCATTGTGTGATTACACACTGCTTCCTCATCGCTCATGTGTTGCTGTTTTTTGAGATCTGCATGATGTCATCAGGTGTTACCTAGGAATTCTATAGAAAACTATGTAAACAGACAACAGGAAAACCTTTTTTTTCCCCCTTTTCATCACCTTTTCATTTCTTGTCCTCTCCTGTCATTTTCACATCAACAGAAACTCCAGTTTCTTCAGTCAGACAGCTCCAATCCTGAGGCAGCTCTGCCCGAAAGGGTCTTGTCTCCTGAGGAGATGAGCCAGCATCTGGAGAGACTCCTCCTGGAGGATATGGCCAGTGATGAGCAGATTTTTGACTGGGTGGAGGTATGACAAGCGACGTTACTCAGGAGCTCAAACATCACACAAACTGTGTGACCGAGTGGCTAAAAGCAGGGAGGAGCGGCAGGCCGTCGTTTGCTGTGTTGCTTTTTTTTTTTTTTTTTTTTTTAAATTAAAAGTATGGAATGAGAACAGACGTGGTGTTTGCATTTTTTATTCTTCCATCGCTTTAATTTTTTAGATATAGGATTCTGAAAATGTGCCTTTTTACAGCCTTTGGTGCAATTAAAAAGAGACATAAATATAAGGACTGAATGTTTTTGTGACTTTTCTGCCTTCCACTGTCTTTCTGTTCTGTTCTCTTATGTTGAGCGCTGCACCTCGTGGTGCTTCATCATTGTTGTTCAGTTGTATTTTTTTTCTTACTTTTCCTGTTTTCATCTTTATCCTGTTATGTTAATACATGAATAGGACGACGTGTTAAAGATGTCTGAGGAGACCAAGCTTGAGGTAGCCAGCTCGAATGACGATAGAACCAGAAGCCATGCCAACTGTTTTAATGTAGCCTGCTCTTATAGTACCTGACTCTACAGAAGTGGACAGCTGGGGCTCAGAAGTCCACCAATACCAGAGTTTGTGTTTCGATTCCTTGACCCCAGTTACTCATGATGGTCAGACCAGCAGCATGCCTCCTGGCTTTGAGCAAACAGTGTGTATGAAATTACAAAGCTCTCTGGATAAAAGCACTACATAAATGCAACCCATTTGCCACTTACCATTGTACAGCTGCACTCACTACTAAAAATGTCAGAAAATAACTCAAACACTGTGCAAATATGGTGAACAGTAGAACAGAGTATCAGATCATTCGCGGACAAGTAGGTGTTAAGTGACGTGTTGATACAGAGTATAATATAATCCTGGTGTGGTTGAAGTTGAGTGTTTGAGCAGAGGACGCAATCCAAACATGGTTTGAAGGGGAAAACATAGTTAAAACATGTGCTGCTGCAAAGTTATGTGAGGTTGCAGTGTATTTTTTACCTGCTAAGTGGAGTCACGTGACAATGACAGCTAGTTCTGCTCCGTTTCCCAGGCAAATCTAGATGAAACACAGATGAGCTCGTCTCCCTTCCTGAGGGCTCTGATGACAGCTGTGTGTAAGGCAGCAGTGAAAGGTAAGCCACTCCACCACCTGGAGAAGACACTTCTCTGTTCTGCTTAAATCCCACCGCTGATTGCAATATTTACACTCTGCCAAATTGCGAGCGGGCCGGCTCAGCATGCACTCACTCTGCCTCCTGCTTTGCTGTACAGATGATAACACCAATTGTCGAGTGGACACGGCCATGATCCAGAGGAGATTGCCTGTATTACTCAAGTACCTTAACTCAGACACTGAGCGACAGCTGCAAGCACTTTATGCACTTCAGGCGCTGATCGTTGCCCTCGATCAGCCTCCAAGTAAGTTCTGCATCATAGTTTATAAAACTAGTAAAACCTGCTGCTCTTAGCTTTCCTTACTAGCGCCTCTCTTTTGTTATTGCTGATTAGAGCTCAAATACTGGCTACAAGTGGCTGTACATGTAATGATTAAGACATTTTTTTTTATTCATTTAAAGAACTTGATCTCACCACAGAGTTCTTACAAGTAAATTCTTAATAGTTAGTGGCTGTTTCCAAGGTAAAGAATGATTGAACTAAAAGTCTCAGTGTTTCTCTGTGGAGGATTTGCATAAATAAACTTGATGAGAACTTCACTGCAGTTTAGTTCTCAAGGTATAAGAATATAATGTGTTTCAAGGAAATATATCTTGCAGTTATGTCAACATGGGTTAGGTAGGGTTTGCAATAGACTGTATATAAAAGATGGTCACATTTTTTTTACTGCTTATGTTGATTCTATGAAAACTAGTAGTGACTGTATTTAGACAAGAGGTTAGAGTGTCACTTTGTCAGATAAAGCATATAAAGCTGCATTCATAAACTACATGCACAGGTGCACAAACACTCACAGATAACCAAACAAGACCAAGAACAAAACACTAGACTTCAGTAGCTTTCTACTACGGTCATAAAAAAATTATTTCCATCTACCTTGTTTTATATTTTTAACTGCAAGCCTACGGTCTTGTACCATTCCATACACCCTAAACAGAGCAGTGACAGAAGATAAGACTCTGATTAAGTCTGAAACAGCATGAAAAATGGAACTGTGGTGAAGTTGGTATTGCCTTAACAAGCATTCATTGTAATGACCAGCAGGGGGCATCTTCTCTAGCTGCAAAAAGGCAGGATTATATAGAATGTGTATGGGGGGGAAATGGTCTTCAGCTGACTGTATTTGTGACCTCAGTAAACTGTTTCCTGATTAATTTCTGTGCTCATTTGCTGGTTTCAAGTCTTGACGACTAAAAAACGAATTAAATTTAGCAAAATACGCCTAATCTTTAAGTTTAAGTTGCCTGCCTGAAGGCTTCACTGTGTTAATGTAACTTTTCAATCAGTCTTGTTTCTCTTCTGGCTGGTTTTAAATTTATTTTCTAGTTCCTTTAGAATGAAAAGGAACAGGGTTCAACTTTAACCTAATTTCGAAAAGAACTTGTCAAACAAGGTGACAGTTGAATATTTGTCTGTCTTCTAGACCTCCTAAGGATGTTCTTTGACTGCCTGTATGATGAGGACGTCATCTCGGAGGACGCTTTCTACAAGTGGGAGTCGAGCAAAGACCCGGCCGAGGAGCAGGGCAAAGGCGTGGCCCTGAAGTCCGTCACGGCCTTCTTCACCTGGCTGCGCGAGGCAGAGGAGGAGTCTGAAGATAATTGACGAGGGAGACACCCGGGGACGCGACTTAGTAGAACTGTATCCTCGCAGCAGAACAAACTTTCAAAATGGCTGCGTGGGCAGGACGACATGTTTACGGCTGGAATTTTTTTCTGCGGTACGGTTCTGAAACATGCCGCCATTTTGAGTTTGGATCCCAACGGTGGAAGCACTAAATACCTGTATTATACATAGAAAATATTTTTTTTTTAAATTTTAACTTACTTTTCTTTTGTTACTTTTTAAGAAGAGACTTAAAAGATACATAGGTTCTGGACTCTTTAATTTATTATTTTTTTAAGGACTGCAAATATGAAAGTTATTTAACATTTGCAGATGCTCACAATGAGAACAAGACGGCAGAAATAACAATATAATTAATTATAATAACAAAATAATAATTGTGAAATAAACAGCCTCCCCGGATTCCACACTGTTTGGTTTAAAACAGAGTAAAGCAAAATTATTTTGGGATGAAGGGGAAGCAAAGATTAAAAAAAAAAGAGGAGTTGAATGCACAGGAACTATTAACATTGTCCAAGGTCAAAGGTTATCTTGTAATAACCAAGAAGTGTCTCCCTGAGCCTTGGCTTGCTCTGCATTGATATGTACATACACCTCATGAGAGGTAGAGGTATGCATTCAAGAAGCGATGCAAGTCCGAACTGTCACACAAACGTAGACGAACAAACCAGATTCATTCAGATGGAATGAGCAACTTCAAAAAGCAAATGGCCAGAGTCGCTGAACATGACATGCTTGTAACACTTCAGACCTACAGAGCAGATTAAAGCTTGTAAATACATTAAAGACAAAAAAAGGTATTTAAAAAAGTGCTTATTCTCGTGTTTTCGTCTCTTCTTTTTGGGGGGAAAGGTGGGTTGCCAGATTATTTTTTTGACGCGTGTGTGTATGTGTGTGTGTATGTCTAATAAACTGAGCCAGTGTTTGAAGAAAAACAGTTTTAAATCCAGGAAGAAGCAGCTGGAATCCCCTGGAGCCACCGGGAAGTTGAAATCATTGCAGCGCTTCTTCTCATGCTCGTATTCGATGTAAACATTCGTACGTTCATATTTAACGTCTGTTACGTCACGCACCCGTCATCACATGTGCTTTTAGGGCTTGGGTTAGATTTACAGCAGCAGGCGACACTCCTAGCATGAATGACTTTGACACACGTTCACCGATGAGGTCGATTCTCTTGTCACTGTTACAGGTTTCATAGGTTTTTGAGCACCGGTACTGGATTTTAAACAATTAAGACAGGATTGAAGTGAGGGGTTTAACAAAAGTATTGCGTTAACTGTGGAGGAATTACAGCCATTTTTCTTTGTATCCGTCAATGACAGTTTATTGGCTGCTATTCTGGGGAATGGTTTATCACTTGAGGTTTGTCTTTTTTTTTTTTTCTTGCAAAATGGTGCAGCTTAAATTAGAAAATGTTCAGCTTATTTGACAAAACAATTTAAAGAAACCCCAGGGCGTTGTAAAACTGACTGATATAGAGAAAACAAGCAATTAAGAAAACGATCTGCGGATTTTACAGCAGCAGCACATTGTAATGCAGCATCATGAAACCATTAGCTGTAATAGAACGTGTTTGTTTTTAGCTGTTCACTTTCCCCTGAAGGGTTTCTTTAATCTGTCTGGCTCGTCAAAATCTAAATACTGTTCTGATTAAAGTTGGATGTCTGCCACTTTAATGGAGAGTAAACTCGGAGCTTTAATCAAGATAACCATTTTCATTGTTCCCTTCAAAAACTACAGATCCCACAAATTATAGCTTTGTCCATCCAGGCATTATCCCGTCACACATGTGAGCAACACTTTCTCTGATTTCACTTTTCAGGATTTACCTGTGTGGCCAAAACTGCTCTTGAATTCAAGGATATCTCAGCTGTGAAATAAGCAACATCTTCCATGAAGTTTTTGTTAGGATATGTCAAAGAAAATTCACAAAAAAGCAGGAAAAACAGCATTCTGACTTAATTAAGAAATTATAAAAACTCAAATCCAGAGTGACATAATGATGTTATGCCTTTTGTCTTTTCAAACTATAATGATTATAATTGTTTGTTTTTGTTTCTTATTTTTGTTAAATTTTTTATTTTTTGTATTTGTTTTAGACAGTTTCTGTTTTTGTGTTGTTTATTTCTTTTAAGGGGATTAGATAGAAATCTATTACAAAGCCTTTTTTAACGTGATATTTTTGTTTCGTTTTGGGGGTTTTGATCATAGTTTGTTTGTTTTTTTAGGTTTTTTGTATTTATTATTATTATTATTATTTCTACGGTTGTATCAAGCAGTTTCATCTTGTTCTTTTGAGATTTTTCCTTTTGTTTTGGTGTGTTTTGTTTTTTTCTTCTTGCTTTTTGTGTGGGTGGAGAAGGGGGATAGAGGTGGAGGTGGGTCAGCCTCGACGGTGGGAATCCTTCGCTGTGCGTCGTGACGCAGCACGTTGCAGTCCTAACGGGGCGGGGCTCGTAAACAGAGGAATCGAAATAAAGGATCGTGCAGAAATTTAGCCCAAAGTGTTTCCGTTTTCCCCGACGTGTTAAAGGTAAGTTTAGCTCGCGTGCTGAGAAATTGTTTGCTAAACATGCAGTTGCACGGATACGGTTCGGGAAGCAGCCGGGGGTTTTCACTTTGTGCAGCTGGAATGAATTTCATCTGCCTTGTGAGACGCCATTATTGTGTGTATAAACCGACGGACAAAATGGCGAAAACTGCTGAAAAATCCTGGCACCTCGTCCTCTGGCTCCCGTGGACGTGATGGAAATCCGTTGGCAGAGACTGACCCATCAGCGGGGCAAGCTTTGCGCCGTTTTGTAGGCGCTCAGCGTTTTGCGTAAAGCAAACAGCACCTTTTCTTCAGTTGGGGGATAAAAGGCCTCAATGAATGAAGGGGGTTTGGCACCAGCGGCAGTTTTAACCCTGTGCATACACAAAATGGGCCTCAAACCAGTGAAGCCAGTTAAACCAACAGTCCTATCCAATTTCTAACTAGTATTAACAGATATTTATGAGCTGTAATAATTGTACATGTGCAGTGTGAAATTTATAAATCTTTATTGTATCTTTTATTCCTCAGAACTCATTCTGAAGATTTAAGTTTAGCATGTTTTGTTTACCTGACGGACATGAAGAAATTACCTGAAATTGGTGATATAACTACTCAAACATACCGTTAATAACACATCTTGAATCCTAATAATTTACTTGTAAAATAAATAAAATCTACGGATGCACTAATTTATAAAAGGCGAACTTCAAAGAACTTAAAAACCAAAAACAGCTATTTGTCAGGTAAATATCAGCTTCATTGATCCACAGGTACAGTACGGTTTATGTAGTTGGGGTTTTTTTGCGAAGTGATTAAATTTTGCATATCAAAAATTTCACTCACAAAGCCAAACAATGGTTGTGCTCATGATCTTTTCTGGTTCTTCAGGTAAATCTCCTGTGATGCCGATTCGCCGAGCAGCAGCGACTCCGACCCAGGAGAAGACCCCCTCCGCTGCAGCAGAGAAAGGTAAGGGTGAGGTAGTCCTCCACCTGCACCCTGTCAAACCCTGGCCCCGCCCCCTGCCAGCCATCAGCGGCATCTGTCGCAGTGTTCAACTTCAACCAATCATTCATTCTCTCAACACAGAACGAGCAAAACTCATCTCCAGTTCTTTTTTCCAGTATTTATTAGGAAAATAGAGTAATTTAGGTTTCTTGTATACTTTATAGCAGTTATACATTCACATTTATATTATATAGTTACAGTTTCATATAGATTTGGTTGTTTAATGATTAGTGTTTTATTTAAAATGTTTTAGTATTAGTTTTGTCTCATAAGTAATTCAAAATATCATCTTAATTGTGTCACTTGACTCATAATCCTGCAGATTTATCACACATTTGCACTAAAGCCTCATTATGCTTTTATGTTGTTTTATGTTCCTGTTTATTTTTTTTAATTAAAAAAAATACACTAATGTTGCATTTTATGTAATGCAGTATTTTCCCTTCCAGTTTTATTTTTTCATTAAAAACTTTAAAGACCTCGAGTCATACTTTTATGTAAGTTTAATAATATCAGCTTTACACTATGAAGAAAAATAAAGGCGGTATAGTGTTTTTAAGGTTTTATTTTTAATGCTTTCTCAGAACCTGAAGCCTCCTCGGAGGAGTCGCCCGCTACCGAAAAGGAGCAGGCCGCGTCATCAGCCGCAGCAGCCGATGGCGACGAGGGCAGCGCTGCGGGCAAGACGGCGCCCGCAGAGAACGGGGAAAAGGCCGACGGTGCTGCAGCGGAAAAGGAAGGAGAAGGGAAAGAGAAGAAAGAGTGAGTTTCACCATAAGATAGTCTGCAAGCGTGAACAGTGCGATATTTCACTTTGATAGCACTTTTATCTGTTTATATTATCCTTACCTCTGCTGGATAACTGCAGACTGCTCCTCTCGTGCAGTGTTGCATTTCTAAAAGATGTGAGTTGTCACATCCACATTCATTCCCTGCATCATAGCCATCAGACAGATGTGCGCAGTCTTGGAGGAGTCCAGGAGGAGAGGACAGTGGCATCGTAACAGTGTGAGGATTTTCTAACGCCCCAGTCCAAGTGATCAGTGATATATACTCACATTTCTAATAAAATCTAGCACTTTAGTTTAGCTCTGATGATCACGGTTTTTGGGCTGGTCGCAAGCCTTTACGGACTCCTTTGTTTTTGTTTTTCTCCCCCTATAAACTTTAGCTTTTGTAACATAGAATTTTGGCCTCCTCCTCTTCTTCTCCCAGACCTTGCCAAAACAGACCTTCACCTTTTTTCTTTTTTCTTTTTTTTTTGCACATTGATCATTAGCACTGCAATTCAGTGAGGGTCAAATTACCATGGTGGTCATTAAGACAGATGTTCTCAAATTTCATTTTGTCTTTCCCGTCGGTGACAAACGGACAAAGTGACAAATGCAAGGACTGCGCGGCTGGACAGTGCGCAACACACTGCTATGTTCTCCTACTAAGGTGAGGATGTGATAAAGATAAGGGTGGTAACGATCACAGTGAAATATCGCTTTTAAAGAATCAACCGTCATGACTGAAATTGTGTCTTGCTGCTTCTGGCAACAGGTTGAAGGATGGCTACAAGTACGAGAAGTCTAAAGTCAAGAAGGTGAAACGGACGATTCCGGCGTGGGCTAGCGTCACTGCGAGCAAAAAGGTCCCTGTTACCAACTTTGCTGGCACTCAGAACAAAGTGGATAACATCCTCATTGAAGCCATCACGGTGTGTGCAAACACTGTAAAATGAATCTCTCGGCACACAGCCGCTCTCTCGATTATTTATTTATTCGTTGTCCGTTTCCTTTGTAGTCTTGCAATGACAGGTCTGGAGTTTCATACCAATCTGTCATGAAATATATCGTGAAAAAATACCCAGGGATGGAGCTTGACAGGAAGAAGTTCCTCATCAAGAAGTCCATGAAGAAACATTTGGAGAAGGGAACCATCAAGCAGGTGAAGGAGCCAAGAAACTGTCAGAAGTGCTCTGTTTTTCTCAAGGATTTGTGGTTTTAAGTCTACTTGCTTGTGCTTTAACTGTCTCTCTCACGTAGTTGAAGGGGAAAGGTCTTTCAGGGACCTTCGCCATTGGGAAGCAGACTCCCCTGTCTAAGGTACGTCACAACAACTTGCAAGATGCTCAGTCTTAATACTTTATAGGTGTTGGGAATTTCTCAGGGTTGAGTGTTAGCAGTTTCCCCGTGTTTGAAGTCCTAAAGTCGAGCCAAGCATCTGGATGTAGCATGTATATGAATGCTATAAATCATTTCAGTTGTGAGATGTGCTCTAAGCCCAGTTCATGTGCACTACAGCTGGTAGGTAAAACAAAGGTGACTACACCTCAACGATCATCTCCTGGTACTCTTCTGCATCACAAATGCTTGTTAGAAGCCCTGATCTGACAACTTCCTCATTTTTGATGCATATTTTTCTCATTCTCTCTGTAAGAGAATGAGGGGGGGGGATCCAGTGTTTCTAATCATCAGCACACTTGTATATGCCACAATTAATGTTGAAGGGATTCTCCGAACAAAGCCAGAGCAGATTGACACTCTGAGAAGGACAAATTCTTGGTCTGTAACTTGCGACTGGATGGCTATGAAGTGTGAGCGTTAGCTGATTTGTCACCTTGAGATGTGGAGAAGGTCTTCTGCTGAAATGCAGAGTGAAAATTGTCATTTTGCACATACAAATCATCAGAGACTTCCAGGGTACAATTTTGAAATTGGTGACTGCAAAGGAAGTGGTCTAGATGTCCCCAAGGAGACGCACTTGCAGGAGATTTAAACTTTTTTTTTTTTTTTTAATTAAGGTAAAGTGTTTGATATGGGCCTAACGTGTAGTGTCAGCATTTTCCTTTTCCCCATTTTTCCCCGAGACTGGGATATGTTTGGTTTTAATTGTCATGTCTGTAAATGGATGTTGTTTTAGAAAGCTGCTCAGAAGCAGGAGTCTCTGGGAGACGCTCTTCCTCTCATCATCACTCGGCTCTGTGAGCCCAAAGAGGCCTCCTACAACCTGATCAAGAAGTACCTGGAGCAGCACTTTCCCAGCTTTAACATCGAAAACAGGTGCAGCGTATCACCTCTTCTCCGTCTAATGTTGTTTCAAGATGCAAGGTGCTCTTTATCATTGACTCGTTTAATTCGTATATAAAAGATGGTTGTGCCATTGTGGTCAGAAGTTGCCACACACTCATCATGGGCAGGAATGTCATGGTAATTTTGGGCTTTTAAATATTTAAACTGTTTTTCCAGGGTGGAATGATTGTACAGCACGTGTACTGACATACCGGTACTGCTTTAACTGTATTGTGTTTAAAAGCTGTAAGCTGAAGATGATTTACTCCTCAGGCCAGAAGTCTTGAAGTCCGCCCTGGTGAGGGCTGTTGAGAAAGGGCAACTGGAGCAAATAACTGGGAAAGGAGCGAGGGGGACTTTCCAGGTAAGTCTCCTCCTTAACACTTTGTTTTGCTCAAAAAAGAGGAATGCATTTGTTTGTTTGTTTTTAATGGGCAACAAACATTTAATTTTTGGTTAAGAAAAGGCCTCCTTGGACAAAAAAAATGTCTTCTGTTAACAGAAAATGAAATAGCAGAGCAGTTCTAGATAATGTCTTTTTTATTTATTTATTTTTTTAAAGTCGGACCTATCTGAGATAGTCATGTAGCAGTTGCCACCAGTTACTAACACCTAAACATTTCAGGACCCGCTTTGTTTCCACGTCACAGACAGGACCACAGAGCCAGTCAGTGTGCCAGCTCGGGCTTCATTGTTCTTTTATACTGTTGCATAGAGGTAAACGACAGGTTGTTTCTTTGTACGTGAGAGAGCTGCAGACTTTGTTTCCTAAAGTGCTTCTACCCACCAGCTGAAGCGTACCGGCAACAAGGTCCTGCTCAAGGGTGGCACTTTGGAGGACGCCATCACAGCTGCTATCACAGCCATGAATGAACCGAAAACCTGCAGCACCACAACTCTACGGCGATACCTTTTAGACGCCAACAAGGACAGAAAGGAGTACCAGTTAGGTAAGTTAGGTAATCCTACGTGGCTCAACAGGATTCCTGAGACCGATTGCACTACATGGACATAGTAAGGGTGCCTTATCTACACACGCTGCACCATCTGAAACTACAACTAGACACAACACTCGCTTTCTCTTTAAACAAATCACAAGAAATGCAGCAGGTGAACCCTTTAAACCTGGTTCTTATGACTGAGCCCTTCAGCCTTCTGCAATGATTTTGGTGTTTTGCTAGTAAACTATCCCCTCACTCTTATTTTGAAAGTTAATTTGCTGCTAGCCATGTTTCATTAACAGCAGACTGACGGGTCGCTGTTGTTGAGGTTCTCAGTGTCATTCTGCGGTCTCTCTGTTTTGTGGACTTAAACTCTTTCACCGTGAACTGCAGCTGCAGACGGTAGTTCTTCCATATTATCTGAGACCCATTCAGAACCTGCAGGCGGTGGAGAACTGAGCTGAGTTCATCACCATCTGCACAGCATATCAAGGACTACAGTCACCAGCTGCTGTTCAGGATGATGGAGGATCTGCACGACTATCTGATATCTGCAGCTGATTAGGACTATAATTTCTTTCTTTCTTCTTTTTTTTTTCTTTATTAAAAAATTAGCCAGCAGCTCAAACACACATAGCACAAGTTTCAGTTAAAACTTTTTTTGCATCAACAATGGCGTCACCAGCAGAACTTTTTTTTTTCTCTCTTCTCTTTAGTGGCCAATCTTCGGAGGACCCTGACAAAGTGTAAAGTACTCGGATGGATGGAGCAGATTACTGGTCACGGCTTCAACGGGACCTACCAGCTGTCGTTCCCTTTCTACCCGAGGTATTTCACTTGCATCTGGAAATCCCCGACCCTTTAATACTTAATTTATTTTTCTTTCTGTCTGATAAAGGAGCTTTGTCTGTGCAGCTTCTGGAATTCTTTGTTCTTTCTTTTCTTGATGTCTGATCCTTTTTTCTTGTCCCCTCCTTAGTCCCACCATCCTGTACCCAGACAAGTTCAAAGAAATTCCAAAGAAAGATGCTGCACCTCCGACCAAGCGAAGGCGAACAGTTGAATCTTCAGACGAAGACGAGGAAGAATCAGAAGAAGAGGAAGAGTCTGAGGATGAAGCCCCGGCCCGTAAGAGGTGCATATACCTGTTGCAGCTCGACTCCTAATTACATGCTTGTAGTTAAACGTCTAAAGATGGGTCCTACTCCATATATCAGTCCAGTCTTTTGTAATGACAGCCATCCATCCCACGATGATTAACAATTCAAGTGGAGAATTGTTTTTATTTATTTATTTTTAACAACTGCTTTTTGTTAAAACGACTCTTAGGAAACCTCCGAAGAGGCCTCCACCAAAGGCTCGTCGTCCTCCTCCAACCAAGAAATCTTCGAGCGCTAGTCAGTCAAAAGCTAAAGGCAGAGGACGTTCGCTCGCAAAGAAGTCTCCAGCCAAGAAAGCAGCATCTTCGGCCAAGAGCTCGGGAAAAAAACAACCAGCTCCTAAGAAGGAATCCGAATCGCCATCTAAAGCCACACCTGTCAAGAGAGGCGCCCCTGCAAAAAAGCCCAAGACACCAGCTGTTAAAAAGCTAAACAAAAGGGGGGCCAAGCGACCTGTGTCCAAGGAGTCGCCCCCCAAGGAGCCTACAGCCACAAAGGAGACGACAAGGAGCGGGTCCAAGCGCTCCAAGGCCGAAGAGTCGCCTCCTGAGGCGCCTGCAGCTAAAAAGCAGGCAGCCAAGAGTGGATCCAAACGACCCGCAGAGTCGTCCCCTGCAGAGCCCGCAGTGAAAAAGGGGGCCAAGAGCAGCAAGCAGTCTGCTCGCAAGTCTAAGAGAGGGAAATACTGAACCCAGGAGCGTCTTCTACAAACTGGTCTGAATATCCAGCAGTCTGCCGCTTTAGTTTCAGTGCTTTCTCTCTCTTTATATCATTGTTTTCTCCCTCTTTATGGGGCAGTAGGGTTTTGTTTTTTTATTTCGATTGTAGAATAAGAACCTTATCCTACCAGTTAATTGAACTTTGAGAGTTTCTGAATTTTATTTTTTAATCACAGTGTGTAGGAAAGCTCCGTTAGTGTTATCGGCGAGGCTGCCGTCTTGGGAGACTGTAGGAACATCAAGCATACTTTAAAACTAGAGCCACGTAGCGACTTCGGTTTTGTTATGTTTTTCTTTTTCGATTTTTGTTTTTTGGTTTGTTTTTGTTTACACATGTTCCTCGTGTACTCTGTAGTTGCTGGCAGCACACATTCCTAATCTCAAATCAAAGATCAGTGTTCTAGAAGGGTGAAAACGGCGTCAGTTTTATGTTGAAAAGTGGGTTTAAAAGTTCAAAAGAGTTACTAATGTTGTTAGTACTTTATAAAAGACAGAAATTTGAAATTTCTGTGTTTTGTCCCGGGATTGAATCAAAATGTAGTCATGCAACTAATGCATACAAATCTGAACTGTAATCTGTGTTCCTCATTTATGTAGTTTCCTTCTTAATTATTATTATTATTATTAACTATAATTTATATTTGGTTATTTAAACAGATATAGCCCCCCTGGAAAAAAAAAAAAAAGATTAAACCTGCAGGTGCCAAGTTGAGGATAAAATACTGTTAGTATTCAAGTCACACTGAGGGGAAAATGTCTTTTTGAGGTGTGTGTGGGTGTGAGTGTGGGTGTAAACAAGCATATACACAAATTGATTTTATCGCTTCACATCTGTATTCAGTACCAAACTGTAAGAAATGTGTGTTGTGGAAAAAGGAGGATAATAGGATAATAACTTCCCTGCATGCATGTATCCCTTGTGTTGTTAAGCTTTTTTCCAAGTCATTAATAAAATGGCTATATTTGTAGACTGTTGCAGTATTTATTTATTTTTATTTAGTGGGCAATGAAAATGTCACATCTCATAGAGTGCCTTTGTCCCATTGATGATGAAAATCTAATTATTATAGCAGGAAGGTAGACAATTCAGAATAAACGGATAAAACTTATAACTAATGTTTTACAGCAACAGAAAAAAAAATTCTATATACGGTAGAAGAAATGTAATTTAAATTTATGTATATATGATGTATTTTCCCATCTTTAGATGCATAGCAGCAGTGTTGCACTTTGATTTCAGTCCCCAGCGTGTGCATGTGGTCTCCTGTTTGTAGAGTCTGACAGCAGCTTAAAGGAAAGGGCTCTGTCTCATCTTCAAGGATGCAGTGGCCTGTCACTGAAGGGCTGATGATTAGTGCTGTCAGAGTGTGCTGCACGGGGTGGGAGGTGTTCTTCAACAGGACTGACAGTTTAGCTGCCATTATCCTGTCACTCACCACCTCCACTGGGTCGAGAGGTCGTCCCAGAACGGAGCTGGACATCTGAATCGGCCTGCTTCTGTCCTCAGAGATGCTGGTGCCCCAGCAGACCGCAACTTAAAAGATGGCGGATTGCCACCAGAAGAGGTTTTCAGGAGCTCCATCTGAACTCCAAAAGATCTTAGTCCTTATAGCAGATACAGCCCCCTCTATCCTTTCTTGTAAAATTCAGCAGGTTTTCCTCCTGATTGTCTTTGTCATTAAAACCCCCCCACAGAAAATGTAAATGGTTAGCATAGCCGTGGGGACGGGCTCAGAGAGCATATGCAGTACATTTAATTAAAGTAATTACACCAGGCCATTGCTAGCGCACATCGAGCAAAAATCTTCAAGACTGAAATATTTTCCACTTACTTTAATTCCCAGTTATTGTTAGATCTTTAATAAAGAAATGCTACATCATATACCCCTCTTGCATGTATGCAAAACTTTTCCCCACAGGGCATTTGCTTTTCTATGTGGGCAGCTGTAAATTAAAGTCAAGCTTCACGTTGTTGAATTTGGAGCAGGGGCTTCTTTCTAGGTCAACACTCTCTGTCTGTGAAGCTGGGGTCCCAGGAGTTTTGACTTCATGGCAGGCTTGAGCCATGGTGGCTACAGGTTGTTGCTCAACATCCTAACCAATTTCCTCTCATCTGAGGGGGACAGTTTGGGTCTTCTTCCAGACCTTGGCAGTGTGACAATGCATCCAAATAACTTATACACACGTACAGCAGTTTGAACTGATGATCTTGTAATCCAAGAGAGCTTCCCAAATCCTATAAATTTACAATTCTCCTTCTTAAATCTTCACTGAGTTATTGCTTTCCCATTGCTCTGAGTGTTGGTCAGTATCCTGTCAAAGAAATCCTCCTTTTTAAGGAGAAACTACTAAAAGTAACTACATTAAAAGTTACCGGGCCCACAATGGGTGCATGTCAGCTTTTAACATGTATAACCAGAAGTATAAACTGTAGATAAAAAGTGGAGAAACAAGTATTCTGAGCGTTTACTTAAGCAAAATGTATATTCCCACGTATCATTATAAAGGTTTTAAATACTACTGAATCACACTGACTCATTGTGTATCGCTGTAATGTTGCTGCACCTTAACTTTTTGTATTTTTATATCTGTATCTAATAACACAACATAGCATATGATAAAATCTGCAAAATAATAAAATGGCACGGCGTACAAATTACAGTGTTATGACCCCAAATATCTTTTCTGAAGTAAAAAACGAGTACTATCGGGAGGAGGTGTGTGTGGTGGTGGTGGTGGTGGGGCTTAAAATAGATTTAACTTTTGGACCCAAAGTTCATCTAGACACAAGTTTTCCCATGCAGGCTGCCATCTTGGTGACGCCTCCAGTTATTTCTCGCAGGTTTTACCTAGTGGACTTTCAGTGCACAGCTTTTAACTATAAATTAATATCGTGTAATTTTAAAATACTTTTATTGACACATACTGTTATTTTTGGTTTTGCTGCGTGAGCTTGAATTCTTGCGCGCTGTGTGGGAATGTCAGGCGGAGTGGACAGAAACCGCTTCAGGGGGAGGGTGATGTGATTCATTGAGCCATTCCGTAAGTTTCGTGTTTTGGTTGATTTAGTTCTCACTCACACCCTCTTTTCTTTCTTCTCCTCCTCCTCTTTCCCCGCCTTTCTTCAACTAAACTCCGCCTCGGAATACCGCTGCACACCTGGGGGTAACGGCTGCAGGTAAAAGTGTGACGGTGGGGGGGCCTCGGTGTGCGTTTGGTCGGCGTGCCAAGAAGACGCGGAGCGGTCCGAGGGTGAGGAGGGTTTAGTTGCGACTCTCAGGGTGAGTTTCTGTGATATAAAGGTGCTGTTGTGACCTGTGCGCTCAGGTGGAGACGCCCCGGTGTTGCCTGCCGCTGCTGCTGGACTCCACAGGGCGGAAACCCTTCAAAAGTTTTGTCTTTTCACGCGTTTGTGTCTTTCTGGGTTTCTTTCGGGGCATTTCGTGGCGGATAATCTCAACAAAACAATCGAGCCTCTCGTAGCAGCAGGTTTATCTGCGACGTTAATGCGCCCAAAGAAGCGTCTTCAAAATCAGGCTCTTGCGACTGCTACGCTTATGTTTAATACCGACTCGTCTTTCATGTTTCCCTGAGTATCAAGAGGATAGATAAACGCACATTCAATTTAGTCCATATGTTTTCAACTTGTTTTTAAATCTCCTTCACTCTGCTGCTTGGAGTCCTAAATTCTCGGGACTTCAAGTGTTGAAATCTCGTATTTCCACAGGGCACGATGGGTGAGGCACCGGTCAGAGAAGATGGTACAGTGACACGATCAGCAGAGGTATGTCTGGAAATATGACTTTGCATTTGTGTGTCTGTGTGAGTGTTTGCTTAACCTCCTGTCTTCACTGGTGAAGTATGTAGGCTCATTTCCTGTGGATGATAACTGTTTGGATGACCAGATTAAGCAGCTGCACACACAGTTGAAGTCCCTTAAAGTGAGTCTTTATCTTTCTATCTAAACCTACGAATGTGATGATAACGACTGTACCTAATGCAGTCCTGTATTCATTTAGGCATGCAAGACAAGACGGCCAGTGTCCCTAAAGTTTTCCATTAAAGGTGTGAAAATGTATAATGAGGATGAAACGGTAAGTAGAGAAAATGACAGTTAATTTGTTTTGACCTGTTTACGTCGCTCTCCTTTTCGTGCCTTATTGCTCGCGACCTGTCCCTGTGTGCAGATCCTCCTGATGGCCCACGCTCTGCGGAGAATCTCTCTTTCCACGGCCCGACCCGTCGATTCACAGTTTGCCTTTGTCGCGCATAACCCAGGCTGCCCAGACACCCAGCTCTACTGCCATGTCTTTAAAGCAAGGCACGCCAGAGCAGTAAGGATTCTCCATTGTTCTGTTATAGTTAGAGCTCGCAGTAAATATGTATTTAAGGCTTTCTGTTTACTCACAAATAACAACCCTGCCGCTTTCCCATGCTGGACAGAAAGTCCTTCTGTCAAGCACAGTATATTTTAAAGTGTGTGATTAAAGGTGTTCCAACTCTGCTCACAAAAAGCAGAAACAATGACTGACTATACTTTAGCTGCAACCCCATTCAAGGTTATCTCTGTGTGCACCTATGGGCTGCTTCTGGCACTACTTGCACTCGGTGGAAGGCCTGTCCTGACTGCTTGAACATGTGTGTTTTGTGATATCACCATGTTGCTTACCAGACATTTCAAACTATTATATGCCGAATCATTACCAGAGGTGATGATGGGCTACGACCCAGAAATCAAACAATGCAAGAGTTTGTTTGTTTTTTTTTTCTTTCTTTTTTCAAAATGCATAATATGTAACTTCTCCAGACAGAGGAAGAAAATTTGACATTGTGTGTCCACTCATGGTGCACTGACCGGAGGTTTGAGGCCAGACCAACACATTTTTGCTCTACTTGCCAGATTTGGCTCGCTGGGACTTCACCCTCCCTCTTCCCTGAAACAGAAGTCAACTTGAAGGAGCATTGTTTTATCTCAGAGGAGCAGAGCAAAGGCACATGTGCAAGTGGTTAAAACAGAACTTCCATCAAGCGATCTAAAAAGAGTTAGCAGCATTGTGATTTTGCTTTTTACTTGTGTCGTACTTAGCAGTTTACTTCGTCTTCTTTCTATTCTCTGTTTTTCAAGTCTGTTATCATAGAAAGTTTCCAAGCTATATGTTTGCATAGTTTTGGTCCGTGCCTGAAATAGTTGCGGGGTTTTGACAGCGATTCTTTAAAAGGAATAAAATGGTCACGTGTTTAAATGACGTGAGAACGAGAACAACCTTTTAAAGTTTACATTAGAGGTTTGCGTTAATGGTGTCACTGAAACTGAGTCCATATTTCCGTTCTCGTTATCTTGATAGGCAAACTATTTTAGAGCAGCCCAGAGTAGGGAAGTAATGCCGATATAATATAAAGCTAACATTTCTGTTGTTATCAGAAGCCTTTGACACATTAGAGGAAATTAAATCCAATAAATGTGTTCAGTACTGAACAGTTTGCCATGGTAACTCCAAATAAAACCCTCCAGTGTCACACAGGTTTGGACTAGAGAGTGATGGGAAATGTGCTTATTGATCTTTGATAACAAATTCCTTTCTGTGCTAAATTCAGATCTGATCCCAACCGACTGTTGTATCTTCAGAAGTCACCCTTGAAGCCAAGCTTCCTGTGTGACACAATAATAGGTGCCTCTACTGGTGGATCTGGTAGCATTCAATTGTTTTGAGCCAGTCTCACCGCATTGTAGTTAGCAGCGAGACTTGTTCCAACATGGAGAGGTCGGCAATGACACTGCAATTGCCTCATCTCTGCGAGATGCCTGTGCTTGACTAAACGGTGTCAGCTGTGGTGTTGAAGCGCTAAGTTTTTATCAGTGCCGTTGTACTGTTAATAATTTACTTGATGAATGACTGCAATATGACACAGAATAACACCGTTTCAGTTTAACTGCTAGGTTTTCTGTATGCACCCTTCCTCCTTTAGGCCCAGTTCCTGAACCTGCTGCTGTGCCGCTGCTTCCAGCTGTCGTACTTGGAGAAGCATCCAGAAGAGGCCCAGATAGACTCTGCTGGCTCACTGCCTCATCGCAAGCCTTCACTGCTCAATCACGGCTTTCCTCTTAGTGTCAGCGCCCTGGTTTCATTCAGAAGAGCTCCTTTTGGTGGATTATTACCTGGCACTAAGGTTTGGCTATTCTTTTTTTCTTTTTTTAACTTCACCCAAAATCTCATGGACTAATTTAAATGTTAGTTTGTTAGTAAATGTTGCAATGGTTTTGCCTCTTTATATATTGTATTTCAATGTAAGTTTACCCATGTCTTCAAAAATTACCGCACCCAAGTTTTTGCACAGCACTGCAGTTTCAAAATGTATGCCTCAAAATTTAAATTATCTGTACAAACTATGTGATGTTTTCTCTACAGAAAACTCCAAAGTCTTCAGATGACCAACAAAGCAGCCAAGATGAGGTCTTTCCCATCTCCTCTCCCTCCCTGATGCGCAAGAAAGTCATACGCACCAAAGTGCTGCGCTCTGGTGCTTACCGCTCCTTCACTTTCACGCCACGCAAACAGCGCACCATTCAGGATCAACTGAGTGTAACTCAAGGTGGGCCGAGTGTTCACAGAGCGCTATCGAGGTTCAAAGAATTGATTAGGTAAAGCGACTTCATCAGTATTTGGTGAAGGGCAGTCACTGCTGTGGTGTCAGGGCTTTTCTTTGTTTTGTTTTTTTTTTATTTTAGTCTGCATGATGAAGTGATTTCATCTCATATGGGTAATTGTGCATTTCTACAGCGCTTACATTTTATTTCTGTTACTAATGTTCCTTTTTAAAGTTGAATATGTTTCTTTGTTTTTGAGGGGTTATTTCATCATCATCACTGCATAGCGTCCACTGAGTCGAGATCATCTGGGATGCTTCTTCCCCGTCACATGGTGATGCAATATTCCACCTTTATAAAATCTAACTTTACATTATTTTTCTTATCATATCAAAACCAGAAAAGGATCTAGACAAGTTGCCAGCGAGGCGATCCCGGGCTCCAAGCTTGTCTGAAACAGAAGAGGCACTAGCTCAGGCAGTGTGGTGTTGGGCTGGTATCGCAACGTTAGTATATCGCACATCAAATACATCTTTACATTCATAAGTGTCACTTTCCTATTACTACATCTGTGATTTTCCTTCTTGGTATTGCAGTGAGAGCAGCTATTCACTGCTTGCAGATGATGTTCTGGGATCCTACCTTTTGTGCCAACATCCAAAAAACCCTAAATGTGGCTCTCTAATCATTCGCTTCTCCTCTGGCCCAATCACCCACCTTATTGAAAACACCCGTAAAGGGAAATTCGTGCTGGAGGTAATTCTTTTGTTGGCTCATATACATGATGTGAAAACCAGATTATGATTAAATCTAATCTCTTTCACTGGTTACTTTATTTTCACAAGCTCTTATATTTTTCATAAATGATAGAAAAGAAAGGGGGTCGTGGGGGGGGAGATATTGAAATATCTGATTTAACGTGGAAGTGCTTTAAATACGCATTCCCTATAATGGCCAGCAGAGGGCGGCAGCTCTAGTTGCAGCGACTTCCAATTAAATTGAGGTCTGTGGATAAAATTGCCCTCAACTCTTTCACTCTATGATGTCAGTAAGAAGATTTGGGGCTCAGTTGGTAGTTTCAGTTCACATTTACTGAAACATGGATTATTTATTTTTTTTACTTTTTATGAAATGTTGATATTAGGAGTGCGGTGGAGAGCAAGGGGTGTTTGTTTCCGTGTGATGTTAAAATGTTATGGTCAAAAACATTAAGCTTGAGGCTATCCTGTACATCAGGACTTTATAGTGGGTGACTTCCAAATTTTATACAGTCTGTTTTTAACTAGAGCCCTCAAGTGGCTTTTTGGAGAACTGCACTGGAGGTTTCCACTTGGCAACCACCTTAATTGACAGTATTATTCTCGAAAACCATAATAATTGTTTGTATTTGATTAGAAATGTCATAGTTGATTTATAATCATGTGTAACTGGTGTCCTTTTTAATTTATTTATTTTTATAAATGTAGAAATGCAAGACTGAATTCAATTCCATGGCTGAGCTGATTGAGCACTACACAGAGACTGAGGACGAGCTGCCATGTCTGCTGAGCTATGCTCGGGTGAACCACTGCTATGAGTGGGAGGAAAACGTCAGCAAACAGCAGCCTGTAAAGCTTCAGCCCAAACGAAGCCGAAATTAAAAGTACCCACAGAAACGAATGGATGTAAACCCTGGACACTGGAACATGTGGACTGCCAACCTCAGAGGGCACAAAATAAGCGACACTGATCATTTCTTTTGCACATTTATCTTTTATCTGTGTTTTGGTGCGGGAAGGTTTAACTGTAAAACAAAGTCACTGTTTAATAGTGTTGGCACTTACTGTGAACAGTATCCATTTCCTAAGAGGGTACTTGTGTGTTAAAGATATTTTGTGGTTTCTGATTTTATTATTTTTATTTCAACATAAGCTTTTAAAAATATACATTTTTATTTGTGCCTATAAAACAGAGGAGCTTTTTTTTTTTTTTTTTTTTTAAGACATGAAACTAAGAACCTGAATCTGTAAAGGGGAATTAATCACTGATTACTACACCTGATGGCAAAGCCACACTTTTTCTTCTTGTTTCCTTGTCTAGTAACAATGTTACTGAAATGTAAAACTTTTACTCCTTTTTACTCATATTTTTGTATGCAGTTTGTTTAGCTGATAATGTCGCATCTGTTAATATGACTAAATTTCTGTTCAGAGTTTTCATTGGTCGAGTATAAATGGTACAAAATGATTTCAATCATTCTCTGGGATTGTGGTTATCATGTTGTGTCGTCTTGACTATAGTTGATTTGTTCATAGCTTGCACACCATCTACCTGCACCCCCTACATTAGTTTCACAACAGAAGATTGTGATTATTAGCAAAACATTAAATAACTGAACATAACGTGCATCCGTAGTCTTTCTTTTCTCTTCAAACGTCTGTTTGCTTTATTTAAAATATGTTTTCACTTTTAGTTTCTTGACAGTAATGAAGCATAAAGTAGACTGTTTTTTGCCCTTTGACCCCACTCCGTCCTCACGGAAATGGCCGCGGGTCTGGGCCTGTTACATTCCTCAATGGTTACTTATGGTTGCTAAGCAACCTCAAACGCCTCGGGGAGAGGAACAGAATGGGACAGGACCTGAAGCGATACCTGACGAGATCCGTCCACACTGTACCTGGAGATATTTTTGCTGATCGCTTCTTACTGAACCTCACTGGAGATGTGGGCCGTTAGTCAACTGCTGCTGTCATCTTGTTGTTAAGGTGATGTTAGCCATCGAGGTCCTGCTGTCGTACTTCTAAGTAAACGTTGAGTGTTTGCGAAGGAGACCGGAGCGGCTTTGTATTTTACATTAGTTTGATCTCTTACACCTGCCAGCTGCTCGGTAGTGATTCTTGAGACATGGGGTCAGAGTCGGTGAAGGTGGTGGTCAGGTGCAGGCCCCTGAATGACAGGGAGAAGGCGCTCAGCTGTAAGATGGTGCTGACCATGGACCTGCAGCGCTGCCAGTGCTTCATAGAAAAGCCAGGTGCAGTGGATGAGCCACCTAAACAGTTCACCTTTGATGGGACCTACTATATTGATCAAACAACTGAGCAGATGTACAACGAGATTGCTTATCCTTTGGTTGAGGTAAGCTTGATTTTATTACCAGCCTGCAGAGCTGGGCTCTATAAAAGAAGCACGCTTGTCACTGGACACCTTCAGCCTAACATCAGTAGCCTATATCTAATTCCTAATGAATGCAGGCGTCATTGTGAATACCCTTTGCTCACCTCAAAATTAAATAAAATTAAAAATGTCACTTTTACAGGGTGTGACTGAGGGATACAATGGGACAATTTTTGCTTATGGACAAACTGGAAGTGGAAAGTCTTTCACCATGCAAGGGGTGTCTGAACCTGCAACCCAGAAGGGTGTCATCCCGCGGGCCTTTGAACACATCTTTGAGAGCATTCAGGTGTGTCTGTTGACCACAGTGATCTTGTAGCTTGCAACATGCATACGTAATATTATGCTCCTAGTTTTTGTCTAGGCTCGTCTCAGCACTGATAGAATAATTATATGTTTTATCTCGTGTGTGCAAGCTAGTGTGCAGAAAATACGAAATTCCTGGTGAGGGCCTCCTACTTGGAGATTTACAATGAAGAAATCCGAGATCTTTTGGGAAGCGATGCCAAGCAGAGATTGGAGGTGAGTCCCTGCTTTTTAGATAAACTAAACAGGCTACACTGTATCAGAAGAAGCCAAATGGATTATTGTTCTTTGGTTAGTACAGCAAGGTGAGTGTGCTGTTTTCTGCACAGTACTGTACCTGTTGCCATGGTGATTTAAACGCACAGTTGATTCCTTAAAGGTCAAGGTGTTGTAACAGGGTGACAGACTAGCTGATTGTGCGTATGTGTGTGCTTTGTGTGGCTGATGAATGCCTAGCTGAAAGAGCACCCAGAGCGTGGGGTATATGTACGGGACCTTTCCATGCACACTGTGCACAGTGTGGGAGAGTGTGAAAGAATCATAGAGAAAGGCTGGAGGAACCGCGCAGTGGGCTACACGCTGATGAACAAAGACTCCTCACGCTCCCACTCAATCTTCACCATCCACCTGGAGATCTGCAGCACTGGTGAACTTATAATATCTTTGTCATCACTATATCTGTTCAGTCTGTGCTGATATTCTTCTTTTGAATGTGATCCTCTTATATCTCCTAATGTCATCAGCACTTTACCATCAGTTATTTTTGTTCTGTGGCACTATATCTTTAAATTTGATAGTATATGAATCTCCTTGTTAATAGTTTGCATATCCTGCCTGTGCTTGCATGTAGTTTTCAAACCATTGAATAAAACATACCAGGTTAATAAAGGTAAATAATAAGGCTTTGTAACAGTGTTGAATGTTGCTTGCGTTTCCTGTGTCAACTCAAATTCTCAGATTCATCTGACCAGGACCATCTACGGGCAGGAAAACTCAACCTTGTGGACCTGGCAGGAAGTGAGCGTCAGTCTAAAACTGGTGCTACCGGCGAGCGACTCCGCGAAGCCACAAAGATCAATCTTTCCCTCTCGGCCCTGGGAAACGTCATCTCCGCCCTGGTAGATGGACGCTCCAGATACATCCCCTACAGAGACTCCAAGCTGACCAGGCTGCTGCAGGACTCTTTGGGAGGAAACACCCGCACCCTGATGATCGCCTGTCTTTCGCCCGCAGACAACAATTATGAGGAAAGCCTAAGTACGCTGCGATATGCAAACCGGGCCAAGAGCATCCAGAACAGGCCTCGCATCAACGAGGACCCCAAGGATGCTCTGCTCCGAGAGTATCAGGAGGAAATCAAGAAGCTGCGGGCGCTCCTCACAGGCCAGCTGAGCACTGCTGACCTTTCAAGTAAATTTTTATAGAAAAACAGCATGCTTTTTTAGCTTAATATTCCTAAATCTACACATAGCCTCTTTTAGATGCAGAGAAATATTTTATTTTCTTGCATGTTGTCTTTCTTTAATTACCAGTGCTATAAAAAAAACCCACTTTTATTTAAAATGCAGCTCTGCTGGCTGGTCAGTTTTCTGAGTCATCCCCTGCTGTGCCCTCAAGGCCACAGTCCACCCCCACTGAAGAAAGGAAGGAAAAGATTAAAGAGGCAAACATGGACCAATCCCACACAACAATTTATCACTTCAACTTTAAGCATGCATTGTATAAAGAGCCTGTGATTTATGATCTGTGTTCTGCTGTCTCTGCAGGAGTATGAGGAGAGGCTGGCCAAGTTGCAGGCTGAATACAATGCAGAGCAGGAATCCAAGGCGAAGCTGCAGGAGGACATTGCTGCTTTGCGTTCCTCCTATGAATCAAAACTGTCCAGTCTGGAGAAGGCCCAAGTCAGCAGGGGGAGCTCTGTCCCCAAGAATGGTAACAGCACATCCTGTGCCAACAACAGAACAAAAGTTTTCCGCTGTTGGATTCTCCCCATGTATGCTTCTTTGTATTGTGCCGCTTCTCTACATTAGTGGGCGCCAGCTGTACATCCCAGGTTGCTTTGGAAGAACTCTGCATGAGCACTGATCCCATGTGCCACAGTACAGTTGAGGAAACCTCCCAGACTAAGGTAGTGTCCAGCCCCACTTTCCATAAAGATCACTCCTCTTCAAATCATATTTGTATCCTGAAACAAGGTAACAAGGCAATCTTATGTAGGCAAAATGTTGAATTTTATTCCCTCATGTTGGCGAGCAAGCTTTCCGAAAAAGATCCAGATAGAGCTGGACTCTTGGAGTCTTCTGATGCAACTGCACCGGGGCCTCTAGACCAGAAACACGTCCTGGAAAGGTTTGTAGGCTTCTGTTCTAATCATGGAAACTTTCCTTAACATGAACACTTCCTCAGATTCATAGCTATGATTTTATTATTATATATGATATGTCTTAATCAGCCGATCCATCTAATTTCTACTCCTTATGGGTCTGGGTTGTGAGCATTTTCAACACTGTTCACAGGATACTGAACATATTGTTATGATGGTATCTACAATCTTCTTATCACACTCCATGATGAATGTGTCATACTTATGCTTGTGGCTACAAATGGAGTGGATAATCAGATTCCAGCTGTATATTTTTCTGTATGTACTTACCCTTGCATTCTTTTACATCATTGCATTCTTCTGTGTTATTACCATAATCTGGTAATTAGCAGAACAGTTATGTTTAACATATCATACATTGATGGTTACACTAGAATAATATAGCAAGAATTATACTAAGCACGCATCTATGCGGTGTCCTTGGTGTTCAATCTTTCCTCAGACTGCAGCAGCTGGAACAGGAGGTGGTAGGAGGGGAGCAGGCCAGGAACAAAGAGCTGCAACAAAGACAGCGGCAGAGAAAAAAACTTGCTGACCAGAGAAAAGCTCAGCTTGTCCATGCTCTGTCAGAGAACAGCGAGGAGAGCGAAAATGTGCTGCTGAATGTCTACAACTCTATCCAGGAAGAAGTCCATGCCAAAAACCAAATGCTAGTCAAAGTTCAGGGCAAGGTGAGTGGAAGCAGTTCGAAGGAGCTTGCAGCAGATGCAAAATGCAATCTTTCTGTTGGGAGAAAGCATATGTGTTAAGGGTTTTCTGTACATTTCAAGGAGCGATCAGAAAGTTTGGGTTATCCACCCACAGAAATCTATTTCTCCTCCCTAAGATCTCCTTTTCATGCACCCCTGCTCTTGACAAAGTTTACTCCTTAAAAGTCAAATTTTGACAACAGTGCATGTTCACCAGAATGGGATTGTACATTGCGAATTCATACCACACTTTCAGACTATAAATGCAGACTTGTGCGTTAACATCCTGGGGCATCTGTGGGAGAACATCCAGTGGAAAGAGCCTTAACAACAGCATCACCACACATTGAAAAGGCAACAGTTTTTCGGCCAGAAAAACCCAGTCTTTGCTCACCATCTTTCCTACGACTTTGTACAATTCTCCAAAATCAAGTTAAAGTATTATACTCCCTGTTTTGAAACACTGGGCAAGATCCAACACTCATTGTAGAGGCACAAGTACAATGGACTTCCAAAATAGTGATACCAAAATAACAGCAGCGGTCTGGAGATGTATTAGAAGGTGACTTTGACTAAATTTAAATTGGGCAATTTATTAACTTTTTTAACCTGGAAAAATTAGGTTATCTCTTCAGGGATTTACTAATTTGGTGTGTTAAAACGGTTCTCTCTTTGAATGTCAACCCCTACATATGACACGTTTTTAACAAGTGGGTTTTAGCTAGTTTTCTCATGAATAACATGCTTCGTCACTGTTGCAACAGCTGAAAGCAGCCAAACTGGAGATCCGTGACCTGCAGGCAGAGTTTGAGGTGGAGAGGAATGACTACCTGGCGACTATACGCAGGCTGGAGAAGGAAGGGCAGCTCCTGCACAGCCTGCTGGAGCGTATGGTGCCTCTGGTGCGCCGTGACTGCAACTACAGCAACCTGGACCGCTTGAAGAAGGATACTGTCTGGGACGAGGACAGCGCCACCTGGAGACTGCCAGATGTGATGGTGCAGAAAACAACACTGCCTTCAGGTGGGGTATAATACGGTATGTAAAAAAAAAAAAGAAAAAAAGAAAAGTGAAAGCTTTTTTTTTTTTTTTTGACAAGACAGTAAATCTTGTTTGTTTTGCAAATTACTTTCCTTAAATGTTTATTAATCACATTCTTTTTCTTAGCAGTGACTCCAAAAGCTTCAGCTCGCAGAGGCTCAGGTTCTGATGCTGGAGAAGCATTTACGGTGTGTTTGCATTTCATGCATAGGCTTTTACTTGACATACACACATTCTAGCAGGATTAGAGGCCATTTGATGGATTGATTGATTGAATCTTTATTTTGAACATGTTGAAAAAGTACAACAAAATAGAATTAAAAGAGACAAATGAACAAAGCAAAACAAAAGGAAAACGAGCAATCACAACTCCAAATAACTTTCATGTTCAAAAAGGAGCAGGAAGAAGCATAAGCTTATTTAATCCCACCCCTTTTCCACTATCTAGTATCAATAGACTACAGAAATACCTCCTTGCAATTACATTATATGTCATGTGTATTTTTTTTTTCATTTTTTAAAAATATATATACATATATGTTTCTATCTATCCATACATACGTATATACACATATGCACATATACACATTTGCAATAACCCCATTAACACCTCAAGGATACACAACCTACAAATATATATATATACCCATACCAACATACCCGTGCACCCGCACACACATGAAAATATTAGACAAGAACACCCTATCAAATCTCTACCTTTTCCCTGTACCCTGTAAAAACCATATCCTTAAACCGCTTTTTAAACTGCGCCATGCTCGGACATTGCTTCATATCTTTACTTAGTCTGTTCCACAGCTTCACTCCACACACAGAGATGCAAAAACTTTTTAATGTTGTATGGATACGAGGATGTTTTAAATTTAATTCCCCCCTCAAATTGTATCCCCGTTCCCTTTTAGAAAACAGTTTTAGAATATTGTCAGGAAGCAGGTTATTTATTGCTTTATATATAATTTGTGCTGTGAGAAAATGAACCAGATCTGTGAATTTTAGAATTTTTGATTTTAAGAATAGTGGATTTGTATGATCTCTGTAACCAGTTTTATGGATTATCCTTATGGCCCTTTTTTGTAATATAAAGATTGATGATAGCGAACATTTGTAAGTATTGCCCCAAACCTCTGCACAGTAATTCAAATACGGTGCAATCAGGGAACAATAGAGAATGTGGAGTGATTTGTGATCCAGAATGTGTTTTATTTTACTCAAGATTGAAACACTTCTTGAAATTTTGTTATGTATATGATTTATATGAGACTTCCAGTTTAATTTGTCATCTATAATCACACCAAGAAACTTATGTTCAAGTACTCTTTCAATTTCCACACCATCTACATGAATCTGCATTTGTGCATTTCTAAGGGAATTCCCAAATAAGATTATTTTAGTTTTACTTAGATTTAGCGATAGTTTATTCCTGTTAAACCATTTTTTAATTTTGCACATTTCTGAAGTAATTGTATCCAGCAGCTCCTTTAGATTCCCCCCAGAACAAAAAATATTTGTGTCATCTGCAAATAATACTAATTTTAATATATCAGATGCCTTACAAATATCATTTATATAAACAATAAATAATTTTGGACCCAGTACAGAGCCTTGTGGAACACCACAAGCAATGTCCAAGCATAATGAGGAATGGACACCCAGCTTCACAAATTGTTTCCTGTCACTTAAATAATTTTTCACCCATTGCAGTACAACCCCCCTGATCCCATACCGTTCCAGTTTATTAATTAATATGTCATGATTGATTGTGTCGAATGCTTTCTTGAGATCCAGAAATACTCCAGCTGCATACTGTTTCTGATCTATAGCATTCGTAATCTCCTCAATTGATTCGATTAATGCCAGAGATGTTGATCTTTTTGATCTGAATCCATATTGACTGTCAGAGAGTAATTTATATTTATCTAAGAATTTGTCTAATCGTTTATTAAACAGGTTTTCTAGGATTTTGGAGAATTGTGGTAGTAAAGAAACAGGCCTGTAATTTGTGAAGTGGCGTCTATCCCCAGTTTTATACAGCGGCACAACTTTAGCTATTTTCATTTTGTTTGGCACTTTTCCCGTCTGAAATGATAAGTTGCAAATATATGTTAGAGGTCCTACAATTCCTTCAATGACCTTCTTGACGATTTTCATGTCAATATCATTACAATCAGTAGATGTTTTATATTTACACATGTGTACAATGTCAATTATTTCTTTTTTCCTCCACTGATGTGAGGAACATTGAGTTAGGGTTCCTATCAATCAGGTTTTCACTACAGTCTACTGATGGCAGTGACTCAGGAATTTGTTCTGCCAGTTTTGGTCCAATATTTACAAAATAATGATTAAAGCTGTTGACCTTATCAGCAGTGTTTTCCATAATATTGCCATTGTCGATAAAGTATTGAGGATAACTTTGTTGTCCAGAATTATTTTTAATGATACCGTTTAAAACATCCCATATTCCCTTCATATTATGTTTATTGTTGTTCAATATTTTACTATAATACTCCTTTCTACATACACGTATAATATTGGTCAACTTATTTTTGTATTTTTTATATTTATTTTCAGCATCTTTTGTTCTTTGTTTTAGGAATTCCCTATAGAGTGTATTTTTCTTTTTACATGCATTTTGTAAACCCTTAGTGATCCATGGTCTATCTGAATATTTGTGCTTTCTGTTGTATTTTATTGTTGGACAGTTTTTTATCGTACAACTCCATGAATATTCTTAAAAATATGCCATATGCAATATCAATATCAGTTTCTTTGTACACATTGTCCCAGTCCTGATTTAATAGATCGTTCTTAAGTGCATTCATAGTTTCTTCTGTCCTTACACGTCTGTATCTCAGTTGTTCTTCATGCTGATTTTTCTTATAATTAGTGTCATAAACTGCAAAAACTGGTAGGTGATCACTGATGTCATTAATTAATGTTCCGCTCACAATGTTGTTTTCCATATTGTTAGTGAAAATATTGTCAAGTAAGGTGGCACAATGTGGTGTATTTCTGCTAGGCCGGGTTATTTTAGGATGTAAACTCAAACTGCACATAGTGTTTAGGAATTCGTCGGTCATTTTATGCTTTTTCGGATTCAACAGGTCAATATTAAAATCACCACAGATAAACATAACTTTTTGATTTGTTTTAGAGAATATTTCCTCTATGAAGTCATTAAATACTTGAATACTAGAGCCAGGTGTTCTATATATACAGCTAATTATTACATTTTTCTCTTTTTCCTTATAAATTTCAATTGTTATACATTCTAATAAATTATCAATTACAGTTGTCATACTTTCTACCACCTTGTAATTTAGGTTTTTATCCACATACACAGCTACTCCCCCTCCACTCTTGTTCCTTCTATTTACAAAATTCACTCCAATGTCTTGATTAACTAAAACAGCACTTCATTTCTGTTTTAGCAGGTGGAGGAGGACAGGTACAAGCAAATGCTGGACAGAAGTGACAGTGAGAATATTGCCAGCAGCTACTTCAAGTCAAAGAGGGCGAGCCAGCTCCTCGGAAGTGACACCGCAAAAGCCCACGGTGAGAAAAGAAACTGCGGGCTTCTAATTAGTACATATTACCAGTTAAATTAGTGAATTAGCTCTGCTGTTGAATGCTATTTCATTTTTATTTAGCAACATATTTGTATGCTGTGATCTTGTGTTTCTGCTTTTCATTAGAACCTTACTGGCAGGAACAAAAAATAATCACGTACTACACTTAATACTGTTACAGTAAACTTTTGTATTGCATTTGGGAAGCCTTTTCATTAGGTTATCTCTCTGAGCATTTTAAGTTTTGGCTTCTTTTTTACCTTTTTTGTATATTTTATATTTTTACTTATTGAGACCATTTAGTTTTAGATTAGTTAGATTTTTCTTCTTTTTCACTTTCTTACTTTTGTTTAGTTTTTACTGTTGTCTGTCTTTTCTCCTGCTGCCGTCCCCTCTCCTCCGCTAGTTAACGTGGCAGGCCACCTCTCCATGAGCGGCTCTAACATGAATCTGTCTGTGAGCTCAGACGCCATCCTGCCTCGCCCCTTCCGTCTGGAGTCGCTGGATGTCCCAGTGTCCAACGGTAAAGTGAAGCGCAAAAAAAGCAAATCTCACATCCATAATGAGGCGACTTAAATGGACTGTGACCCACATATTTGCAGTTTTCTACAATGACACTTTTGATGACTCATCAAAAAATAAGTGTTGTATATGTATATCTGACTGTGAATCAGTGTATGCTTTTATGACGGCTGCTATCTAGATTTACACAGGACCCATTTATTGCCGATGTTACAAGTCCATTTGCGTCATGAGTTTTTAATTATTAATGTTAATTTTTAACTCATTGCTACCTACTGTATGATGCTTCCTCGGTTTTTCTTTTCTTTTTTGCACAAGACATAATTTAATGTTTGTTTGAGTTAGGTTCTTTAATATTAAAATATTTGCATTGTAATGTTGCTGATTTCCTTTTTTTTACCCAGCATTTAAAATACTTGTCAAGAACAGATGACATCAAATTAACTGATGTCTCATGTGTTTAATTTCAATTACTTTACAAAAAAGCCATTAAAACTTGACTCCAGTGTATTATAAACAGTAGTAAATAATAATATATAAAATAATATCAGCCTGCATGTCAAACTGTAGTACTCTGCTGTCACAAATGGATCAGGAAAGCTGTTGTCAAGGCAGCAGTATGCTAGGATATGGTTATCTCATATTACACATCATCTCTGGTCACCAGTGTGGGTTTTGGTGTGATGTTAATTAGTAGATTCTTTATCTAAATGCAAATAACATATGTGAGACAGAAAGTTGTTGTTGCAGTTTTTAATCATAAGAATTAAATATTGAAAAGTTTATTATGATGTCAGTCCTCTTAAGGTTGCAGGACATGCAGAAACAAATGCTGTTTAACTCGATCCTTCCTGCAGCTGTGACTATCTTATTTCTCATTTTGACACTGGCTTGATTTCTTTGTCTGTTGCTTAATGTTGCTCGCAGACAACATTAAGCAACAATTAAGACACTAGCAGACAACTGTATCCGTTTCAGAGTCTGACATCATTTATTGTGGCGACACAATAGACATAGACACGGATACCTTTTGGCAGACCTGCTGCTTTACTGAGCGATAACACAGCTCTAATATCCTTCTGCAATAATTAACCACGAGCTAATCTGGGCTCTTCAGGACCGTTGCATAACAGATATCATGCCGTTCAAATAATCCATCAGGAGAAATTAGAAGTGTGACATGTGAGTGTTACAAGAAAATAGAGACCGGGAAGTGCTGGGCTACTAAGTTTGCACAGAGGTGGAGCTAGAGATAATAGGATTATGGACGAACGGCTGAGCAGGCTTTTCCATCATCTGAGTGGTGTGTAAGATGAGCAGTATGGCTGATAGCCTTTCTGTAACAGGAGAGAGGTAAAGACTGCAGGGATACAGTCATAAAGCTTTGCCTCGGGGATCTGTGGGTTCGCTTATTAATCAAGACATTCAGGCTGAATATAGACAACCACAGCTTGGATTCCCATGTGCTGAAATGTCCTTGGGCAAGACTCTGCCATCACTGATGTGAATGAAGAGTAACAGTAGGGTTAACACTCAAAACCAACCTCATGTATAGTGTTGGTTGTTTTTGCTTTTTGAACAGAGCCAAATGGACTGGTGTAATCTGGAATGTTTATCTGCAAATATTAAGATTTTATTATTTAAAGAGGAGAAAGAATTAGGAAATGAATGCAAGTGGCCAAAATGACTTTTCCCATGAAGGTTAGTTACACTCAGCCTTAGATACAGGTTGAGGAAGTGAGGTGTACCAGTTGAGATCATTCAGACATTATAATGCCTCCTGGACCCCTTGTTTTGGAGGTTTTCTGGACATATCCAACTGGGAAGAAACCCTGTGGAAGACACAGAGCTCACTGGAGAAATTATATACACTATATGGACAAAAGTACAGGGCCACTATAACTTATAGTGCATAATGGTAGTGCGTATCTATGACGACCAGTGCTGGCAATCTCCATCAAAACCAAATGGCTTGCCGTGAACAAAGGAACGTAGCGCTGAGAAGATGCATAATGTGAGTGTAAAACACACATACAGTAAGTACTTGGCTAAGGAAACTCATGGAGGAGGTTTGAAGCTCATTGGTGATGTTTGCACGCAACCTGCCCTAGCACTCTGTGACCTCGATCTGCAATGTAGTCTGGGGTGCTGCTATCACGGCCCAACTTCCAATAAGGAAAAAAAAGATGGCTTAAAATGCAGTATATTAGATAAAAACTTTATTTTCAGTGACATTTATATCAATGGTGGAATAGACACAAATAATTAAATGGTTGTTTTTCGTTTCATATTTTCAGTGTTACACAATGAAGGCTGTGTAACACTCTTTAATCTACTGTACACTGTAAAAAAAAAAAACAGTAGTAGAAAGAAACTGAAGAACGACTGGTGCATGAGTTCTTGTGTTGGACATAAGTATTGAAAATTATCCCGCAAAACTTGAAAAAAAAAATGCTAGAATATTAAAAGACTGCATGAACTGATCTGGTGCTTTGAGGATTTGCTCTAAGAAAAATCAACATGCAGGCACATTTGTGATTTATAAAACAATGAGTAAGATATCAGTTCTGGCACACCCTTATCCGTGTCTTTGATTTAGTACCTGTGCCAATAGCCAATAGGGTTTAAATTTTATATAACAGAATTTTGTTAGGTTTGCAATACATTAAGATACTATTTTCATACACTGATGCTCTGGATTTAGAAAATTTAAGGTGCAGTTTCTGTTACTTCTGAGTGCATTTTTAATTCTATTTTTAATAAAAAAAAATGTCTTTAGATGACTATGTGTTGTATATTTTAAGTGCAGAACATAAGTGTATGGCCCTTTAAACGCTTCCTCTCCTGCTTTTATTTGACAAAGTGCCGTGTGCCAGATTTCCACTTAACGCTTTAACTCTCTTTAAGCTGATCGTGCGCTTGTGCTTCTTTCTGAGCATTGCATTTATGCCAGCAGGCATCTGCTCTTTCAGTCTTTTAGCAGTCCAAGCTTTTTGAGAGCCTCTTTTCGATCACCTCCCATCCCAGGCACCACCATCACGGTGTAGCCTACTGAGTTTGAGGTTTTCTGGGGTACTGGGGGAGCTGTTGTGGTGGTCCTGGTGGTTGTCACTGGTTTGGCTGATTTGATGCTTTGCGGTTCAGAGGTGTTTCCACTACTTCTACAGTTGTCCAGGGTGGCAGACTGCTCCAGATTAGCCGTCCTCTTCCCCTTGGATTGAGCAGGATGTGATGCAGACCCAGGCCGCTGGTCATGTTTGGTGTACTGACGCAAATTGGCACTGGTCTGCAGAGGCCTGTTATTGGACTCTTTTGGCACTTGAGCATTACAAAATGATTGGCTCCTTGATGGATTACTATTAGCTGGACCTCTTGTAAACTTGTCAGCTGTTACACCCAAGGAGGAGTTAGGTTTGGGTGTAGGCAGTGGGGTTACTTTATCATTTTCTGCCTCTTGGCCTTTCAGGAGGCCCAGCTTCTGCAAAGCTTCCACTCTCACCACCTGGGGATCAGCTACATTCTTGACACTGTATGAAGAATCTGATATTATAGATTCTTCATTTTGAGTTTTTGCAGATATGTTGGTGGGAAACTTTTTGGGTTTTGGGGGAACAACTGGAGGACCTTTCTTACACTTGGAAACCTCTGACTGGGATTTGTCTGATCTTTGGAGATTTCCAAGTGTTGGGCCTTCCACCGGGGCAGAATGGCGTTTTTCTGAGTCTATAGTATGATCAACTGTTGGGCATAAAGGGGTCTTCTTTGTGGAGGCACTCCTCTGCAAATGTACAAGTGCGTCGTAGGAGAGAGGTCCTCTAGGTAAAGGACCCTCAGCTGTCCTCACTGAGGGTTTTGTGGAAGGAGGTATAACATTAGCCTCTGAAGATGTTGGGCGAAAAACTGCTTTCTGGTTGTCTTTGTATCCTGGTTTGTTGTTTTTAGATGTAAACTGAGGCTTAGAGGAGGCGGTTTTGACTGCAGGAGTGCCTGGTTTAGTACCGAGTACAGAACAGGAAGTACTGCTTGCAACAAGAAGAGGGGTGGGAACCAGGTAGCTGTGCATGGGCCTGGCATCAAAATTTTTGTTGATTGGTTTCTGGTGATTGGTTGATGTCTGTGAATCTGGAAGTCAAACAAGTACACATTTATCACTAGAAATTCTGTACACCTACCTAGAGCATTTCACTAAATAATGTGTCACTAATTCTGCATCTGTTCCCAGAGATTAACTCACCATCAAGGTTGCTTTTGCTCATGGAAGCTGACAGATTAGCCACTTTAGTAGCAAGGTTGCTGGAGCTGGGCAGTTGTTCAGGCTCGTCATTGGAGACTCCGCTGTCCTCCTCAGTATCCAAAGACTCAATAGTCTCCTCCAAAAACATGAGACAGGCCCTCTCCTCAGCAGACAAGTGCTCCAGACTATCATCACTCTGAAACGCATTAAAACAGGGCTTTCATTTAGAAAAGAAATCCACAATGAGAGATAGAAATCCTCTCTAAGAAAAGAAATAGACTTTTAGCTTTTATGTTACAGCTGTTACAAGTATCGTTTTGCCTCACTACTTCAAGTTGTTTCGTATATGTTTTGTGCTATTACTAGTGTACATATTCTTAGATTGAAGAGGGTAAACTTGGTTACTTACGAAGCCAGAATTAACACTGACCACACTGTCACAGCTGCCAGCACTCTCCATGCCATTCATTGTCTCCATTCCGGTGTCACCTGGCCAGGTATCACTTATGGGCATCTTAGTGCCCTACTTATCCACAGTTAGTGACACACCCTGTTGTTTCAATCTGAAATACAGAATAAAATTACTATTGAAACTGTTCTTAGCAAAGTAAAAGATTTTTTTTTTTTTTTTAAAAAGGGATATATTAATTATTCTCCACATTTTCCCCTGCTATTAATTCTTTATGGCCCTGTAGACCATTTTCAACAGCACCATAGAAAACACTGTCCTTCATAAGTATCTCCCTTACAAGGTTTTACCCCATAGATGCATTTGTTACCTAGTTTTAACCTTTTGTAGGAATTTCTTAACAGCGTATAAAGGTATCATTTGACAAATGAGTAAGGATGTTTTTCGATATCTTTTGTTTTATAATTCATAAAAAATCAACCAAATTGTTGAATAGAAAGCAAAATAGGTCATATTCGACGCTGTGATAATGATACATCAATGCTAATGACAATCATAGGCGCAGCTAAAACTTTTCCTGCAAAACAAATAAAATCAGGAAATATAAGTCAAGCCATTTTATACGCAAACAGCACAGCATTGACCATTGGGTCTGACCACGTTTCATGTAATTTCTATGTGCTCACATTGTCTGCTAACTGTAAAGGAATTTATTCTCTGGTATGTTGATAAAAAATAATTAAACATCTGTGCAGCATGACATCAACTAAGCGGCACATCTTCCAGATATGAAAGACAGTTTTATCTATAAATGGCAATCAGCACCAAAGGACTGTGTTCATATCCAGATCACTATTGCTAACTACCTTTTAAAACAGTCAACTATAAAAATAAGCGAAGCGTACAGCTTCATCAATCAGAGATGAAAATTATTCTGTGGTTATTTGAATGATATTGGTCTTATAACAGTATAACTGTAATCCTGTGTGTACACTATGGTTGAGTTGATGTTAGGTATTTGAGTCAAAACTGATAGATAACATTGTGCACAGAAAATGTATATAAACTTTATAATATCCAAATATGACCTGCATAACTGTGGACTTCATACCTGATCATGCAGCTAAAGAACAGCAAGGGCACAGCTTTATTGTAAGCACTGAAATTGACAAATGCAGGTTATCATAGCTCGGTGAGCTTCTAGCAGATATCTAACTAGTCCTCTTACTACATGTGACTTGGATTACAACCTGCATGCCACTCCTAATCTCTCTTTACCGGATCAATTTCAGAGGGAGTGGAAGGCAGAAGCAATCAGTCTCCTGAAGGCTATATGACACCTGTTTTAAAAAAGCAGTTTCAGCTTTGTATTTGGAAATTTTGTTCAATGTTTCGTTTATATGGGTATAGTAGCGTAGCTGCAATTTGAGAATAAAGGAAGTCCTGTCTGGACCTGGTGAAAAGAAATTCACTTTTGGATAAGTGTCAACACCTGAGATGCAAGGTCTGCCAAATAGGGCAGTGGAGGCACAAAAGCACTCCTGTCCACTGTTCGTGGTTGGCCATGCCATCCCATCCCTTTAAAATTGTAAAAATCCCTATGGCCAGATCAGTACGCAAAGTCCCAGGTCAGGATATGAATCTGAACAATGTAAGCTTAAGTGTTAACGTTTATTGTGATTTTTGACCGGCTTGAAAAACCTTTTCACATTTGTCGTTTTTATCTGCTTATTAGGTCCCAGTCACTCTGCTATAACCCTTACTCTGAAAAAAACAAAACAAATCATACTGTAGATAGATATGAACCCGAAGAACATTTAACAAAGTGTTATCTCTTTAAGTGAGTTACACCTATCCTATCAACAGTAGGCAAAAACAAAAACTGGGCGAGTTTAGCTATCACAAGACTATGATGCACAAGTCAAAGCAATAAACTGCTGTGTCAGATTCTTTGGAAAATGTGGTGCAATGACAGCGTTGTTTTCATTGTGGCTGTAAAAGAGCATCTGGCTAAGTTTTTATTACCTTCGATGAATTCTGTGCAGGATGTTGTGTAATAGGGGTTATTATCATTTTCTCCACTGTACCCAGGCTTCAACCCACTTCCTTCACATTAATTACTGAATCCAAGCCTATCTTTTGTAACTAACATTATTAGCCCCAAACCGCCATAAAACCCCTTCACCGAAAAGTGTTTAAATACCGGTTGAGTTTAAGTCTAACACTTGACAAACAAAACAAAACATAAAATAACTGCCACGAGCAGTAAATTATTTAAATAGCATCCAATAAATGAAAAATATGCTAACTGTTCCTTACCCTATTTACAACAGAGCTTTAGTTTTTAAGTAAATATAGGCGTACCTGTCCGTGCACGGTCGTCTCTCATATCCTGCTCCGCGTGCAACTGAAGTCAAGGTGAGCGCGCAACTCAGAGACACCTGGAAGAGGGACTTTGTCCCTTAAGCTTCTAGCCAATCAGAAGCCACATCCTCCTTAAGCCCCGCGAGTCCTCGTTTTCATTTTTTTTTTAAACAAACAAATGTAAACCATTGCTGTCTCTGTCTGTCAGACGTATGCTGCCAGGACGGCTCGTTACTGGAAGTAATTCAAACATTTAATGCTCTTCCTCCATGTATATATGTATTAAAGTATTCTTTATGTTTTTATTTTTTGGGCGTCAGGCTTTGGGTGAGCATTTAGGAAATATCCTCTAAAAAGTGTTGACTAAAAAGATAGCGCTTCACATATTTTTTTCAGTTAACTTTATTATTGTTATTATTATTGTCGTTCTTCTCCTTAATTATTATTAATGTATTTATTAGGAAAGAGAACAGGTGCTGTTTACTACAGTGCTGATTCAAACAGCACAGACGATGCATAGCTAGAAAGTTACATTTCACTGATACTGCACGAGTGATCTGGGTGGGTGTGTGTCGGTGGGGTGGTACTACGTGATTTTAAGTAATTAAGTGATGCAGTTAATCATTACTTGTTCATGCAGCAGTACACCACCTTCAAGCTTTACAAAGGGTCGCTACAGCGTTTAGCTCAGAGGCTATACCACCTTAAAGGCATCCTAAAGGGGCTTCCTATAGTGTCGTGGTTTAACACCCACGGTTCGATCCTGGAAGACACAACCAGGTTAAAATTTGCCAAACCAAATACGCAAATACTTCCGAGCCCAATCCATTCAGTTCACTTCCTAATTAAGAAAAAGTTGCAAATTGAGCATGTAGGATCTGGGGAGTGAACAATTTAAGTGTAATCAAAAACTGTTGCCAATTAGTTTAACAAATAAAAAAAGTCTATTTATGCAAGCGCTAACGCACTTTAGTTACCTTATTTGCTAACAAAGCTCAGATGTGGGACACAGCCAAAATCTCACTGCAAGCTGAAGTTAGAATTTCAGCTGGTGTTAACTTCCGTAAGTGGAGTGATTTTTTTTCCCTTCTTTTTTTGGTAGCTGTTGTTTGGGGGGGGGGGGGGAGCGCTACACTGAACCAGTACATTTCTGATTCCTGCATGAATTGCATCCTTTATGCAAGTCTTGAAACTCACATAAACCAAAATAAGAAACTGTAAAGCTGTAAATGGGGTGTTGTATATGAAATATTTGTAGAGTTAAAGAGGTTTGTAGTGTTTTATGAAACATTAAAATATCACATTATTTAAAAGAAAAACACAAAAACTAATTCCTAGGCTGTGTGTGAGCTTTGTGTTTTGTAGCAGTGGTAGCTGCTACTGTTGGTCAAACAGTAAGTAAATTAATCCTAAATCCTATTATGAAAGGGTAGATGTTCCTTAAAATAACATGCGGGTAGTGTAATCCGACAATGATGGCACAGGACTAGGGTAAATTTGCCAGTTGGGATTTATTTTTAGTAGCAATGCACTAGATAAAGTCATAAGATAATAGAGTTGTCACAGTAATATCACAATAATTATTAATTAGCATTATCTATGTTACTTCCCATTTGTATTTATGTACAAAAAGATTCTAACCTTTAAATTTCACACTGCTTCTTTGTCCCCTTGCATCAAACCATTTAAAGAAAAATAGCTTAAAGATTTATTTAAAACCCATTAAAGCATGGCAGCAACAAAGTATCATCTCAGCTTGACCTGTCTCACAAGGGAAACTGAAAACTATTTAACTCTTTGTTAGTTTGTTTTAACTTGTTCTTCAAGCACTGCAGAATTTCAAATCATTTAGCCATGAGTAAACCCAGTATAGTTAACACAAAACAACTTTTACACATCCTATTTGCTATATTTTTTAATTGACAACACTGAAAAAAAAAACAACAATCAAGTAAATCCAGTTTATTCTGTAGTGCTTTGTGTGCAACATTCACTGTTATTGTTAATCATGAGAACATGGCAAATACAAAATGCAACAAAGCCATTTCATGGTTTTATCAAGTTGATTATTCAGTTTTTACCAGCGTTTAAAATACCTAAGGTAGATGATGAGGTGGGATAAGGGGGGGGGAAAAAAATCATACAAATAAGTTGTTTTGTTTTTTTTGCTTTCTTTAATTGATTACCGTCACCATCCGAATATGAACCAAAGTCAAAGTCCAGTCAAGGCTCCACTGTGAAGCTTTTGGCAACAATTCTGCAATCAAAGACCCGTCAAACACCATGTTTTGCCACAATGAGAACTAACCACAGTTATCAATCTCAAATCTTTGACTTTAAGTTAAATACAAGTGCTTTCTTCATCCTTATAGCCAGTGTATGTCAAAGAAATTAGCAAAGAGATAATGGATGATTAGCTTAAAATGTGAGAACAGACTCCTGTTGTGGGGGAAGAAAATAATTCATACAGTGAAACAGGAGTGGTAGTTTTTATAAAACATACAAAACACAGTAAACTAAATGTACCTTTACTTGTAATACATCCACCCAGAGCTATAAATGTAAGATGGAAATATTTGATGTTGATTAGCAAAGGACATTATGAGCAGCCTTTAAAAAGAAAAAAGATCTTAAAATACTGTATGCCTTACCTTGATTTGTTACAAATATAATGCTTGAATGGTTTTTCAAAGTATGCAGTCTAATTTAAACAACAAAAAACAGTTCTTACAGCATTTCAAACTTGTGCACTACAAAAAAAACAAAGAAAAACACTCATCAAAACCTGCGGCACAAATATAGAAAAATGAGCTACAGATTTTGTAACGCGTTTTGTTTACAGCACCATAACTTTTTTTTGCCTTATTTAGTCAAGCCCACTCACAATCAATGTTGCACCCCCCCCCCCCAAACAAAATAAAGGCCAATTTTGCACTTGCAGTATGATACTGTATTCAAAATTCATACCACCATTGATCTTGTTGACCAGAGCTCAAATCCCCCCCCCCCCCAAAAAAAAACAGTGTAACTTTGAGCTTAATAATCAAGGGACAAATCATTGCATTTAATGTCTACGATGGACGCAGAGTAACAGAGAGATGCATTGGAGTCTGCAATGAGTTATCTGTTTGTTACGCAATCAAAACAAGCTGTGGCCTATGAAAGCTCAGATTTTTTTTACCTACATTTTGATACCTGGATCTTCTTTTAGTCGTCATATCCTTCTGGATTAAACAAATGGCCAAATTTTGAGTCACCCCAGTGCAGATTCAGAGCATGCAACTCAGAAAATATTGACAATATGAATGATCCATAATTATGCTAAAGTTATTGTACAAACCAAACAAACAAACAAATAAACAAACAAACAAACAAAAACAATGGATACTGAGGAGGTTAGAAGTGTGTCTGATTGATTTTTCATCAAGTAATCCTTTAGAAGAATCCTGCTTAGCATTAACTCAGGCCGCCTATATTGAACAGTTCAGATGTTTAAATTTAAGGAAATTAGTGGAAGAATTACTTACATCTGCCCCCAAAGTAATAAAAACATGCTACATAACCAACATGATAAATAACAGTCAAGCTTGCTGTGCCGTGTTTAAGACAAAAGTGAATGTGATCACATAACTGTGCAAATAATTCTTAGTGACCGTTTTAAAATTCTTTGTTCGCACATCTTTGTTTCGTCAAGGGTAAGTTCTGCCAATTTTCTGCATCGATAACACATCCTAAACTGTTTGGTTTATGAACTTGTCCATGAGTGTTCTTAACAGATCGAAACAACAACTAAGAATTTTTTGCATCCTGACCCAGTTTAAAGAGATCTGAATATTATGGTTTCTAACACTGGAGCACTGCAGTAGCATTTCTGACTGTAAGAACTGACAGTAGTTAAAAAGTAATACTGAACAGGTAAGAGGCGGAACACAGTACCTGCAGAATCTCCAAAGATGTTGCCAGATAATGTGAGGTAGAGGATCACAAAAGCAGACAGACCCACAGAGTTGCCAGACGCAGGGCATGGGGGTTGGTGGTTGTTGTATTTGTGAGAGAGGAAAAAGACAGCAAGACTTTCACACTTCACCAAAATTAGCGTGGCCTGTCTCCTTGGCATGCTCACGAGCTTCCTTTTGTCCCACCAAGCCTGTCTGACACACCATGCAGCGCAAGGCAAAGCGGTTAACGTCTGTGAACTGGCGCTTGCGGCGAGCCTCGTCTGCCAGCTCGAGGGCCTGGGCCAGGATTACGTCGTCTGTAGTCGAGAAGATAGTCTGGGGCGGGGTGTCGGATCCGGGGATCTCTTTCTGCAGCGGGTCGTAGTGGATGCCATCATAGATCAGCAACACGCGTTTGTGGTAGCCAGCATCCTCCCCAAATCTGTCTACTCGCACTGTCTGAGTATCCACTACGCAGATCTCACACTGGTAGAACTTAGACATGATGGATACCTCGATGGCTCCTCCCCAAGTGTCATCACGTCTTATCCAGGTGCAGTACTCCTCATTGGTTTTCCCCAGCACCGCTTCAGAGTAAGCTGTGGGGTCACTCGAGACTATCTGGGCAATGAGACCTCTCATTTCAGGGGCACAGGCGGGGTCGTATACGCCGCCTTCCACCACATAATAAACACTGGTGAAGAGGCAGGAGTTATCAGCTGGGACCACTCGGCGTGCCAGCATAGGTGAACCTTCGAGGTTAGGTCCTTTCGTTACAGCGGGACGATCCTGAGGCTTTGGCTTGTTTTTTTCCTCCTCAACGATGAGTGTGTCTCCTGTAGAGGACGACACACCAATGACAACACTTTTCATCCCAGTCAGACTTTGGTTTAGAAAAGGAAGAAGAAAACACATTGCCTTATGTATATCTGTCTGAATGGTACCTGATTATGTTGCACAGATGTCCCTAAAATGTCTATTGCATGCAAATAAATCAAAGACTCAGTAACTCAAAAAGTTCTGCTTCTAATATTTCTGACCACATCCCAAAACATTCCTTTTATTATAAGCAATTAAAAGTTGAAGTTATAAAGACTGCTTATTCTAAAATCATACTTAAATTTTAACCTGTCCTCACAGGTATATAAATTCTTGTATATACCCAGGGTGCCAAATGTGCAGCCTCCATACAATACAATTATATCCGGCCCGTGAGATAATTTCATATGTCAATTATTAAAAGTCCCCTTGGTATGTGGAAGTTGAATCTTCAACCCTGCTGAGAATCCATGCAGGCAGGGGTGGGACTATTTTGATGGGCACACCATGCGGCCAATCACATGCAAAGACAGACTGGGATCATACCATTATGTGAAGGAAGGGGGCAAACCTTCCAAAGACAGCAAGTGTAGCGTACAGATACATTTCAATGATATTGGAGACTTCAAAGTTGAGTGCAGAACTTATAAGATTCGGGGAAGCCTAAAGTGATACCCGTTTTTATTTTCAGTCATTTTCCACTGTGGAGGACAAAAAGTTTCAAACTTGCCCAGGGCTTAAAGCTTGTGTGTTTTCTCCCTAGTAGCAGCAAATGCATAAAAATAAGGCTTTTAGGAAAAATTGCTTCCTTGAAAAAGACTAAATTTACAGTACAGTGATGAATATTACATAAAATAAACTCTATATAAAGCCTCACAGGCCTGAATGTGCACTTGAAGCCATTTATAATTGTTAATATGTTTGATCTGCTGCTCACCACAAACAAGCATAAGCATACATTTTGGACTTTTAACTGTATTCCCATAAATTTTACAGCTTTTCCTACTGATCAAAAACCTCCCTTATGGCTATTCATAGGAAAAGTAACAAACAACTCAACAACCACTGAACAGCTAAAACAGCAGGTAAACTGATTCTGCAAAAAGAAATGCAGATCATGGATCCCCACATTCACCCGAAATCGCACTTCCAAAGAAATTTCAACAAGAAAAACCTTTAAATATGTAACTTCTTTACATTGACAGAAAGGAGCAGTTTCACTGGTCTGGCCTGCTTACGATCAAAGTGGGCCGTGATGTAAAATGAGTTTGACACCTCTGCACTAGAGCATGTAATTAAAAGTTTTTAATTTGGTCCATGTTTTCTGCACATGTTGGATGCCTGCCAGCATACCTGATTTGATAGGGTAGTCCTTGAGGTGAGCCTCTCCGTTCCGAAGATCAAGGCTGGAGGGTGGGTATCCGACCATTATTTTCTGCACATCACAGGGGATACCAGTCAGCTCCTCCACCTTGCGCTTCAGCTCCTGCACGCAGGACTGATGAGTCAAGCCATGCATCAAGTGGCTCCCATTTTTGGTCTTACAGCGAAGCCGCAACATCCTGCCTGCAAAAAAGGTGATATCACATTAGTGACACTGCAAGTACCAGGTAAGAACTTTGTTAATCCACAATGGTTGTGTAGAGAGCGTTAGATATATTCCACATGTATGTTACAGATGAAGACCATTTCTAACATGTTGGAGTGCTAGACTGCTGCATACGGTGTTAAACCTGCGAATTCTGGCATCCTGTCCAGGGTAGGCCTGTGCGATATGACCAAAATCTCATATCCCGATATAAGAATTCTATCGTCCGATAACGATATAAATCACAAAAATGTAACATTTTCTGTAAATTCTGTGAATCTCGGGCAGCTCGACTTGCGGGAAGGGTTTCCAGCTGTGCGTCATGTAGCTGGAGTCCAGTATTTTAACAGATGCATGAAACTACACATTTTTAGACATAAGTTGTAACGGGCGCCGTTTTCTTTGTGAGTATTTATTACACGGCGTGCTGCGGAGGAAAGCCTGTTCTAACGTTTGAGTGTAAGGTTTATTTTTTAGCACCTGGCTGCTCTTTTTTACTTCTCATCCGTAAATAATCTGCTCTTTCACGTGATTCAGTTTATTTTGAAAAGTCTCAACAGGATCTTGAGCTTTATTGTGAAAGGTTTATGTGGAACATAAACAAACGGACACGCGATGGCGTTACCGTCATTGTTGCTAACCACAATGCATAAAAACAGGCGCTTGTCCGTCTGTAGTGTGGTTATATAAAATATAAGAGAACGAGAACTTTAATTAATATAGCCACTACAGTGACCATCAAAGCGATGAAAAAATATTGCCGTAAACAGTTTATTTTGCGACACCATGAAACAAATGATAGCATAAAATGAAACTATAGACTTTTTTATATCGTCATCCGATATATATCGTTATATCGAACAGCCCTAGTCCAGGGTGTACCCTGCTTCTCGCCCGAGTAACCAGGGAGCAAGCTCAGGATGTAGAGCAGGTCATCCACCAATTGCAAGGTTGGTGGTTCGAATCCTTGGCTAGTCCAGCCTGCATGTTAAAGTATTCTTGGGCAAGATACTGACCCCCAAGTTCCTCTCAGCTTCATCCATCAGAGTATTAATTTAGTTAGAAACCACTTAGGGAAAGAAATAAGTGCTTGTGTGAATGAGGCATGTTGTATAGAGTAGAAAAGTGTTATAAGAACCAGTCCATTTAGCATTTTTAAACATACAGATTTAACTGGGGGACATAAACAGTCCTCTTCAGAAAGCAGGACCGTTTGTTGGAGTGTCTCACTAACAGGGTGACTGACACAAACTACAAGGTAGTGAAGCTTACTGCCAACAAAAAACAAAAAGTAGGTAGGTGCCATGTGAGGTCCAGCTGCTGCAAATATACCCTCAAACTATCAAAAGTGTCCATTTATTACGAGTGGGAAATTCCAAACTCAAATGCTCACTGTGGGATAAGTAGTTTTCCCCAATCTGAATCTGTGTCTTCGAAGCCATTTCCCCGATGGGACTACAAGTGTGCCAATGTTGGCTCTTTAACTGATTTTAACATCGAAATCCTGCACTCATGTTGTTCGCCAATTTAATGGCTAATGAGGAAGGGACGTGTTTTGAGTCATACTGCAGCTGTAAGCTATATTAAGTTGAAAACGTAATATATTTGTTGGGCAATGCTACAGATAAGACTTTATGACTGGATAACCTACATTGTGCTCGTAGTTACATCATAATGCTGCCAACTAAACGGGCCACGCATAACAACTGAAGTGCTGATGAACAGAGTAAAAACACCTGACAGCGACATTGCTTTGTTTTGGTGTCTTTGTTCTGGCAGTTAACACATCACTCAACAGCAACACAAACGCAGGGTAAAAAAAAAACCCCCAAAACATAAAGAGTCCAGTTTTTGAAAATGTAAGAAATCCGCCTCTTATTATCCATCAAAAACTGTCGGGTTGTCAGCGATAATTACTCTGAGACTGAATGAAAGGAGTTCAATTCATTTCTGCTAGCTAACCGTACCGTGTACTGTCTGCTAACGTTAGCATGCTAATCTGCTCGTTAACTTGGTCTTAATTGAACTGTTTTTCCAGGAATTTAGCTAACCATTTAGAAAACCTGTTGCTTTCCGGTGACAAGTCTAACGACGACAAGGAGTACAAAATGATACGACAGCGAGACAAATTATTTGGCTGTCTTACCGTCTTACTACACTCCCTGCTCGCCACAGTGGGACGTATAGTACGTCAAAGCACGTGTAAATGACGCGATCACGCACTAGTGGCACGGTTTACGTACGTCTGCCTGGCGTACGCTGGAGAAGACGGTCATTTCGAAAACACATTTTGTCATTAAACTCCTTTTCTGTATTGACATTTAATCAACAATCATTTGATTTTAAAACCAGTGCAGCCTATGACTGCGCAGTGTAGCTTCTTACAGTTCGACTTAGATTAGATTTTGAACCGCCGATCTTCTTGGATTAAGTCTTAAAGGCTGTAGTTATTTTATCCTAATCCACAAGTGTACTGAGCCACTCCACATTTCTTTATCATTTGCTAGGAAAAATTGTGTAGTCATATATCGATATGTGCAAACATACATAGAAATAGAGTATATAACACAAGGTTTTTAGTGTTGTATATTATGGTTTGTACAATTCTAACGAGCTTGAAAGTGAATATTTGGTATGAGCAACTTTATTCTTCAACACAGTTTGAACTTAGGCAGATTTTATGTAATTTCTTCAAGTTGTCTGCAGGAATAGTTCTCCAATACCGTTAAAGGCATAGCTGGACTGGCCATCGGGCATACTGGGCATTTGCCCGGTGGGCCGCTGGCGATTTTTTGTTTTTATGGGCCGATGGATTTTTTTTATTTTTTATTTTTAGGAAGGGTATATATAATGAAAGGTGTTGGATTGGCCAATTGGTGATGATCGACTCTGGGCTGGACCAATTACAGCCGAGGAGGCTGGATGCACCCTCCCCCTTGTTTAGCAATCACGTGATTTTCGCGCATTGCATGCCGGGAACTCGTGGCAAAACAATCCAAGTACAGCATCAAATGCAAGCATTTGCAGCACCGCAAAACGTTCATTCTCCGGTTCCAATACCTTCTTTTTTTTCTTTGCCGCACAAAAAAGGAATGTACAAAACAAAAGGAGAACAATGCTGGTCCGTACAAAGACAGACTCGACGAAAAGACAAACAAAAGATACGAGGAAAAAATCAAAGGAGTGAAAGGGTCAGATCCTTACACAGAGGGACAAAAGACGTCAGTGTGCTGCCCAACTTTCACCACGCTCAGATTTATAATTACACGGTTCTTGGAGTGAGTGCACACACTCGTGAAGTTTAGTAACTTCAGGTCACTGCAACAAGCCCAGGTACAGTTTACCGACGGATGGGTACAGGACCTTGAAATGCACCGTGTAGAACGAAAGACTATTGTACGTATCATAAGTTTACCAGTCTCACAAATCGTCTTCATAAATACACATTCATTAACAGTTTATTAATAGGACCTTTGAGCTCAACGGTAATTAATTAGTAGTGGAAATAATTTCTTCTGGTAGTGTAACAGTGTTTATGTGGTATTATTCCACTTGCCACAAATATCAGTGTCATGGGGAAACAGCGCCCCCCCCCTCTCAGTGTGGCTGGTTAGGTGAGGCTGGCTGCAGTAATCGCTGCCAGTCTGCCATAGCCATACGAGAGGTGAGTTGTATTGTTCCGCACACAATATAGCTAAGTAGTACAGACACATAAAACATGTTTGATTAGCTGACGGGCACCGAGTGTAATAAGTGCTTAGTGGACACATGTCCAACACCAGTTTTATGTACTTTTCATTTGTTTATTAATGTGTGAAACTGTATGCTAAAGCGGAATGCTAATGAGATGTTCTGCCGTAGTGTGCTGTGCGGAGTGGTGTGTGGCGAGCCTGTGCACTGATAATACACCGTTGTTTCCATTCAGGTACATCATTTGTTGTTGCTGTTATTTTATTGTATATTCGAAATTGTAATATTGCTGCAGTAATCGCTGCCAGTCTGCCGTAGCCATACGAGAGTGTGCTGTGCGGAGTGGTGTATGGCGAGCCTGTGCACTGATAATACACAGTTGTTTCCATTCAGGAAATAAAGTGGCAACGATCGATCAGAGACTCCTTGTCTTTTTAAAAACACTACACAACGCAGAGTCGAGGAGTCTGTTTGGGCCGAACTGTTGCAGCGGGATGAAGCAGAAACCGGTTACAGTAGCATTACAGAAATGTAGCAGTGACAATAATATTGTATGTTGTAATCGCAATGGACAATTAGTGATACAAAACAACTGTTTTATCCTGTGAATAAAAGTATATGTTTTTGTCAATGTACCATGGTAATAACAGAAGCGAAACGCAATATTGTGTCAGGACAATTCACTATTTATGCACAATAAATAAAGGAGCATAGCGTGATAATTTCTGTTCAGCGCCAGACTTGCTTGTAACCTATATCACCAATTATGTTAAGAAAAATGACGCATTAACTACTACAAAACTCTGACCTTTGTGGGAATGCTTGGAGCAGACTAACCTGTGAGCTGGAGTGTTCTGAGACGTTATATTTGGTATATCCAGGCCATCTGTCGGCTCTTACTTCGGAAACATGGCTTAAAAAATTTCTCTTCAACGACGTAATCCGATAAAAAAAAAAAGATTTCTTTACCCGTCGGCTTCCCGTGGCTGTCATGCGACCGGCTATTGCAGTTAATAATACAACAGCTTCTTGCCATTTTTTGGGTTTCTTTTTATCGCTGTGTAACTTAGTTCAATTGAAAGCCTGCGTGTGCTAGTACCTCTTGCCACAAGTTCCCAGAATCCTTTGCGGTTTTATCCCTGAATGACGTCACATTTATCCTGGTGGGCCGGTCTCTAGTCAAAATGCCCGGGCCGATTTTTTGTCCCAGTCCAGCCTTGGTTAAAGGACATTCTAAAGCTTTTCTATGGATGCTGGTTTTAGTGCAATTTCAAATACCTCACCCTTTTTTCATGTTGGCATCTTGACAGCTACCACTGAGACCATTTCTGATGAGGCTTCAGCGAACAGTAGATGCATCAAGTGAAGGGACAGATACACCTTTCAGGTCTTGTGTCAAACCATTGCTGGACACCCACCTCCAATTTCTTAATGACCTATCTTTCAGGTACTGTTCATTTACTCCAGATATTTTTGTGAGCCTGCCACTTCTTCTTTTCTCCTCTACTTGTCCAGTTTTCTCAGTGCTGAGATATGCAACTTTTTTTTTAGCTAATTGCGTTCTGGGATTCAGCTTGTTGGTGCAAAAATACTGCTTTGTGCGTGTGAAACTAACAACTTTTGTAACTTCAGCTAAAGAAATGAGAACAAATTATGTTTTTATTACACGCTGCTACTAACAAAGTGCCTAAACATACATGTTTTCTTTGATAAACCTAATATGTGTACACACAACAGTGTTTCATCCCTTGATTTATGTTTCTTTTTTTCATGTATAAATTATATAATAATATATGAGAAAAGAAGGTTGACAAAAAATGGCTAGGTTAAAAAAAAAGAAGAAGACTGGACTGAAAAGGAGTAAAAAATCAGCCAGTGTCCAAAGAAAAGCTTTGAAGGACCCTCAGAAACCCTGGAGAATGACTGCTCAAGACCACTTTAAACACAAATCTGAGTCGCCCTAGAGTTTATTACAAAGTAAAAATAAACTCTCGGGTGGCTCAGGACTTTTGTACAGTACTGTAGATATTAGATATAAGAATTTAGAAACCAGGGTAGCTAAAGTATATACACAGTATATACACACAAAAAAAAGAAACAAAAAGATTGTACTGTGAGGCTAAAATCAGTCTTTGCAATTGATATCCTGGATGCATCTTAGGCCTAATATGTATAAATAATTTATATTAAACACCATCATAAAAAAACATAAGACACATCTTGGGAGAAACTTGAATAACGTCTCCTGAAAAACGACATAAGCTGCAAAGTTTAATGTTTAATTCTTTCCCTTTTTCAAAGCATCAATAAAAAAAGAAAAATGCAAGCCACTTCAAAATGTACTTTTAATGTCTGCTTAAAAGGCACAGTAGGCAGCTTTGAGCAGGACAACAATTTAACAACAAACATTACAGAATCATAAACTAAAACTTTGATCTATCATATAAAATCTAAAAAATTTGCTCCAGGAACAAAATACATTTGCATAAAACAAATAAAACACATTCACAGCCGGTATAATGACATGAACACAAATAGGGAGACATCTTAAAGTTTGGCTGTTTAGTTTTACTACATAAAATCCTTCTACAGAATATATCGGTATGATGAAAAAAAAACCAAAGAAACATTTAGGTTGTAGTGTCAAATGTGATTGAATGTGAACACCTGCTTAACAGATAAGGTACCTACTGCTGGTATATAGTGCTGGTAAATCCAGCAATTTAGTGTATTTTCACTGCTTTCAGAACAGGCAGATCTAAATAAACGACTTTTATTTTCTAGAGACCATAACTAGCACATTCTGTCAAATTAAGACATAAATTATGGCTTAGGAACAAATTTGACAAGATTCCCAACTATAGATTGTTTATTTATAGCATATTAGTGTTTGATATGCATAGAAAATATAACAGAATCCATTTTTTCTAAATCTAACTGTGTAAATTGATTTCCATCATTCCAATGGATAACTTATTCCTATTACATTCAGTGACATATGGAGGATCTAATTCTATCAGTATATCTAAAATTCAGTAAGGCATTGCAGGATTTATATTGAGTTTTTTGTCATTCCTGTGATATAGTATGTTGTGTGCGTTTACTGGTTTCTTTATGTGCGCATGCAGAAGTATTTATGACACCAATGATAAGGCTTCCTGTTCAAAGCCTCGGCATGCAGAGACGAGATGGAGACCTTGAGATAACTAGAACTATGTTACCTCATGCAGAAGCGGCCCGCTTTTCAAAAGAAACACTCGATTGACTCGTGACTGGATTCAGAAGTTGTCCACACTGTGGCAAGAGTAAAAGAGGAAAGAAGATGTGATCTTCACTCAGAAGCGGACACAGCCACTAGTTTCTTCTGAGCTGTCAAAGTCGCTTCCTTCGCACAGGGACTCCTTCAAGAAACGAAAAGAGAAAAAACCCTCAGTGACATTCACAAGTCAGTTTTCTGCAGCAGCACATTCTCAACTAACAAGCCACTAACAGCGACATAGTCCAGAAGTTGTGTTTTGAGACAGCTCCATTAGTATTTTATCAATATCTAATTAAGGTTTAATTATATAGTGCGTTTCTAAAGTATAATCTTATATACTCAACAAACACCACTGGATTTTCATGATATAATACATGTTGAATAGTCGTCTCTCATTAGTTTTAATAAAATTGACTGCATCTATTAAAATACCAAAGAATCAGTATATGACAAAGTGTTTCTGATAAGGTCGCTGTGATGAAACAAAGCTGATATCAACTTTCACTGTGCAAAGGTAATGGAAGATTAGAGAACCCAAAGACTGATAACCACAAAGAATAGACCACTGCGGCAACATATACCAATATGGGTTACAATGAAATGAGTTGAAATACGGCAATCAAAGGTTGACAACAAGTTTCCAAAAATACTTACAGACAGCTGCCTCCTATCCGAGTCTGTAAAGACGGGGTTGGAACAAGAGAAGGAAGGGAGAGAGAGAAAGACAGATAGAAATGTGGAGAGGGACTGAAGCACTACACCCACAACGCAAGGCCAACAAGTACACAACACATACAAATATGAATATGCATTTTAAAATGTTAACATTTTTAAACTGAAGTGGTTAATGTATTTGGGGGAATAAATTATATTTTTTAGCAGAAAGCTGACATGTCACAGATTATTTTGGGGTTTTAATCAAACTGAATCATCACTTTGGGTTTTTTAACAGTTATGAGATGATTAGAATGTGCGTCTGTCTCTCTGATGTTTGTGTGTCTTTTTCTTAACTCCACAAGGAGCTTTCCTTAGTAAAGAGTAGACATGCTGTTCTGCATATTCAACCTGTCAGCAGCCTGGCGGTGAGGCAGACGTCATGCAGCACAAACATATGACAGAAACAACATTTGAAGAAAGGAGCAATCCATTCAAGACCCAAAACATGCCCTGAGAGGAAAAGATAGATGGTGGAGGTGGATGTCATGTATGCTGATTGCAACACAGACACCAAAATTATCAAGAGGATCCAAAACTGAGGTGAGAAAATGCCAAACACATGATTACAACTGTGGCGGGACCAATTACGGAAAGACGGTGTGATTTAGAGGGGGATCCTTTAACTATCTCACTAACTTGGCTTTGCCGTTCCTCTGGCATCAAAGCGGATGGGGTGGGGGCAAGCGGTAGCCAGGGCTGGTTGCCTGCGCTGTAGAGCCTGGGCCGCTTGACCTGGTCATGACTGGACAGGGGAGTGTAACTATTCCGGCGATGTATGAGAGTAGAATCCTTCGGGATTTTACCCTGGTAGAAAATGAGATACCGCAGGTGTTAAACGAAAAAGATCTTTAAAAAAACAACACCAGGGGGCACCTGACGAGGAACAGCCCAAAAAATTAATAAAAAAAATGCTGCACTCGCCAAACTGATCCAAAGCAAAAGGTAAGGAACTGCTTCCACCCACAAAACATCAGTCAACAGCAAAAGCACAGCCCTGATTGCACAGGACAAAAAACCCCACCTGCTTCAACCAAAACCATGACAACACTGGACCTAAACAAGTCAGATAAAACTGCCTTCACAGAAAATTCATAATCTTAATATGAGGACAGACAGTAGAGTAATGACAAAGATGAGATCATCCAAGCAAAATAAGCATGCTCAGCAATGTCTTCCTTCAAGGTAAAATATCACTTAACATTCACAGGCTCATAGAGCAAGCCAAGCTGAGGAATTAAGGCTAAAGGTAAAAGTGGTTACAAGACAAGGATATAAGGAAAGGAGGCAAGGAAGCAAAGCCTAATATATACAGGGGGTAAGGTGTGATTGTGCCAAATGAACAGACACAACAAACAACAGCGCATCTTAAAATTATATGCTGAGATTCAGTGACCAATTTAGTGCGAGTAAACAATATGCATATTTTACAAATGATCAACTTTAAACATTCAATGGAACAGTGATGTTCGCCTACTTGTGCAGCTATGTGATTTTCTTTTCCGCTCATTTCAGAGCAACTTACAAGAGGCCGGTCTCGGTGCGTGTTTACTGCCTCCACATTCAGATAAAACATTTCCACTTTACAACCTACAAGATAATAGACAATACATTTACATTATCTTCTCACGTTGCCTTATGTTGTTACAGTGTAGCGATCATCAGGTAAAGACTTACCGTATGCAACAGGGGTGAGCTTGAGAATTGTGTGCAGTGGACATTTCATGTATGGAAGATCCTCTGTGAAATGAAATAAATAGCATACGGGTTCATCATTGTCTGCTTGTGTTGTCTGTAGCATGTGTGTATGTTTGTTTTTATCTCACCTGCACCCTTGTCCAAGAAGTAAGCCAGGAGACAGCGCATCACAGCCTGATGGCAGATGACCAGCACATTGCCTTGTCTCTCTAATTCCATAATAACCGGCTCCAAGCGCTGAACCAGATCTTGGTAGGACTAATGAGCAACAAAAGATCATTCTGGGCTCAATTGCTAACACTTGAAAGGAAATTAACCTTCACAGCTTGAACAACACTGGTAGAGAAAGAAAGCTGAATAACAAAGCAGAATAAAACTACTGCCGCTGTGGCTGCTGATCAGACGCTTTATTGTGAGTAGTAGTTCAGGTTACCTCTCCTCCTGGGTAGCGATAATGATATTTGTCTTGATCCCTCAATGCAAACTCCTCTGGGAATGTCTCCTGGATCATCTCGTAGGTCATCTCCTCACAAACACCCTGGAAAAGGAAAACAAATCATTTATCCTCACGTCACAGCCCACAATGAAAAGAAATGTTTCAGCACAATTTGAAATCTAAAAAAAACATAACTGGATAATTTCCCTTGATAAAATATATAAATGTCTCCAAAGAGCTAAGCCAGTTTCAAATATAATAAAGCCCAGGAAACATAAGGTGATCTTGAAGGTTAGTGAAAAATGGAGACCGATTTCATCCTCAGAAAACAGTCATCATTTAATCCTTTGATTTCATACTGTGAATAAATAATGACTTATTTCATGTGACCTAGATCTTTTCAAAGTGTTATAACCCTTTTTATTCTCCTCCGGATGCTGCTTTGACATTAAATGTGATCAAAGGGGCTGAAAATTTCGTTTGTCTTTGACTCTTACCTCTATGCAAACATATTTTATAAGTGTCTTGGAAATAACAGCATAAAGTTTCCATTATTACAAACCAGAGGTCATCTGTAAAAATTGCTATAGCTGTGGAGGGTACTGACAGCATCAATCTCATTGAGGATTTTCCACTGTTCATAAGGCACGCCAAGCTCTTCTGCTGTCTGGATCGTCCTTCTCAGTTGGCTCGTCCACACCTTCAAATCTGACAGCCTGTGTTCATCAATGAAACCACGCAGAGCGTGGGCGAACTGGGATGTGAGAGAAAGGGAGAGGCTTCAATTTATCCCTCATTAAGGGCATTTCTTGCTTTATTAGACAGATATTCACCAGTGAGAGTGAAGAAAATAGGAAATTGAGAGGATTAAATCCAATAAAGGTCACAACTCTGGAGTGCATGATATTGCAGTTTAAGAACATCTTATCCCAGTAGCTATCTTCTCTTCAGAAACTGGCTCAACAGTTCATTAAATGAGCATTAACAGAGTGAACGTGCAAAAATCCTACCTGTTTCCCACGAGGGGAAAGTTCAGAATCTCCTCCGATGCGTCCTTCAACATTGTGTTTGCTCTCTCCGTGTCGACACAGGTAGATGGAGTGAGAGTGCACATGGATGTTCATGAGGTAGTAGACGATCTTGCTCTGGATGTAGTCCTGCACCCGGTTCACCAGAAAACGCTGGCCCACGTTTATAACCTTGATAAAAGAAAGGTCCCTGCAAATGCCAATGCAACACGCCAGTGATTTACTGTCGCCATCTAGTGTTTATTTACTAATTTACAAGGTCTAATTCTGCCAATATAACAACTTTACTGTTTGGATTAATAAGAATACTTTGGAGGAACAATAAATGGTAAAGATTCAAATAATGAAAAGCAGTTCATACTTGTCATAGTCATCAGGATCTAAAGGTTGGTAAGTGACCTTGTAGCACTCAATCCGCTTCAGGAAGTCATCCATAACTCTCTCTCTGTGTCTCTCAGGGTAGTCTGGACTCGAAACCTTCACTTCCTATTATGGTTAACACATTCAAACAATATTAGTATCCAGTTCAGTTCTTACATAACGCTGCAGATGGTGTGAATATTAATAGGTAATGGAGTTTGACCCAGACAAAGTCACAGTCAAAGGTTAAATTCATTTAGGTGAGATCATACCAGGATATTAGCAGCAATGACTTCGGGGTCATCACACACCGACTCCACAAAGAACACCTGTCAGAAAGATGGAAACTCAGAGTCAACGTACGCTAAACATTCCTGAAACTGACAATCAATTGTTTTATAACAACAAATTTTACATTGCCATGAACCTAGACAAGAACTTACACAAATACAGCGTAATTAGCATCAACAAAAAACACGACACATAGATTATGAATTAGTGAGCTTTCCACATGCAGAAAGGCAAATTTAGCTCACTGAGTTTGACTTTTTCCAGTCTTAAACACAGACTGGTAGGACTGGTAGCTTCAAATCTACAGAGAAGAGAGGGAGAGGGAGAGGGATCCTGGATAGCTTTATTTTCCCAAATGTTATCTATTCAGTTAACAGCACCCTGTGAAGTTTGAAAGCCTCACAGTTTAAATTCTGTGAATTTTTGACATCTAATAATAAATATGCTAAATGTTTGAAAGGTGATTTTATTAAAATTATTCTGAAATTTTTACAAAATTTGTAGATATTGTTTTTTTGTAGTTCATTAGCCTCTTTTCTTTTACTCTTCTAGCTGTTTCTTACTTTTTAATAAATGTGTTGCTCCCATCAAATTCAAAATGAGCTCATATTTTCTGTGAAATAATAAATGTTTAAATGCTTGATATGTTTTGCAATTCAGTTTTTAATTTAACTTGACTTTTTCAAAATTGGGGTTGTGCATTGAAACTCTTTGTGTAATGTATAAATTGAGCTCATGTAACCTCTGATTGATGATAGCACGTATACTGAACAGAAACCCACAAGGATTAATTAAAGATGGTGATTCAACAGGATCTTGGGAAATAAAGGTCAGTTCAATAATGCTGTTTCCCCCCATGGCGATCGCGCTGTTCAGCAAAATAAATGTGATAAATGTAAAGACTTTTCCATGGCTTCAAGTAATAACTCCAATCTGCACAATACATTTTAAAAGTCCCCACTGGGATATAAATGTGTAAAAATAGCAAATAATTTCACCTTAAAAGCATTCTCCTTCACAAAATCTTGAATAAGGTCTCGTCGTTCTCTTGTTGTGTTTGTTGCATCAAAAACCTGAAAAAAAAAGGGCAAAAACAAAGACAATATTTGTTTGCTCTCTGTGAAATGTTTGTAGGACAGCGTAGGATTAAGACTATCCCAATGCCAGATGTGTTTCTGTTCTGGGTATTTAAAGGAAACGAGCCAACATCGAGACGCCATGTCAATAGAGAAGCATGCACATAAAGACTGAGACACTCACAGCAATCTGACCTCCCTCCTCTGTCAAGTACGCCTTCACATCTTGCAGCGCTACCAGAGCACACTGCCTGCAGCAGAGAAAGCAAACATAGCAGCAGCCAACTATAAAAACCAGATTTACTGAAATCCACCATCATCAAAGTTCACATTCTAGTGTCAGTGTCAGAAATCTGAAAATGTTACAGTAATACATTGTAGATTTCATGAAAAAAAGATTCTTTGTAGCCCCCCCACCCAAGTTTTGGATTACAGCTTTCTTCTGTGCATCAAATACAATGGTAAACTGAAAACCCCAACAATTACAAGACATGAAAAACACACATTTTTAAAATCACAAAAAAATGTTTCCCATCTGTCGGCAGTAGGGTTTAGTCACTGACCCAGTTCAATTATCATGTGCAAGAGTTATGAGGTACACAGTGGTAGATTTCTCCTCCAATAAAATGCAGGCATATAGAGTTTAATTTGTTCTGCTTGAAGGCTGACAAAAAAAAAAAAAATCAGCTGCAATGTGTCTTTCCTCAAACAATACAATTTGGAGGTGTATTTTATCTATTTGGAGGGAGGAATGTTGGAAGGCACAAAACAAAACAGCATTGATTACCATAAATGATTTTAAAAATACATTTGTTGGTGTTCTTGTTGAGTGTTAAATCAAAATGTTTGTCATTTAGCCAGAGCTTCTAGTCTTGTCACCTTAAGAGTTGAAGCTAAGGGACTGCTGGTGGTAGCTTTAAACACTATACTGCAATATATATATATATATATAATTATAATAATAATCTAAATAATAATACTAATATTAATAATAACAATAGGTAAAATAACATGAAATTATAATGCAAATTACAATTAGCATGAATCAGGAGGATAACATTTTAATGAAGTATTTAAACAGCACATATTCATAAGGTTCACTGGTTAAGGCTAAATTATCAGCAGAAAAAAAGTTTTATATCTAAATCCTCACAGCAAGAAGGTCCTGTGTTGAAATCCAAAACATTAAACTGGCCTTTCCTCAGGGTGCTCCAACTTCCTCCCACAGTCCAAAGACATGCATCTTAGGTTACTCTGTGATTGTAGATTGATTTTAGGTTCGGATGTGAGCCTGAACGGTTGTCTATCTTTCCGTATTAGCAAAGTGACAGACTGGTATCCAGCAGAGAATTGGATAAGCAGTTAAGAAACTGATGGATGAATGGCAAGAAAAAAAAAATGGTACCAAAAACAGAAATTTCAGAGAGGTTTCTTTGTTTGATTAAAAAACAGGCTATTCCCAGAGGGAACGCAGAGGGTTGACAGAAAAAATTACTCACATTTCCTTAATTGAACAGTGCAAAGGTTTTGAGGTGCTTTGGTTGCTACAATGGGAGACTTTCTATTGGCAGACAGGCAACTTAAACAATAAAAGCAATTCTTCTGATTGCTACTTGATTGGAGTGAGCTTCTTTTTTACAGCAGGACAATGACCCAGAGCTCCAAACTATGGAAAAGCTATTCCTAAAAGAAGCAGTGAGCTGGCAATCTGCGTGTAATAGAGTGGCCAGAACAGTCAAAGGATCTTAACTCTTTTGAGCTGTTGTGGGAACAGGTTGATTGTGCAGTGCAAACATTTATCTAACTCGTGGGAGGAAATTCAGGAAGCATGGGGTGAAATTTCTCCAGATTAATTAACAGCTTGAATACAAAAGGTGTACAAACCTGTGATTACTGCCAATGGATAACTCTTTATACAAAAGGAGAAGTCTGAAGGACAAAATTATTAATTCAAGTACAAATCAGTATTTTAAAACTTTATTTCTAAAGTTGCCAATACACCACACAGCTGAGCTCCAGTTTTTAGTTAACTCATAAGAAAAAGGTAGATGTCACGTGGAACTATTCCTTTAAACTGGTCTTGCTGATACTTTATAATAACAAACACAAAAACTCAGGCTGGATATCCATGCAGGTCCACAGAGGGCTTGTGTCAGCTTCAGAGTGACAGCGGCAGCTTGTTTAATATCTAGGTCAAAGTCAGCACTAGGATGCTGTCAAGAGCCCGTCACATTTTCATGATAGCCATGCATAACACAGCCCATTTCAATCACTACTACCAGATTAGACCAGGAGGAAAAGAGGCCTTTTGTTTTGTTCTTTGTTAATCTTTCTGTTGAAACACTGATTTACAGTCACTAATCACAACCATTTGTAGGGCACACTTTGCTGCTTGTGTGTATGTGTATATCAGTTTAGGCTGACTGTGGCTGAATACTGACTGCCGGCCAAAAAAAACAGCTTAGTCACTGATGCAGCAGGGAAATCTGCAAAATATGAAACCGACTAAGGTTGAATGCAAGAAATGTGACACAGCCAGTGAGGATATGACAGTTTTCTTAGTGCTGGATAAAATGCAATGTACATTGTAAAAACGTATTGTGGGCACACGTGTAAAAGTGAACCTTACTTCCTTATTTTCATGGCTTCTTCATTGTCGTGGCGGAAGAAATCATAGGACTTATAAGCTCTGACAGCCTCTCTGCGGTATACGCCCAAGTTAAACACTGAAAAATGAACAAAGGACGTTATAAATCTGCCCTGGCTGTGCTGTCGCCTCTCATTTTGGATACACTTGGATATACTTTTGTTCTAGTGAACAACTAAAACCACAAGAATTTAAGTGGCTAAATTTAGCTTCTCTTTGTGGGATCATTTTAGAATAGTTACATTTAAATATTTATTATGCACACACAATGTCAGTGGGGGGAGGTTTAAAAATTCAGCTTTTGCATTTAAACATTTTGCTTTCATTCTAATGTCACTGCTACTTGTTTTTGTGACATATATAATGCATGCCTAAGTGCTGGAGAAGAGATAACACTGATGCTGTTTTTCATGATCTTTAGAGTTGCTTTCCCACATTAACTAATTAACTATCCTGGTTTAACTTCTACAAAGAAGTAAAAAGAAATACAAAGAAGGATTGAAAGCATATGAAAGTTCAATAAAACACACTATGAAATTTTTTAAATTTGCAGCTGGCATTAACTGAAACATAATGAGAAAGAAATGTTATGTTCTACCTTTGGTTGGGACTCCTATCCAATTGAGGTAACGTGTGAGTTTCTTGGAGATGTAGGTCTTTCCTCTAGCGGGCAATCCGATCATCACGATCACCGTTGGAGAGTTTGTCATGTAAGAAGCCCATGCTGTGCAGGAAAGAGATGCAAAGAACTGAATGTCAAAGTTAAATGCAAATCATATCTGACTCATAACCAGCATTACAATAGAGAAAAACATGTTTTAAACAGGCATGCCAGTGCTGCACACACTCCTGAACAGCCAGTCTTATATAACTAGGTCATGTGTATACACAAAAAATAAAAAGTCTCTTTGGGCACAAATATCTATGGAGTGGGTTCAGAGGTGTCATCCGAAGAAATTAGAAGGAGAAACATCCTGGGAGAGAGAAGTAATTTTCTTAAGAATAGCAGAAACCACTGAAGGTTTCAAAGTATTTTTATCACTGGTCATGATTTATATTCTTTTTCCTTTTTTTTGCCAATCCAGAGAAATTCATTCCCATGTAGGTTGGAGACTAAACGAAGCAGCTTTCCTCTCACTGAGGTGATTGTGATTTGGTCAGAGCAACAAGACAAGGTTTTATATTACAAGTGCACCTGCACACTCTATAAGCAGCGATGCATGAATTAAAACCTACTAAAATCTAATTGGCGTTTACTTACAGCATTTTTTCTCGTTGACTCTGGGGTCTGTTTTCTTGGCTTCTGTGGAGTTTGCAGAGCCATTGTCTCTCTGAGTGCTTGACATATTGGAATCTTCTTTAAGCGCAATTCAGATCAGCTCTCTCTCTCCCTCAGAGGGACATAGTCCAAGTTGGTCTGCAACATGCATGCAAAGGATTAGCCTCAGACAGAAGAGAACCAGAGCTTTGTATGCAAGGTTTTCCTATCGATGTCTTATGGCTTAATGTATCCCCGGCAACATCGACTGCAGAGCAAGCAGCAGGGGAGCTGTGAATGAAGACGAGAAGTACTGCCACATCATCTGTGCACAGGAAAAATACTTGGCTTAAAAGCACTATATTTACAAAGCCGCACATGAGCGAATCATGCGGTGGTTTGCTCTCTCACTCGCTGGGGTGACCGAGTTCACTCTAACATAATTTATACCACAATCCACACAAGACGAACATACAAGAGTCAGTGTTTTACCTGGTAAGGAGGTAAATACGAAGAGACCTGCTTTCGGGACCGCCTCTGAAAGACGCAGTCATGCACCGCAGGACCGGGGATCTCGTGATCTACCGGACACAGAGTTTGCGTGCGCCGGTTCGGTTGGAGGAGCCAGTCTGGTCGGCCTGTCCTTGGTGCTGAAATGCCTCCTCAGCCGGCTGGTATAGTTCCAAGCTGGAGGTGCGTGTCGACGTTCCTCTACCGTAACGTCAGCCTACGCCAAAGCACACACCCCCTAACCACAAGGGCTCTGCAGAGGATCAGGCGCAAGAGCAAGAAAAGAAAAAGCGCTACACAAAGACTGAAGGGTGAAAATCCTTTTATTTTTTCACCATAAAGCAAAGATTTATTTATTTTTTTACAATAAGCACAACTAGCTTCTTTGCATAGTTATTTTATTCAGCATTACATACCTCATTATAAAATGCAGATCGTGGTCAAAAGACAATGGTTTAACATAACAATTGCTAAATAAATAAAACCAACCCAGAATCACAGTGTTCCCTTACTATATTTAAAAGAAATAACAGTGAATAAGACTAAGCAACCTTTACACATTATCTGATCATTCACATGCCCACATATATGTACAAGAAACATGTGTAAATCTGTCACAGGAGCCTGGAAAGAGCTCAGACCTCAGCTTGCTGCTATTTTTAACCATTTAGAGAACATTCAGAAGTCAGAGGTGAGGCACTGAGTTTGTGGCAACGCTGATGGAAAATGTGATGCCAGGTCAGCTGAGCAGCCAGCGCTGTGGCGTGTGAGAGACTTTCAGAGCATCTCAGGCTTGTGAAGGACTGATGAAGCTCAGTCGGAAGGCACCGATAACAGAGTTTAGTGTCAGTAGCTTTGCACACTTTTCGGCGATAAGAAGATGTCTGCAGACTCCAGTGTCTGACTGTTAGTGGTTTGTAGTTTTCACCTTTAAGGCTTGATTTTCCACAGCTGGAAATTAAGCAGAGACGAAACAAAACAATTAAAAAGAAAAGGTTAATCATCTTACTGTGCAAAATAATCCATTTAAAAACAGATGTGAAGAGAAAGCATTTAAAAGACATTTAAAATAACAGTCTCCAATTGTCTCAATCATGGACTGTGGAACCAGTAGCCAGCACATGCAAAATAAGGAGTTAAGACTTGTGAGATTTAAAGTGGAGCCAAACCATGTAGTATTTTAAAAGCAATCAATAAATCTGAATGAAAGAGACGCCAGTGTCATCCTGCCAGGACTGGAGTGATGTGTTCCCTCAAATGAGTGCTTGTATTTTGCACCAGCTCATTTAACCATGTATACAAGGAGTTGTAAAAATTGTGGCAGGAAATGAGGGTGTGTAGGATGTTTAATGTTGTTATTGGTGGGCACAGGCCTGACCTCAGCAATGATTATAATCTATAGCTAGCAAAACTGAAGTAGACTCTTCACATGCTGGTGAAACTTAACTACCAGTTCAATACTTTGGGAAACTCCATATTTACCCCAGCCCGCCCTTGCTGCTGCCTCATTGGTGGATACATATACTCTTTGTAGATGACTGGCTGTTTAAATTTTTGTAACATTCTTTTTCTACGTAATCACAAAATTAAGTGGAATGGTGGATAAGTATACTGGACTCATGCTAACACATATGTCATTTAAAGTGCTGTATGCAGTATACAAATCTTCATGACCCTGATGAAGGCCACAGACTGAAACGAGTTGGTCAAGTTGGTGACTTTACTACAAGTGTTGCTAGAGCTTCGGTCTCTTTAGACTCTTATTGTGCCAGAAACCTTTTATTCTGCTTTCAAAGAAGCCCTATTTACTCTGTATGTATCATGTTTCTGCATTAAGAATAGAGCCAGACACGTGAGGATAATAGCTTTGTTTAGCTTGGAATTGCATTGCATAAAGACAATGTCACACTTTTCTACAGTTGTAAAGAGAACACATTAACATAAGGTTTCTCAATTGCGTAATTCACATATAAACAGGAATTTACAGCAGTTTTTGCACATCATATGCTCTAGCTACATACTAATCAAGTAAGTATTAAGTGTAGTAAAGATTTGTTAATACTGCTGTCTTCAAGCAACCACATAAATATATATTTCTCACGTGGTTAAGCTACTCATGGGAGTTTGTCACTGTGCAGCTTTACTTCATGTTTTTCCTCTTATCATTCACATGCTAAATATTTTGAAATCTCAAAATGCACATTTCCAGCTTGTCTGCCAGATGGCTTCAACCAAAGCAAGGTTTCCAGGTCAACTCTGTAGGCTACTAACAGCTCCAACAGCTAGAGGGCAACATGCAGCTGTACTAGAACTAAATGTACAGCCTGTACTTTTAGTTGCTCCTCTGGTGATTTATTATAGCAAATATTTATAGTTGTAGTCATTATATTCAATTGTAAACACAGACACTATTTAAATGGCTCAAATTAGAGCAACAACAACCAGGTTGTACTGATAAAGTTTTATTTTTTTTCTTGAGAGATAAAAACAAAACAAAACATGGAGCCCAGAGTGATCAAGGATGTGCATCTTAAATCATCTATTTTTCTCGTCTTTTTAGGCAAATTTCAACATTTTTCATTATAACTTTACTCACTCTGATGTTGAAGCCAAGCAGGTCACTGACTACGGCAGACACAGCAGAGAGAATGACAACTTTGGTGATGTTATAGATCAGAGGGTTCACTGTGAGACCCAGCAGTCTGAAAGGAGTATCGAGCTCCTGGAAGATGTAAGGAGGAAGAAAATGTTATCTAAGATTTATGACATGGGTACCCATACCCTGAGGCTAAAAATGATCAAAGCCAGAATTTATTAAGGATGAAAAACCACTGACAAAGGGGACTCCACTTGGCCTTCATGAGAAATATAACAATTACATATTGCAATACAATCAAATTTATAGTATATCCTTCAGCACAAAGTTATTACGGCTGTCCCAAGGAGATCAGTAGTGAGGAAGAAAGAGTGATTAAGCTGATGGATGTTAGAGAGTACCAACAGAGACATGACAGGGACTGAGGAAAGAAAAAAGAAAAAGACAGAAAAATCCCCAGCTCACTGCAAAGTTATAATATTATAATTGCATTCTCTACACGGACTGCATAACAACCTTGACTGGGAACTGCATTTAGTTTCAGTGAAAATTTGGGCTTACCTTCATTAGTTTTGTAGCTAGCTTCAAAACATTATTCACAATACTGAGTTCTTCTTTCTTATTGGGCTTTTTCTCCATCCTGAGATACAAATTGATCTGGAAACAAAAACAGTTTTACACCGTGTTAATGTTACAGTGAAGGCCAAATAATGTATTTAAACCTACATTAAATCAATGGACTAATCAGCCAGAGAAATAGCCTGGAATCTTGTGTCTTTTCCAGCCTGGGGGGGAGCTTTACCTGCTCAGTGAGCAGCACAGAAGAGTTACTATACTTGGAGTTGGTCTCTGAACCCAGCGTAGCGAGCCTTAACAGAAAGAGGACGAGAGAGGCGCACCACACCATGAGCTCCCAGTTCATTAGAGACTCTAGGAATGTCTTGTGGCTTTGCAGAAGCTGAAAAAAGAAAGCAACACTGCTTACATTTATTGACCCCGGCTTTGTTGTGAAAATTGGATTTCTTTGCACCTAACAGAGCATATAAACTACTTTCCATCTTAGCTTCATGGCTTATCTTCAGTAGGGTAATATGATTAAATGGTTGCATGTTTTGAGGCAGTCTCCTTGCTATTTGATCTCCGTGCTAGAATCGCAGTATTTGCACAAAATGATCAAATCAATGTTCTCCCATATGACTGACCTGAGCACAAATGATGAATGAAATGGAAAGTGCTAAAAGAAAAATAGTGGAGACAATGACGTCAACGGAGCGCTGCGGACCTCGTCTCTGCGAAGCACAAA